>NW_012108920.1:330580-349501 GCF_000951045.1 Mandrillus leucophaeus | reverse complement strand
CAAAAAAAAAGAAAAGTTATCACTAATTGTAGATAATATGCTATACTACCTGGAAACCCCAAAATCGATGATAAAATTTATTCATTAATAACTCAGTGGGCTGGGCATGGTGGCTCACGCCTGTAATCCCAGTACTCTGCAAGGCTGAGGTGGGTGGATTGCTTGAGGTCAGCAGTTTGAGACCACCCTGGCCAGCATGGTGAATCCCTGTCTCTACCAAAAATACAAAAATTAGCCAGGTGTGGTGGCAGGCGGTGCAATCCCAGTTACTCAGTTACTCAGGAGGCTGAGGCAGGACAATCACTTGAACCCAGGAGGCGGAGGTTGCAGTGAGCCGAGACTGTGCCACTGCACTCCAGCCTGGGCAACAGAGTGAGACTCCTTCTCAGAAAAAAAAAAAAAAAAACACTCAGTGAGGTTGCACAATATAAGATTAATACATAAAAATCAATAGCCTTCATATATACAAACCATAAAAGAAGACATTATGGTAGAGAAAAATCCCATTTACAATAGCAACAAGATCATTAAATACTTAGGAATAAAGTTAATTAAAACTGTGCAAGAAAAAGTTTAAATCACTATTAAAAGACACTAAAGTTAACTAGAACAAATGAAATGACATCCCCTGTTCTTGGACAGGATTCAAAAATATAAAGATATCAGTTCTTCCCAAGTTAATTTATACATTCAGTACAATTCCAATACAAATACTGACAAGATAGTAGACAAGTTGATACTAAAATTCATATGGAAAAACAAAAATTTAAGACTAGGAAAACAAAACAAAAAATTGTAAGGGGGGATAAGCATAACAGACATTAAAACATACTATACAAAGCCTTCATAATACAATCAGTGCAGTACTGCTGCATACATAGACAAAAAGATGAGGTCCAGAATTAGACTCAAGTACATATGGAAACAAAAAATATGGCAAAGATGGCATCTCAAATCACTAGAGTCAAGATGAACTTTGTATTAAATACTGCTGGAACAGTATTCACTGTTGGAAATAGATAACTCACAATAAACTTGCAAATGAATTAGAAATCTAAATGACAAAAAATGAAACCATACAACTACTAAAGGAGATACTGGTGAATTCCTCTTTAATCTTTGTATCAACACTTAGTATTAAGTAGTAGACAAGGGTCAAATATGATTTAAAATTCAGAAAAAGTAAGAGAAAAGAGTGATACACTTAACTACATAAAAATTTAAAAAATTTTGCATGACCAAAAAAAATATTTTAAAAGTCAGAAAAAAATTAAAAGCTAACAAATTGGGAGAAAATATTTGCAACATATACCACTGATGAGGGATAATATCCCTAATATACAAAGAGCTCTTAAAAACTGAGACACAGGATGGGCATGGTGGCTCACGCCTTTAGTCCCAACACTTTGGGAAGCTGAGGTGAAAGGATTGCTTGAGGCCAGGAGTTCAAGACCAGCCTGGGCAATACAGACAGACTCCATCTCTACAAAAAATAGCCAGGGCATGGTGGCACACATCTGTAGTCCCAGCTACTCAGAGCGGTTGAGGGAGAAAAGTTGAGGCTGCAGTGAGCTGTGATCGTGCCACTGCATTCCAGCCTGGCTGACAAGAGCACCATACTATTTAAAATAAATAAATAATGTTTTAAAACTGAGGAACACAGCATTATTTACAACAGTCAAAAGGTGGCCTCCTTTAAGCTGGAGCTAAGAAAAAAGAAAAAAATAAAATTAGTGGCCGGCACTGTGGCTCAGCCTGTAATCCCAGCACTTTGGGAGGCCGAGGCAGGAGGATCACGAGGTCAGGAGATCAAGACCATCCTGGCTAACATGGTGTTCCGTCTCTATTAAAAATACAAAAAAATTAGCTGGGCGTGGTGGCGGGCGCCTGTAGTCCCAACTACTCGGGAGGCTGAGACAGGAGAATGGCATGAAACTGGGAGGCGGAGCTTGCAGTGAGCCGAGATCACGCCACTGCACTCCAGCCTGGACAACAGAGCGAGACTCCGTCTCAAAAAAAAAAAAAAAAGAATGGTGAAAGCAACCCAACTGCCCATCGACAGATGAATGGTTAAACAAAACATAGTATATACATACAATGAAACATTTATTATTCAGCCTTAAAAAGGAGGTAATCCTGACACATGTTACAAAAAAGAAGGTAATTCCAACATATGCTACAACATGGATGAACCTTGAAGACATTATAGTAAGTGGAATAAGCCAGTCATAAAAAAACAAATATTGTAAGATTTCATGGATATAAGGTACCCACAGTAGTCAAATTCATAGAAACAGAAAGTAGAATAGTGGCCACAGGGCTGGGGGAGGGAAGAATGGGAATTCCTGTTTAATGGATACAGAGTTTCAGTTTGAAAAGATGAAAGAAGTTCAGAGATGGACGGTGGTGATGATTGCATAACAATGTGGATGTATTTAATGGCACACTTAAAAAATGGTTAAAATGATAAATTGGGTCGGGCGCGGTGGCTCATGCCTGTAATCCCAGCACTTTGGGAGGCCAAGGCAGGCGGATCAGGAGGTCAGAAGATTGACACCATCCTGGCTAATATGGTGAAACTCTGTCTCTACTAAAAATAGAAAAAATTAGCCGGGCATGGTGGCACACGCCTGTAGTCCCAGCTACTAGGGAGGCTGAGGCAGGAGAATGGCTTGAACCAGGGAGGTGGAGGTTGCAGTGAGTTGAGATGGCACCATTGCACTCCAGCCTGGCAACAGAGACTCCATCTCAAATTAAAAAAAAAAAAAAAGATAAATTGTATGTTACTTATATTTTATCACAATTTTTTTTTTAAAAAGCTAAAGAACAGAAAAACGAAAACCTGGTAGACAAATGGAGGAAAAATATGAACAGATAAATCGCAAAAGAAGACGCAACTAGCTCGAAAACATATGAAAAAATGTTTGAATCATAGAGAGATGTATATTAAAACAAAACAACACTACACACTATTTCTCAATGATCACACTAGCAAAAATTAAAACATGACAGCACACACTGTTGGCGAGGTTGTGGAGAAACGGGCGCTATTCTCATACATTGCTGGACATTGGTACAACCCTTCAGGAGGGAAATTTGACAATATCTGAGAAAATTACATATGCATTTACCTTTCAACCCCGAAATTCCACTTCTAGAAACTACCCTGAATATGTACCTCCAACAATACAAAAACACATAAGCACAGAATTATTCACTGTACAGCACTGTTTGTAACTGCAAGATAATGGAAGCAGCTTAAATGGCCATAGATATGAGGGTAGAAAAATAAACTATTATAATAGTTTCTTCATATAATATAAACTGTAATAGTTTATTCATCTACTCTGTGGTACATACTATGGTACATTCACACAATGTATGAATGTACAATGTATGAAATACAATGAATATGCAGCTGTAAAAATTAATGAGGCAATGTTCATAGCAACATAATTCAAAATAATGCATAAGAAGAAACCCAAGATCCATCAACTGATAAAAGGATAAACAAAAGGTGGTATATCCATAAAATGGAATGTTATTCAGCCATAAAAATAACGAAACACTGACAACATGGATGAACCATGAAAACATTATACTAAGTGGAAGAAGCCAGTAACAAAATACCACGTACTGTATGATCCCATTTACATGCAATGTCCAAAACAGGCAAATTTATAAAGTCAGAAAGTGGATTCCTGGTTGCCTAGAGCTGGGGGAAGACAGGATGGGAAGTAATTGCTAATTGCTAACGGATCAGGGTTTCTTTTAGGGGTGATAAAAATGTTCTAAAATGTGCTGCGATGATGCTTGCATAACTCTGTGCATATACTAAAAAACCACTAAACTTTATACTTAAATGGGTGAATTGTAAGGTATGTAAATTATATCTCAATAAAGATGTTTTTGTTTATTGTTTTTTCTTGAGACAGAGTCTCGCTCTGTCGCCTAGGCTGCAGGGCAATTCTCGCTCTGTCGCCCCGGCTGGAGTGCAGTGGTGCAATCTCGGCTCACTGCAACCTCCACTTCCTGGGTTCAAGCGATACTCCTGCCTCAGCTTCCCGAGTAGCTGGGACTACAGGCATGCACCACCATGCCCAGCTAATTTTTTAAATATTTTTAGTAGAAACGGGGTTTCACCATGTTGGTCAGGCTGACCTCAAACTCTAGACCTCAAATGATCTGCCCACCTCAGCCTCCCAAAGTGCTGGGATTACAGGTGTGAGCCACCGTGCCTGGCCTCAATAAAGATGTTTTTAAAAATGAATGAGGAAGATCTCTATGAATATGGGGTGATTTTCAAGACACACATTTCTTTTTTTTTTTTTTGCAGACGGAATCTCACTCAGTCGGTCACCCAGGCTGGAGTGCAGAGATGCAGTCTCGGCTCACTGCAACCTCTGCCTCCCACTTTCAAGCGATTCACCAGTCTCAGCCTTCCAAGTAGCTGGGATTACAGGTGCCTGCCACCACACTCAGCTAATTTTTTTGTATTTTCAGTAGAAATGGGGTTTCACCATGTTGGTCAGGTTGGTCTCGATATCCTGACCTCAAGCAATCCACCCACCTCAGTCTCATAAAGTGCTGGGATTACAGGCATGAGCCACCATGCCCAGCCTAAAACATACTATTAAGTGAAAAAAGCAAACACAATTATCTATAGCGTGTCACCTTTGTGTAAGAAACAAGAGATATGAGAAAATACACAACTATCTGTTCACTTGTGCAAAAGAAACGCAAGATAATCCAGATACCAAAGTTAGCTATACAGGGTAGGTGGGAAAGGGGTGAAAAGAAGGGGTGAATGGGAACAGAGTGGCAGGCATGAGGAGGGAAAGACACTTCTCTGAGTATACCTTTGTGTGTAGCTCTGACTCTCAGAAATCAGTCATAATTCATACCCCAAAAACAAACTAAAATCAGCTAGGACATAAGGGGAACTCGAAAACAAATATAAACCCTAACAGTGAACCTATTACAACTAACATAACCACTCTGAAGGGCATGAGGAAGAAAAGAACTAACCTAAGTAGCTGTGGAAAACCGTATCTTGACGGGATAGGCTAAAGACAAAAAGAACTGTGATTCCAGAGTTGGGGCAGAGAAAACACAAGATGAGCGTGGAACACCTTGTGGTGCCATAAAGTAAGTGCTCAGAGAAAAAAACAAGAAAAAAAATGAGGGCCAGCTGATAGGCCGCAGAAGCTACCCTGAAGGAGATCCTAACTAAATAGCCAATGCTGTAACAGTAAGCAACAAAATAATGATGATAATGAATTTTAACTCATAGAATATAATGCATATCCATGGCCTATACTGACACATAATCAAATAAATAAAAGAGAGAGAGAGTAGATCTCCTTTCAGTAGAACTTGACTTAATAAATGCAGAAGGAAAGAGATATATAATTTACCTTTAGGCAAACACCACAAAGATCTGCAGATGGATGCTAAAGTCAGTGGACACAAATTCATGGAGAACCAGAATTTGTGTCATCTCAATCTATCTCTCTCAAGAGACTCATTAATTAGAAATGGATAGTAACTTTATGGTGTAGAAACCTGGCAGACACCAAGTAAACCAATAGATCAAGGTAAATATCACCAGTAACAAGACATACCAGTATCTTGGACTCCATCTGATGCACTGAGAAAGACACAAAGATAATGTATCTTTGTATTATTCTGGCCAACAATGCATAATCTTACCCCAATCATTAGAAAACACTGG
Organism: Mandrillus leucophaeus; assembly: GCF_000951045.1. Taxonomy (NCBI): domain Eukaryota; kingdom Metazoa; phylum Chordata; class Mammalia; order Primates; family Cercopithecidae; genus Mandrillus; species Mandrillus leucophaeus. Next base: position 343,767 of record NW_012108920.1, on the reverse strand, counting down.
ACAAACCTTTAAATTGAGAGACATTAGACAAAATAACTGATCAGTACTCTTTAAAAGCATCAAAGCCAAGGAAAACAAGAAAAGACTAAGGAAGTGTTATGGACCAAGGAGAAATAAGTAAATGCAACATGGGATCTTGGATAGGATCCTGGAATGAAAACACAACCTTAATTTAAAAAATGGTAACACTCATATCACGTCTGTAATGTAGTTAATAATACCGTACAAACACTAGCTTTCTGTTCTTGATAACAGTTCATTATGTAAGATGTTAACATTAAGGAAAGCAGGGTGAGGGACAGAGAACATTTTGTATTGTTGCAACTTTTCTCTAAATCTAAAATTAGTTTAAAAAGCTTAAAAAGAAATAACCATTTTGATTAAATATTTATCATCTGTAAGCAATGTGAGGATGGTGACTGTATTGTTCACCATAAATCCAAGAAACTCACCAAAAGGAGCTTTAAAAAAAAAATAGCTATTGAGGCTGGGCATAGTGGCTCATGCCTGTAATCCCAACACTTTTGGAGGCCAAGATGGATCACCTGAGGTCAGGAGTTCGAGAGCAGCCTGACCAATATGGTGAAACTCTGTCTCTACTAAAAATACAAAAATTAGCCAAGCGTGGTGGCAGGCGCCTGTAGTCCCAGCTACTCGGGAGGCCGAGACAGAAGAATTGCTTGAACCCAGGAGGCAGAGATTGCAGTGAGCCGAGATCATACCACTGCACTCCAGCCTGGGCGACAGAGCAAGACTCCATCTCAGAAAAAAAAAAAAAAACAGCTATTGAATAATCATGAAAAAGAAAAATATCTATTGATTTCTGACTCCCAGCCCAGCAGCTGCATTTCCTCAGATAGCAGCACATTCACCAGGCTTATTAGTCTAAGCTAATAAGTTTCCAAACCCCTTACAGTGTCCATGGCCTCAGAACACATGCTAAAGAATAACACACTTTGAGACATCGGCACCCTGATACAGAGTGATAACTGGGGGTGTCTCCCGGCCGGGAAGGTGGGAAGCCTATGTCTTAAGCTCAGTGGTGGCAGTGCCTTGGCTGTGTGACTGACTTGACACAGATGCCAGTCTCTGGGTCTGTCTCCCCTCATGTATGAGGTGCTGTACTAGATGAGGGTTCTGCAAGCTAATCAGCCCACCCTTTTTGTACAGCCCAGGAGCAAAGAATGGTTTTTACATTTTTTAATATTTGGAAAAAAAATCATGACACATGAAAATGATACAAACAATATATAAAATTAAAATTTTGGTCCCCATAATTACAATTTTATTGCAACACAGCTACTCTCTTACGCATTGTCTTCAGCTGTATCCACACCACACTGCCACACTTGAATAGATACAGGATGGCCCCCCCTAAGCCTAAACTACTATTATGAATACTATTATACTCATATTTACAATATAACAATGTAAACATTAATATATTCACAACAAAAGTTTGGCGACCGCTGAACGAGACAGTTCTAAGCATATTCTATTTCTAACCATAATAATCACACAGAAGGAATCTTAGCCACATGGAATCCGACGGTCCCACACTTATAACCTGTAATAACTCAGGTCCTGAAGAGTTAAGTGACTCCCAAAGCCACTTGTGCAGACAGACACCTTGGGAATGTCAGGTGAGTTCCCTCTGGCCAGGGCCCGCCTCCTGCGGGGAGTCAGTGAAGCAGAATGGTCACAATTTTCAGTCTGGAGTCGCGCTCACCCACTGGGTGACTTGGAGCAAGTCATTTCACCTTCCCTCGGCCTCAGTTTCCACCCTTGTAAATGGCACTAATAACAGCACTCACCTCGCAGGGCTGCAGTGAAGGTGAAGCGAAAGGTCGCGAGTAAAGGGTTAGCGCTGGGCTTTGCACCCAGCAGACGCCAAATCAATGGTGGCTCCTGCGGTTACTGGGAACCACCCCCGAGGCCGGAACCCATCCTAGGCACCTCAAGGCGGCCGCAAGAGCCGTGAAGAGGCCCGCGGGGCAGCCAGGAAGCCCGGCCTCGGTTTCCCCGACTGTGGCTCCAAAGCTGCCCGCGAAACCCCCAGCGTCCTCACATAACCCAGCCTCGCGCCTGCAGCCCCTCAAGCCTGTATCCCCAGCTCTGCCGAGCCTCACCCCCACCCCCACCGCCTTCAAACCAGCCTTCCAGGAACTCACTAGGCGTCTCCACAGCAACGGCCAGTCCTTCCCGACCACCGCGCATGCCGGCTGCGCGCCTGACAACAAGGCCTGCTCCCATTGGCTCCGGTGCCGGCTACGCCAGCCAATCAGCGGGGGTGCACTCGCCGCTTGCCCGCTAGTGTGGCTGGTTAGCTGGGGCCCTGCAGACTGCTACCCTTGGGCGGCGCGTGTATGTGTGTGTCTGTGAAATGCGGGAGTGGAGCTTGTTGGTTCCGGATCCCCGCCGTCGGTCCTCGAGTGCTTGGCTCAGAGCACCAGCTCGTAGTCGGACTCCCTTCTCCACAGCTTGCGCTCTGAGCAGTCGCTAAATAATGGGCTGTGTGTTATTACCTGGGACATGTGCTCTCAAAACAGTGGAAACTTGGGGAACACTTAGAGCGAAGTGTCCAATCTTTTAGCTTCCCTGGGCCGCGTTGGAAGAATTGTTTTGGGCCACACATAAAATACATTAACACTAAGGATAGCTGATGAGCTAATAAATAAATAAATAATAAAAATAAAAATCACCAAAAAATCTCAAAATGTTTTAAGAAAGTTTACGAATTTGTGTTGAGCCGCATTGAAAGCCAAGCCGACCAGCGGGTTGGAGAAACTTGACTTAGAGGGAACCAGGTAGGAAGAGCATCCTCATTCATTATATTACCTGTGCCTCTCTTTCCAAAAAGGATGTGAAGCCCAAAAGGCACAGATACAATAGGATATTGAAACAAAAGGAAAAAAAAGAACAAAACCTAGTAAATGAACAAGGAGAGAGGGGTGATGGGTGGTGTCAGCATTCCAGAGGTGAAAAAAGGCAACAGAATTGAAGGGCTTCTGTCAAGGCCTTGGGCTGAAAGATGGTACTCTCTTGGGAGCTATAGTAATAATAAAGCGTTGTAGGGAAGAACTTTACACTGTGGTTGAATTCATAGCTGCTTGAGTCTAGCAAGGATGATTTAAATAGGAGTGAATGTTGGGGGTTTTTTAACCTCAAAGACAGTAAAAGCATGGTGAAACACTCAGTACAATAAAGCTGTGCTGATAAGCTAGAAATTGTGAAAATTGTTGAGTCACCAATCTTGACTTTGAGTATTGGGGTAAACAGTATTGGGGGAGGGTAAACAGAAGCATAAACAGATAGTTTCAAAGCTGCATGGATAACTTTCTGCCTCGGATGCAGCTTCCACTCGAGCCTTATCATGAAAGATGCGCTGGAGAGAAACAGTTGAAAGTAGGTGGGAAGGGTGGTCAAGCAAGAAAAAGCTGTGTGGGGAGTGTCCAGAGGTGAGAAACATGCAGATCATGCAGGAGTGTCAGGATGCACAGTGTTACAATGAGGCAAAGCTCAGGGCCACAGTGGGGAGAGAGCACCCTGGAGAGTTGGGAAGACGCCAGTCCAAACAAGCAAGCAGAAAACATATTGTTGCAGTCTTGCCCGTACACCACAATGTACCAGTCTCTCATTGTGGGGTATCACCCAGAATTCTTTGTCTCACGACCAAGAAAATTAAGGAGTGTGGACACAAAGGGTGAAGTTGAAGCAAAAGTTTAATAAGCAAATGAAGAAAGCTCATCGCAGCTGGTGGGAGGCCCAAGCAGGTTGCCCACTATGAGGCTGGGTCCGGGGTTTTTATGGACTGGGAAGGGAAGGAATGTGCTGACTGGTCTTGGAGAGAACACTACTCAGCTTGGCCCCTGGACATTGCCAGGGACCAATCAGGAGCTGAAGTGATAGCCTGGCCCAGGACCAGTCGGGCTGAAGTGATGATTCACAGAGGCTCGGCTCACAGTCTAAAGCATGTCCAAGAAAGGAAAGTGCCCACTGGTACCCACCATAACCCACCGTGTACATGTCCACAAAAGGAGAAAAGACTATTTCCTAGAAGCCCACTGGTTATACAAAGGACAAAGGCGTTTCTATGTTGGGTCTTGTTCCCTTATCCGAGTAGCTGTAGGCATGTCTTAGGCACAAAGGTAAAAGGTGTTTCTATGTTGGGCCTTGTTCCTTTACCTGAGTGGGCCAGAGGTTTGTGCAAGTTTCCTTACCTGTGTCTGAAGCCTGATTTTTCAGGTTGTTCCTCTGTTTAAAGGAGTTTTACTAAGAACCCACCCTAATTACCTAACTTTTCTCTCTCAGTATCACTCTCACTACAGTGAAGATAGCAGATTTAACATGGGGAATCTAGATCAAAGACTGTTGCCTTATGGTCTTGGTGAGACCTGGGCCTGAATCCCATCCTTGGTGACTGCAACGATTCATTCATATTCAACTCAAACATTCCCTGAGGTGCTTGGGGAAGCAGAACACCACGAAACACACTGGCAGATGAATGAGTTCAAAATAGTTGGGCCAGGCATCCAGGGGAAAGAACTCCAAGGTCTAGCTATTAATGAGAGTCCTTAGCAGTGGTTAGGTAAAAACACAGCAGGCACAGGCATATTCCATTAGAAACTGACTTTATTAACTATATAGACTGCACACACTGAAAATCAGAATTTGGTGTTTCACTGGTGCACTAAAGGTAAGGATCATCAAAGGTTTATGCAGGGAAACAGTGACCGCCATGGTGTCCAAGGGTCATTAGAGGAAAACTCTGCATGGAACATCTGGAAGGCTACAGAAATGGAGACTCCCTATAGGCTCCCCCACACCGCCCCTACATACTTTGACATTCAACAGACTGATAGGCTATTTAGATAAGAGGGTGGGGGCTTCATTCATTCAGTTTCAATGCAGCTTCAGTGCCAACATTGTATTTCCAGGTTTGGCATTCTGGGACATGGGTTTTACAAGGTGCCTAGCTCCAGAAAATTATCAGCAAGAGTTAAGAGAGAAGATGAAGTTCTCTTCCCAGGAATATCCGGAGAAGGTCCCTGAAGCCCAGCCTGCCCTGTGCTCTGGCCCATTACAGCAGACTATGAACAGGAAACAGCTCAAAACTGTTGGAGAAGGGCTGAGCAACTCCTGGAGGTCCAGAATTCTGGGAGGGCAGGTGAGAGGAGCAGCAATGGGGCTCGAGCTCTTCCTGGACCTGACACACCATCCACTTTTGCAAGACAGAATGGCATCCCTTTTCAGTTGCAGCCGGTGGAGTTGGCTTGGGGTGAGCCAAGTGGCTGGGCTGGACCCCATGGAGTGGGTGCCAAGGACCAGGCCCTGCACTGAGCCTTCTCTCCTTTCTGCCCACCAGGGGAGCACCTGAAGCCTGAGTTCCTGAAGGTGAACCCCTGGGGAAGATGCCTGCCCTCAGAGATGGCGACTTCCTACTAGCAGAGAGGGAATGGTGACCTGGTGACCACCCAGGGTCACAGCCAGGATCTGCCTGGGTTCAGGCGCTCAGACTTATAGGGGGAGGCAGAGGAAAGAGGGGAGATCTTTCCCTGGGATGGACATCTTTCCAAGTCACAGCAGCCCCTTCCTCATTTCAGCTTGTGTAGCTCTGATGCAGAGGCTGGACCCACAGGCACCTTTGGGCTAAAGCTGGAGGCTGGAACCTGGCTAGAGCCTTAGCCATCTGGAGCTGCCCAGGTGGGGAAAGGGCATAGGTCACCCAGATAAGCCTGGACAACCTGAAGCCAGCAGGCAAGGCTCAGGCTTGAGACTGGCTCCTCCCCAAATGTCCCCAGCTCATCCTTTCAGAGTCCTAGGAGCTGGGAAGGCCCAGGGGAGACTCCACTTTCAATCCCAGCTCCCCACTTCCTCACTCTGTGCCCTTCGGCAAATCACAGAACTTTGTGTGCCAAGTTTCTCCTCTGTAAAATGGGGTGGGGGGAATAATGTAACCACCTCCCAGGGCTTACCCGAGGATGGAAAATGGGCACCTAGTGCTCTGGGGCACTAGGAAGGGAACTTGGGCAGGGCTCACATGGCAGGCCTGCCTCTCTCACTCTGAGTGGGGACCCTGATGCCAGGGAGTGGGGCCTGGGCATGGAGGGCAGGATGGTGCGATAACTGGGAGGGGAAGTGGAAACATGGGCCCAGGGAGGATCGAATTGGAAATGGAGAAGCAGAGTGGTTTGGTCGTGGGGAGATACTGCCTGGAGGGAGTTGCGGTATAGGGGTGTCCTCCCCTGAAGGAGAAGGTGGGAAGAAAACCTGGTCAAATCACCATGAGTATGAGCCATAAAGCCGCCTGGCCCTGACAGGCTGGAGAAAAGATCTCTGACATCTCCTGCCCACAGCGTGGTCATCGTTTTATACCTCAGTCAAAAGTACCAGATGGAGGCACACTGGTACCCATCTGAGCTGCAGGCCCGCACCTGCGTGGGTGAGTACTTGGCATGGCAGCATGTCACCATCCAGCTGCCTGCCACCAATGTCTACCTGTGCAAAGTGAGCTTCCTAGGCCCTGTCATGCAGGCTGGGGCAGGAGTTTGGACCCCCAGAGATGGAAGGTACCAATTGGCACATATTACATATTAGCTTCACTTCCACTGCCCTGAGCAGACATCACTAATCTATCACAGTACTCCTTCCCCTAAGCCGGAATGAATCCTTAGAAACTTTCTGAACACAGAGCCCCAGAGGACATCACTAATGAATGGCAGCCGGGAAGGGATGGTGAGGAGGCCCAAGAGGATTCCAAGGGTCTGGGTTAAGTTGCTCCTCTCCTCCCAGCCCAGTCTCTCCTGCCCCACTTCTCAGGGCAGCCTGCAGATGCTGCACAACTGGAATGGCTGTTAGGGAGGCTGCCGCCAGCCCTGCAGCACCTGGATGGGGAGGTGCTGGTGGCCAGGCCCTTTGTGGCAATGGAGCAGCTCTCCCTGGAAGATTGGTGCTGACGGAGGTGATGGAGGTGAAGCTCTCCTACCCACCTGCCCTCTGGGGAGACTCTGGGCATGGGGCTGAGCCCCAACCCCAGCTGTCCTATCTTCCCTGCCCACTGCTGTTGGCTGTGACCTCTGCCAAGACTCCCGGCTGCAAGAGTGGCAGGCCCGTGTGGAGGCCGCCCTGGATACTGAGCTCTTCCTGGAGGCCCACAAGCTCATTCTCTAGCCTCAGAACCACAGTGAGGCTCAGCGGGACCCCCAGCTGGCCCAGAAGCAGGTGCAGTTGCTACAGGAGTGGCTCCACTGATTGGGTGCAGCCCACCCCACTGCACCCTGCTGTCTGCAATAAACACACTGCGTGCTCTTCGCTTGTCTCCAGGCTTACTCTGTCACTGGAAGTGGGGTCAGTCCCATTTCTGAGCCTAGACATATTAGATCACAGCATAGAGTGAGTGGCACTCAGTCCCCCATGTGGGGCTCTAGTTACTTTCCTGGGCTACCAGGTGCACAGTCTGGCCACTGCAGCCCCAACCCAGGCCAGGAAGTTTCCGGGCTCCTCTGCATGGCACACGCTGGCTGAGTGTCCCCTGACTTCCTGGTGGTAGTGTCCCCACTGCTCCCAAAGCTCCCAGGTTCCTGTGTCTCTTTCTCCCAATTCCTTTTCAGTCAAAGTTCAGGCTCCATTCACCTATGGATACTCCCAGTCTCTACTTCTAGAATCTTCCAGGGATAATTCTTATTGCCTCCTCCTCATTCTGGACCCTGCAAAGCCCCTTTCGTCAGGTTCTGCAATGAAAGTCCAGCCATGGGAATTCCCAGGCATAATCCCTTCTCAGACAGGGTGTCTGTGAGGTGGTGCCACGGGGCATAGGCATATGTTGAAGGGGGAGACTAGGGTCACAGCTGCCACATCTTTGCCACAGACCTCTCCCGAGCCTACTCCTGGGCCTCCTTAGAATCCTTGCTGCCGTAAGAATTGCAGGCTTCCTGGCCTTATGACAACACAAAGGGAAACAAGAAGTTTCCCTGGGGAACACAGGGTCCTGGGTCCAGATTGGAGAGGGCACAGGGCCAGGGGACTCTGGCCAGACATAGGCCCAGGTCTGTGGCTGGCCAGTTGCAGCTGTGGGGCCCGGCATGTGTCTCAACATGGCCCTAGAGCTCTACATGGACCTGCTGTCAGCACCCTGCCGTGCCGTCTACATCTTCTCAAAGAAGCATGACATCCGGTTCAACTTTCAGTTTGTGGATCTGCTGAAAGGTCAGTTCCCACTGCTACCGGGCAGGCCTGGTCCTGGGGGATGCAGGGCACACAGATTGGGGTTTTCCTTTTTTTCTTGTTTTTTGATGGAGTTTCGCTCTGTTGCCCAGGCTGCAGTGCAGTGGCACTATCTCTGCTCACTGCAACCTCCACTGGGTTCAGGTGCGTCTCCTGCCTCAGCCTCCCGAGTAGTTGGGATTAGAGGTGCTCGCCACCACACCCAGCTAATTTTTTGTATTTTTAAAAGGAGTTTCACCATGTGGACCAGGCTGGTCTCAAAATCTGAACCTCAAGTCATCTGCCCACCTCAGCCTCCAAAATGCTGGGGTTACAGGCATAAGCCACCATGCCCAGCCTGATAGGGGCGTTTCTGAGGAGCAGAGACAGAGACAAGGGAGTCACCCCAGAGGTCCCCAGGGAAGGAAATGATGCCAGGGGGCTTGTAGGCTGCATCCCTGTCTAGCCTACCTTAGTCATTCCCCACTAATGACAGTCCCCATGCCGGAGATGAACAGGCTTTTCGAGGAGAAGGGGGAAGGAAGAGCATCTGGGACTCCCTGAGCTCCCACCAGGCACCCTGGCTTCCTTGTGGAAGTCTAGGACCTTGTGAACTCAGCACCTGCCTGCCAGGTTGGCAAAGGGGGCAGAAGAGCACAGTCTGTCTACACCCGTCTTCCCCAGTGTTCAGAACGGCTCAGGGCTCCACTGACCCCGAGTGAGGGTCAGACGGGTGGGCTCCAACGTCATCCTGAGCACAGAGGGGCTCCAAAACCTCAACCTGCAAAAGCAGAAGCCTCTAGAATACAGAGGAAGAGACAGGGAAGCTTTGGAAATGAATGGGGTGCGAGTGGAGCCCCCAATGGGAAGCAGCTGGTCCAGAAAGAGTTTCAATTCCTGCCCTCACATCAGGTTCCCTGTACAGATGACCCCGATTGTGTCTGAGAGGCTTCCCTTTGGATGTCCAGCTGTGTGCTGGGCCCGGCTTCCTTAAAGAGGGGACAGAGGAGTGAGGGCGATGGGAGTGGGGATGGGACTCAGTCCCTCAGGGCTTCAGGTGATTCAAAGGCTGTGGCTTCAGATCCAGCTTTGGGGGTGGGCCCAAAGCTGGAGGCCTCCCCCCAGCTGGGGGAAGCTGGAGGGGGAGGCCTCCAGCTTCTGGGCCAAAGGGTCGTCCTGGTCCTTGGACACAGGTAGGAGGCACGGGAGTCACTAAACCTAGGGTGGAGTAGCCTGGGAGCCACCAGTTCTGATCCCAGTCCGGTTCTGCAACTGCCTTGCCCTATGGCCTGGGGTGAGACGCGATGTCCCTCTGGGCCTCAGTTCCCTCTTCTTGAGAAAATAGAGAGGGAGGTATTTGTGTCTCTGGGAGTCTCAGTTCTCTTTCCCCTGGAGTCCCACAGCCTCAGACCTTCCCTGCCCCTCCCAGGTCACCACCACAGCAAAGAATACATTGACATCAACCCCCTCAGGAAGCTGCCCAGCCTCAAAGATGGGAAATTTATCTTAAGTGAAAGGTAAGTCTTCCCCAGGGCCCTCGCACCATCTGTCTCTGCTCCTCCTGGGAGACACAGTGCGCGCATTTGTCTATTTCACCATGGAAAACCTCACACATACACTAAAGGAGAGTGAATACTAACTAATGAGGGGCATGAGGAACCCACAAACCCATTGTCCAGCTCCGACTGTTGCCAACCTGGAGTCCATTTTACATCATTTCTATTCCCCTGCCTCCCAGACATCCCATCATTCCAGTCATAAATGTTTAGGGGCCAGCTCACACCTGTAATCCCAGCACTTTGGGAGGCTGAAGTTGGGGGATGGCCTGAGCTCATGTGTTCAAGACCAGCCTAGCCTGGACAACATGGCAAAAACCCATATCTACAAAAAATACAAAAATTAGCTAGCGTGGTGGTCTGCACCTGTAGTCCTAGCTACTCAGGAGGCTGAGGGGAAAGACTGCTTGAGCCCAGGAGGCAGAGGTTGCAGTGAGCCGAGATTGAGTTCTTCAGCCTGGACAACAGAGTAAGATCCCATCTCAAAAATAAAAATAAATAGTAAACAAATCAATAAATGTTTAGGAACATACCTCTCAGAGATAAGAGTTCTTAAAAAAAAGAAAGAAAGAAAGAAAGAAAGAAAGAAAGAAAGAAAGAAAGAAAGAAAGAAAGAAAGAAAAGAAAAGCAACAGACTGGGCATGGTAGCTCATGCCTATAATCCCAGCACTTTGAGAGGCTGACACGGGAGGATCGCTTGAGGCCAGGAGTTCACGACTGCAGTGAACTCTGATTGCGCCACTGCACTCCAGCCTGGGCTAGGAGAGAGGGTAGGAACACTACATTACCATTAAGATACCTCACAAAATTAACAATAATTCCTAGATTTCATCTAATGTCTGGTTCCTGTTCAAAACTCTCTGATTATCTCCTAAATATTTTCTTGGCAGTTTGTTTGGATCAGGATCCAAACAAGTTCTGAATCTTGCAGCCAGTTGCTGTCTCTCCCGCCTCTCTCTAATCGGTAGCTCTCTCCATACCCTAACCTTTTTACCTTGGCAAGGTTGCTGTTGATGATAACAAAGGAGCACTTGTCCTGTGGAGGTTCCCACACCAGCCATCAATCAGCAAGGCCTAGGACACCCCTCTGAAGCATGTCTCCCCTCCGTCCCCTTCCCTCTGTCCCCATGACCTCCACCATTCCCGGACATCACAACCTTCTCGATAGTTGCTGGCCCTGCTGTCGTCCATTCTGCCCCCTCGGGCTCACCCTCCATCCAGCACCAGAGATGGATCCTTTCATGCCCTGGCTTATATAACACCTAATCTGACGGATTAAGTCCATAACCTCCCTGCATCTCCTGGGGCTACCCTCTGTGGCCTCCACAGTGTCTCTTGCTGCCTCACCACTCCCCAACCACCCCCACCCTCCTTCCAGTTGCACCCACCTACTCTCCGTTCTTCAGATTCACCTTGCTGCCCTTACCCTGGTATTTCAGCATGTGTTTTTCTTTGTTGGTTTTTTGAGACAGAGTCTTGCTCTGTGGCCCAGGCTGGAGTGCAGTGGCACAATCTTGGCTCACTACAACCTGTGCGTCCCAGGTTCAAGTGACTCCCATGCCTTAGGCTCCCAAGTAGGTGGGATTACAGGTGTGTGTCACCACACCCAGCTAATTTTTGTATTTTCATTTTAGTAGAGACAGGGTTTCACCACGTTGGCCAGGCTGGTCTCCAACTCCTGGCCTCAAGGGATCTGCCCGCCCTTGGCCTCCCAGAGTGCCGGGATTATATGTGTGAGCCATCGTGCCTGGCCTGTTTCTGTTTTGAAAAAGGATCTTGCTCTTTCACCGAAGTAGGAGTGCAGTGGCGTGATCTTGGCTCACTGCAGCCTCAGATTCTTGGACTCAAGCGATCCACCCGCCTCAGCATCCTGATTTGACACGTGTTGTTCCCCTTGCTGGCCTACTCTTTGTTACACCACCAGCCCCCAACTCCTACTCACCCTGTAGGGCTCCTTCCCTGCCCTTACTGACTGTCAGACAGACAACTCTGGTGAAGGCCTTTCCCGGGGCCATTTGGGCTCCTTCTTGCTCTGGAAGCCCCAGCAGTTGGGCCCAGGGCATATTGGGGTGGTTGATGTACTGGCACTCAGGAAGGCAAGGGCAGTGCCCCTGACCGGCCCTTTCTGCAGTGTGGCCATCCTCTACTACCTGTGCCGCAAGTACAGCGCTCCATCACACTGGTACCCGCCAGACCTGCACGTACGTGCCAGTGTGGATGAGTTCATGGCTTGGCAACACGCGGCCTTTCAGTTGCCCATGAAGAAGATAGTCTGGTTCAAGGTGAGCAGGATCACTTCCGGGGCCTGGGGACAAGGGCACAAGGGAGTCAGGGAAGCTGGTGGCCAGTTCTGGCCCTGCTGATTGCCGGTGAACTCTAGTAAGTAAGTCTCCCTCCCTCTCTGGGCCTCATTTCCTCAGCTCCTTCTCCTGCCTGCCTTACGGAGCTGTCAGGGGTGTGGACTGAAACAATGGGCATGAAAGAGTCTTATTAGGGCGAGGGGAAGGGCATACAGGAGGGGCTGATATGACTTACCCAGGACAGCATTTGAGGCATTTCATTCTGAACTAGAGAATCTCAGCGTCGAAAGGCCCACAGAAGGCCAGGTGTTGTGCTCAAGCCTGTAATCCCAATACTTTGGGAGGCCAAGGCAGGTGAATCACTTGAGGTGAGGAATTCAAGACCTACCTGTCCAAAATTGTGAAACACTGTCTCTACTAAAAATACAAAAAAAATTAGCCAGTGTGGTGGTGGGCACCTGTAATCCTAGCTACTCAGGAGGCTGAGGGAGGAGAATTGCTTAAACCAGCCAAGTGGAGGTTGCAGTGAGCTGAGATCATGCCGCTGCACTCCAACCTGGGTGACAAAGTGAGACTCCATCTCAAAAAAAAAAAAAAAAAAAAAAGCTCATAGAAAATTTGAAGATGGCCGGGCGCGGTGTCTCATGCCTGTAATCTCAACACTTTGGGAGGCCAAGGCAGGCAGATCACAAGGTTGGGACTTCGAGAACAGCCTGGCCAACATGGTGAAACCCCATCTCTACTAAAAATACAAAAGTTACCCAGGCATGGTGGCACGTGCCTGTAATCCCTGCTACTCCAGAGGCTGAGGCAGGAGAATCTCTTGTACCCAGCAGGCGGAGGTTGCGGTGAGCTGAGATCCCGCCACTGCACTCCAGCATGGGCAACAGAGTGAGACTCCGTCTCAAAAACAAAACAAAAAAAAAGAAAATAGAAAATTTGAAGGTGACAAATAACCAATACATGTGTACATGATTGGTTACATCAAATTCTATGCCTGTGACAGGCATCACTAATCAGTCACAGGACTTATACCTGCTGAGCTCCCCAAATCCTTGTGAACACATGGTTCCCAGCAACTTCCACCAATCAGAACTGCTACAAGAGGTGAAACTACTTTATGTCCTG
>NW_012108920.1:323153-330530 GCF_000951045.1 Mandrillus leucophaeus | reverse complement strand
CACACTGACCAAAGAGACTAATTTTCATATCAGCCAGAGCTATGCCCAGGAGGAGGCACCTGGGATCCTGGTGGCTTGGCCAGGAAATGCAGTGTTCCTTTTCTCATCTCAGAGATCTCTGGTTCATGTGAAAATTAGTCTCTTTGGTCTGTTTGCAGTGCAGACCAGCACCAGGAAAAATCATTCTGGCCTGCCCCGAGGGCTCAGACATATGCTTCGCCCCCACCCCTTACATGTCACCCACCACCCACCCCTTCTTGGGCTTCCCAAAGACCTTGGGTGCAAAGCCAAAGTCCAGGGTAGACTGTCTTAGTGAACCAGCCAAACTGCAGGGTAGACTGTCTTAGTGAACCAGCCAAACTGCAGGGTAGACTGTCTTAGTGAACCAGCCAAACTGCAGGGTAGACTGTCTTAGTGAGCCAGCCAAACTCCAGGGTAGACTGCTTGCCAGGTCTCCCATTCTAGCCCCTGAGCCTGATCACGGTGGGAGGTTAAACATGGGGAAAAAAACCTGAGTTCTCTCCCTCATCCACATATACACCCCTGGGATAAGGGGTTTCCTTGGAAGAAGGCAGAATTCATGTGAGGTCGCAGGCTGGAGAAGTGGGAGCTGCCTGGGCCGGGAGCCCTCTCAGCATGGTCCAGAAGGCTTAGAGCAAGAAGAGCAGTGACCAGAGACCCTGGGGGATTCTGGATCCTCCATCCCCATGTACATCTATTACATAGTCTGCGACCCCCTTGCTCAGGCCTTGGGGGTCAGCAGCCTATTTCTTTGCAGAGGCAGATGTTGGAGGCGGGGGCCTGAGGCTGTGGGAGAGGACCCAGGTGGGGCTGGTCCCCAGGCTCACCACATCTTCCTCTTTGTCTATCCACAGCCCATGGCTGCCAACTATAATGTCTTCCTCAACAGCTCCAAGCTAGCCGAGTGGCGCATGCGGGTGGAGCTGAATATTGGCTCTGGCCTCTTTAAGGAGGCCCACGATCGACTAATGCAGTTGGCCAACTGGGACTTTTCAACATTGGATCCAATGGTCACGCAGAGAATCTGTGAATTTCGGGAGAAGTACTTGTGATCCTAATTGTAGCCATCCTGCAGGGCCTGGCTGGCTCAACAATCTGAGCCACCTTCCTTAAAGGAAATGCTAAAAAAGATACCTCTTCTTTGCCTAATAAAGAGCTGGAACAACCATCACAGCTGCTGAGCAACAGATAGCTGGCGTATGCACAGGGTCTGATGTGGGAGTGGGTGGTGGTTACAGATCCTTCCAGTTTCCAAAAAGAATTTTAAAAGTAAAGGGTTAAATGTGGCTACATTGTCAGTAATAATAGTTGGTGACTTCAATACTCCACTTTCTTTTTTTTTTTTTTTTTTGAGATGAAGTCTCACTCTGTCACTCAGGCTGGAGTGCAGTGGCACAATCTGGGCTCACTGCAATCTCCGCCTCCCAGATTCAAGTGATCCTCTTGCCTCACGAGTAGCTGGGATTACAGGCACACACCACCACACCCAACTAATTTTTTTTTTTGTATTTTTCTCGAACTCCTGAGCTCAGGCAAATTGCCCGCCTCAGCCTCCCAAAGTGTTGGGATTAGGGGTGTGAGCCACTGTGCCTGGCCCCCACTTTCAGTAATGGATAGAAAAACTACAGAAGACCATCAAGGAAATAGAGGACTTGAAAAGCACTATAAACCAATTGCACACACTAGACATGAACAGAACATTCCACCTGCCAGGAGCAGAATAAGCATTCTTCTGAAGAGCACGTGGAATATTCTCCAGTATAGAGCATATAATTGGTCCTAAGTCTCAAATTTAAGAAGATTGAAATCATGCAAAGTATGGTCTCTGGACACAGTGGAATAAAGTTAAAAATCAAGAACAGAAGGAAAACTGGAAAATTCACAAGCACATAGAAATTAAACAGCACACTCTTAAACAACCAGTGGGTCAAAAATGAAATCACAAGGGAAATTAAAAAGTATCTTGAATGTATAAAAATGAAAACACAACATGCCCAAATTTATAGGATGCAGCACAAGCAGTGCTAAGAGGAAAATTTATAGCTGTAAACACGAGTTAAGAACGATCTTGAATCAATAACTTAATTTTATGCTTTAAGGAACTAGAAAAATAAGAGCAACCTAAACCCAACACCAGTAGAAGACAGGAAATAATAAAGATTAGAATGGAGATAAATGAAATAGAAAATAGAAAAACAATAGAGAAAATCAATGAAACCAAAAATTGGATCTCTGAAAAGATCAACAAAAATTGGCAAGCCTTTAGTTAGAACAGCCAAGTGAAAAAATAAGACTCAAATTATTCACCAAGAAAATGGAAGATGGGTACAATGGCTCACACCTGTAATCCCAGCACTTTGGAAGGCTGATCACTTTGGGAGCAGGATCACTTGAGGCCAGGAGATTGAGACCAGTCTGAGCAATATAGTGAGACTTGTTTCTACAAAAAGAGTTATTTTTTTTAATTAGCTGGGAGGCAAGGCCCAGTGGTTCATGCCTGTAATTCCGGCATTTTGGGAGGGTGAGGCGGGCGAATCACCTGATGTCAGGAGTTTGAGACCAGCCTGGCCAACATGGTGAAACCCCTGTCTCTACTAAAAATAAAAAATGAACTGGGCATGGTGGCGGGCACCTGTAATCCCTGCTACTCGGGAGGCTGAGGCAGGAGAATCGCTTGAACTCGAGAATCAGAGGTTGCAGTGAGCCGAGATCACACCACTGCACTCCACCCTGGGTGACAAGAGCGAGACTCCGTCTCAAAAATAAATAAATAAATAAGAAAGAAAGAAAAATTAGCTGAGTGTGTTGGTGCATGCCTGTAGTCCTAGCTAATTCGGTGACTGAGGTGGGAGGATCACTTTAGCCAGGAGTTCAAAGTTACATTGAGCTATGACTGCACCACTGTACTCCAGCCTGGGTAACACAGGAAAACCTAATCGCAAAAAATGAAAAAAAAAAAACAAAAACCAGACACCAGAAAGAAAGAAAATGTACACATCACTACTGGTATTAGAGAAGTACAAAGGTTTATAAAGAAATACTATGAGTAATTGTATGTGAACAAATGAGATAACCTTGATGAAATGAGAAAATTTTAGAAACATAAAATCTACCGAAACTGACTTAGGAAGAAAGATACAATTTGAATAGAACTGTAACAAATAAAAAGATTAAAATATTAATTTTTAAAAATTCCACAAAGAAAAGCCCAGGACCAGATGGCTTCACTGGCGAATTCAACCAAAAGCTTGAAGAACTAATACAAAGCCTTCACAAACTCTTCCAAAAAATAGAACAGGAAGAAATATTTTTCAACTCGTTCTATGAAGCCAGAATTACTCTGATACCAAAGACAGAAAAAGACATTATAAGAAAATAAAGTTACAAAGCAATATCCTTATAAATATAGATGTAAAAATCCTCAGCAAAATATTAGCAAATCAAATTCAGCAGCATATTAAAAGGATTATACACCTTGACCAGGTAGGATTTATCCCAGGAGTATAAATGTGGTTCAATATACAAAAATCAATCAATGTAGCATACCGTGCTAATAGAAAGTCACATGATCATCCTAATGCAGAGAAGGCATTTGACAAAATCTAACATCCTTTTACGATAAAATTACTCAGCAGATGAAGACTAGAAAGGAACTTCCTCAACCTGATAAAGAGCATCTATGAAAAACCTATAACTAACACCATACCTCATTCATTGTAAAAGATCGAATATTTCCCCTCTAAGATCAGGAACAGGACAAGAATGTTCATTCACACCACCTCTACTTATTAGGGCAATTAGGCAAAAAAAAAAAAAAAAAAAAGAAAAAGAAAAAGCATCCAGATCAGAAAGAAAGAAGTAAAACTATCTTTAGTCACAGATGACATTATAGGAACTCGCTTAAAAACCATTAGAGCTAATAAGCAAGTTCAGCAAGGTTGCAGGATACAAGATTAATGCACAAAAATCCATAGTACACATTTGCAATAAAGGATCAAAAAATTAAAACAACATTTCCATTTACAATAGCATCAAAAAGAATAAAATACTTAGAATAAGTTTAACCAAAGAAAAGCAACACTTAAACACAGCAAACTATAATGTGCTGTTGAAAGAAATTAAAGGAACACCACCAAGCAATCTGACCTGAGAAAACATGCAGGTTCAACAGAGTGAGTCCTGCTCTTCAGCAAGCACCCATCTTGTGTTCAAGCTGGGTCTGTGAGGCAAGTCTGGCAAGATAGAGATGGACATACAACCAAATCTGGAATGCAGATAAGGCCAAGGGAAGGTAGGTCAATTGTTGGAAACATTCAACAATCCGTGGAAGAAATGTTAAAAATAGAATCTCAGGGTCTAATGAAGTTGAAAAATCTCTCCTCTTGGTAGTTCTGTTGAAAACTGTTGAATGATTGGATAAAGTAAAACATAAGTATAAGGGATTATTAGGTAGCAATGAATGTGTAATAAATGTAAAAAGAGGGGCAAGTGCATACAAGGAAGTGTATGCTGCTGGGTTTCTGTTGAATTGTGCATGGAAGACCATCAGCAGTTCAAGTCAAAAAGCTTGTCTTGAGGGACTGTGCCAAGCTCTGCAGTTCCAAACCTCATGGAGGAAGCTGTCTGCCCATTAGAAGCCCAGAGCCCAGAGGGACGGACCAGAGCAAATCCTCTCCCTCATGGAGCTAGATGGGAACACAAAACGATCTGACAGCATGCAATTTTACATCTCGTACCCTGTTTAATCCTCACAACCACCCTGATGAGTACTAGTATTATCCCCATTTTGTAGATGAGAAAACAAGTTCTTCAAGGGGAAGGGATCTTCAGAGCAGCATATGAATGAGAGGCAGAACCAGAGTCAGGACCTGTATCTTGTCTTCTCCTTCCTAAAACTAAAAAAGTACCCACCACCAGGCAGTGTTTTTGGTGCAGAGGAATCAGTAGTGAACAAAATAGGCAAAAATTTCTACCTTTAGTGTTCACGTTATTGTGGAGGAAGACAAACAATAATCCCAGTAGAGAAGTAAAAAATTAGAATGTTTTGCTAAAAAGTCCTTAGGTGGGGTGTCATGATGTTGGTATCTTACGTTCAAAAAACAGTAAGTTGAAACTGGGGTTGCATATATTAGTGCTGTTGTACTAGTCCTTTCATTTTCTGGATTTTAAATGTTTTCATAATTTAAAAGTTGGGGGGAAACTTAAAGAAGACCTTAATAAATGGGAGGACATCCCATGTTCATGATTGGAAGGCATAGTAATGTTAAGATGTCAAATTCAACACAATCTGCATTAAAATTCCATTTGGCTTGTTTGTACAAACTGACAAATTGGCCCTAATATTCATGTGGAAATTAAAGTGACTCAGAATCTCCAAAATAGTTTTGAAAAAGATAAAGTTGTAGGACTCATGCTTCCCAATTTCAAAACTCACTTCAAAGCTACTATAATCAAGACATTGCCAATCAAGCTACAATGAGATACCACTTCACACACTCTACGAGGGGTATAATAGAAAAGACAGATTAAAAGTATTGTTGAGGATGTGTGAAGAAATTGGAACCCTCGTGTGCTGCTGCTGCTGAGAATGTAAAATGTATAGCCACTTGGGAAAACAGCTTGCAGTTCCTCCAAAAGTTAAACATATATATTATAATGTATATATAATATATTATGTATATATAATATATTATGTATATATTATATTATATATATATATATGAGTTTGTTTGGTTTTTTGGTTTGTTTCTTTTTTTTTTTTTTTTTGAGACAGATTCTTGCTCTGTCGCCCAGGCTAAAGTGCAGTGGTGCCATCTCGGCTCACTGCAACCTCCGTCTCCTGGATTCAAGCAATTCTCCTGCCTCAGCCTCCTGAGTAGCTGGGATTACAGGCAGGCACCACCATGCCCAGCTAGCTTTTGCATTTTTAGTAGAGACGGGGTTTCACAATGTTGGCCAGGCTGGTCTCGAACTCCTGACCTCAGGTGATCCACCCAGCTCAGCCTCCCAAAGTGCTGGGATTACAAGCGTGCGCCACTGCGCCCGGGCAACATAGAGTTATATTATCCAGCAACTCCCTTCCTAGGTATATACCAAGAAGACTGAAGACATATGTCCAGACAAAAACTTGCACATGAACGTTCATCACAGCAATATTCACAATAGCTGAAACATAGAATCAATGCAAAAGTCCATCAGCTGGTGAATGGATAAACACAATGTGGTGTATACATAAAATAGAATATAATTCAGCCATAAGAAGGGATGAAGTACTGTGATATGCTACAACATGGATGAATCTTGACAACATAATGCTAAATGAAAGAAGCCAGTCATAACAGGCGACATATTTCATTATTCCATTTGAGTGAAATGTCCAGAAGAGGCAAATACTTCCTGTCCACAGAGGTAGAAAGTAGATGAATGGTTACCAGGGGCTAGGAGAAGAGGGAAATGGGGAGTGACTGTTTAATGGGTACAGAGTTTCTCTTTGGGGTGATGAAAATGATCTAGAATTAGATCATTGTGATGGTGACAAAACTTGGTTAATATACTAAAAACCACTGAATTGACTTTAAACCAATTGAATTTTAAAGTATACTTTGAAAGTGTGGACATTATGGTATGTGAATTATACCTTATAATGAAAATATGATTGCATTGTTCAAAAGAGTATGGAAGGAAGTATACAAAAAATATGAAACATGAAGTATAGCTCTTTTTATTCTAAAGTGTAGAAATTGAACATTTTGTCTCAAGATATAAAACAAAAACAAAGAAAGCTAAAAGCCCTTCCATTTGGCCATCTTGGAGTAAGACCTACCGCAGTCCAGCACCTTTTACTCAGCCCCACAGCCTAGCCTATTATTTTCATGAAACCCTATAGCTTCCACTTCTGTTTGACTGTTGGGTGTAAAATTATGAGTGACCATATTGTGGGAAGGGAGGAAAACTCCCCATAAAAGTATATCCTGGGGGCCTGAGGACAGACGTGGGCCCAGGTATCAGAACGTGATATGCCTACTTGTCCCTATCTCATTGTCCACACACAGGGCTTGGAAGGCGGCCATGTTTTATATGACGTGAGCTCCAACCAACGAGCTGATTGGCTTCTTCAACAAGAGCCCAGGTAGAGATTGGTGTCTAGAAGACCCCATCAGATTCTAGGGAATCAGGCCTCTGGCAGTTGGGCACAGTGGCTCATGCCTGTAATCCCAGCACTTTGGGAGGCTGAGGTGGGCAGATCATCTGAGTTCAGGAGTTCGAGACCAGCCTGACCAACATGGAGAAACCCTGTCTCTACCAAAAATACAAAAAATTAGCCAGGCGTGGTGGTGCATGCCTGTAATCCCAGCT
>NW_012108920.1:312178-322384 GCF_000951045.1 Mandrillus leucophaeus | reverse complement strand
GGGGCGGTGGATCACATCTTTGTAATCCCAGCACTTTGGGAGGCTGAGGTGGGAGGATCACTTGAGCCCAGAAATTTAAGACCAGTCTGGGAAACAAAGTGCAACCCCGTTTCTACAAAGTCAAAAAATCAGCCAAGCATGGTGGCATGCTCTGGTGGT
This sequence comes from Mandrillus leucophaeus, assembly GCF_000951045.1. Taxonomy (NCBI): domain Eukaryota; kingdom Metazoa; phylum Chordata; class Mammalia; order Primates; family Cercopithecidae; genus Mandrillus; species Mandrillus leucophaeus. The sequence continues at coordinate 322,225 of NW_012108920.1, read as the reverse complement.
CTGAGTTACATGGGAGGCTGAGGCAGAAGGATTGTTTGAGCTCAGGTCGAGGCTGCAGTAAGCTAAGTTTGCACCACTGCACTCACTCCAGCCTGGGTAACAGCAGGACCCTGTCTCATAAAACAAACAAACAAATAAACAAGAATGTGAGAGACCACGGGGAAGGTGTGGCCCTGGGGTAGGGGCTGGGAGATGGGAGAACAGCTGTTAGTGGCCCCATCGCTGCCCAGAGCAGACAGTGCCTTGTCCACCCTCATGAGTTCTTCGGACTCCTTGGACAGGACTGGCTACACATGAAAATGTGGGGACCCTTATTTTTAAATTGTTAAGAATGTCAGGATGGCAACAGCAAAGCTTTAAACCAAGTGCATGGCCCTTCGGCGTTGCAGGCCCATGAGGCAGGCAGACTGGTATTCACATCCTTGTATAGCCCCCTCCCCTTGAGTGTGGCTGGGGTCTGTGCTCTATTTCTTGGAAGCAAGGCTTATCCCTAAGCTTTATTTTCAGGCAGGTGGATTTGAGAGCTATTATCCTACCTCCTTGCTTGGTGCCCTGTGAATAAATCTTTTCTCTTTTGCAAAACTCGTGTCACAGTGATTAATTTACTGTGCATGGGCAGAACGGACCTGGCCCTGGCCAGTAACACCCAAGAGGCTTTCTAGGAGACTACACAGCTAAGAGAGCACTGAGCAATGTTTGGGAGCATTCTGTCTAAATGACTTTTCTCTTTTTTCCAGGCCGGGCACGGTGGCTCACGCCTGTAATCCCAGCACTTTGAGAGGCTGAAGCTGGCAGATCACTTGAGGCCAGGAGTTCAAGACCAGCCTGGCCAACATGGTGAAACCCTGTCTCGACTAAAAATACAACAATTTGCTGAGCATGGTGGCACATACCTGAAATCTCAGCTGCCTGGGTGGCTGAGGCACGAGAATCGCTTGAACTCGTGAGGCAGAGGTTGCAGTAAGCAGAGATTGCACCACTGCACTCCAGCCTGAGTGACAGAGAGAGGCTAAGTCAAAAAAAAAAAAAAAAAGAATCCCACATACTTTCACTTTTATCTTGTTTTCTATAAATTAATAAATACAGCTTTTGTGAGTTGGTTTATGTGAGTCAGACCCAAAGAAAATGATGAACCCTGAAACATGGACCAAATTAATTGTTTTTTGTTGTTGTTGTTGTTGTTTTTTAGGTAGAGTTACCCTCTTGTCACCCAGCCTGGAGTGCAATGGCGCAGTCTCGGCACACTGCAACCTCTGCCTCTAGAGTTCAAGCAATTCTCCTGCCTCAGCCTCCCAAGTAGCTGGGATTACAGGTACATGCCAGCATGCCCAGGTAATTTTTACATTTTTAGTAGAGACAAGGTTTCACCATGTTGGCCAGGCTGGTCTCAAACTCCTGAACTCAGGTGATCTGCCTGCCTCAGCCTCCCAAGGTGTTGGGGTTACAGGCATGAGCCACCACTCGCACCCCAAATTAGGTTTTGAACTTGCAAGACAGGCTGAGCCTTGGACCAGAATCCTGACAGCTCCTCCTCGGGCCTCTGACTGAAGTTATCCAGAGGTGAGGGGAAGGCAGCCGTTGCCTTCTCTGAGTGTCTACCTCCTTTCAAAACTTTAACATGGAAATCTGAATTTCTCATCTTTCCTTAATTTTTTTCCAGTTAAAAAATCATTATTACTGGCCAGCTGTCGTGGCTCACATCTCTAATCCCAGCACTTTGGTAGGCAGAGGTGGGAGGATCAGCCTAGGCAACACAGTGAGACCCTGCCTCTACAGAAAAAAATTTTTAAACTAGCTGGGCATCTTGGTGCGCACCTGTAGTCCCAGCTACTCAGGGAGGCTGAGATGGGAGGATGGCTTGAGCCCAGGAGTTGGAGGCTGTAGTGAGCTGTGATTACACCACTGCATTCTACTCTGGGCAAGAGAGGGAGACTCTATCTAAATAAAATAAAATAGTTATTACTTCCACTTTCTTTGCAGAAATGTTCCTTATTCTCTAGAAAACATTATGCTTTGGCTGACACGCTTTCAGTGGGATTTGTTTTAGAAAGTGATATGTGACCCTGATACTATTTGACAGGCTCCATGACAGGCCTTGGGGGGCTCCCTGGCAGCAAGGGGCAGGCCTGGGCTTACAACTTGGCGCATGAATTTAGGGGTGTGCACTTGCAAGGACTTAGGAGGGCTCTAGCTTCCCTGTCATTTTAAAGATGGAGAAGCACAGGCCTGGAGAAGGGAAGAAATAAACCCAGGGAATGCGAGGGATGGCACTGTGCTGGCAGGAGCAGGAAGACCAAGGCTATCACATTCCAGGGAGTGCGACTGGAGTGAAGCAAGTGGCCACAAAACACTAAACGTAAGCCCTGAGGCTTTGCCACTTGCTGGCACCAAGGACTCTGCAGTGTTGAGCCAAGAGGATGGACTTCGGAGCCTGACTTTCTGGGTCTATAATCATTCAGTGTCTATCTCCTCCTCTAAAATGGGGACGATGGGAAATTCTGACACACACTTCAACACAGATGCACCTTGAAGACATTATGCTAAGTGAAATGAGAGAGCCAGGCACGAAAGAGATGGAACTGGGGCCTTTCTGTGCGTCCCCCTGAGGGACTACCGTCTCTTGGCCACCCGCCCTGATCCTGCAGGAGCCAGGCTGGCCCAGCCCTCTGACAGGCCGCCCGCCGCCCGCGATTGGACTAAACAGCGTCCCCAGGCGCCCGAGCCGCCCAATGGGGCACCGCGGTCGGGGGGCGTGGCCGCAGGGGCGTGGTCTGAGGTCTGAGACCCGAGTCCTGGCACTGGAGTTTGCTTTCTCCCGCTGGTTTCCCCTTTGGTCGGTCTGTCCCCGCTATGGGCCTGGAGCTGTACCTGGACCTGCTGTCCCAGCCCTGCCGCGCTGTTTACATCTTCGCCAAGAAGAACGGCATCCCCTTCGAGTTGCGCATCGTGGATCTGATTAAAGGTAGCTCTGGCCTCGGGTTTGGGGAACTGAAAAGTCAGGAAGGGACAGGTAGGCATACATAGCTTAGGGAACTTCTCCCGGCGCCACCTTCTTCCTGGGGCCCTTGCTGGTCTGGTTTGGAGACCGAACGGAGAAAGAGCCAGCAGGGAGATCCAAGAGTGGGGCCTCCCCCAAACTCTGCTCGGTCTCACGGAATAGACCACGGGGTTCCCCTAAGGCCGAATAAAGGGGTTTGGATCATGAAGAGAAGCGAGACCGGAGGACAAAAACAGGCGCAGCTGCGTGCAGGGGCACACGCGTGTAGTCCCAGCTACTCCAGAGGCTGCTGTGGGAGGATCGCTTGAGCCCAGGAGTTCCAGGCTGCACGGCGCTATGTTAGTTTTCCTTCTAACAGTCAGGACCCTCAGCTGCAGGTCTGTTGGAGTTTGCTGGAGGTCCACTCCAGACCCTGTTTGCCTGGGTATCACCAGTGGAGGCTGCAGAACAGCAAATGTTGCTGCCTAATCCTTCCTCTAGAAGCTTCGTCTCAGAGGGGCACCCGCCCTTATGAGATGTCAGTCACCCCCCTACTGGGAGGTGGCTCCCAGTTAGGCTACTCTGGGGTCAGGGACCCACTTGAGGAGGCAGTGTGTCCGTTCTCAGATCTCAAACTCCGTGCTGGGAGAACCACTACTCTCTTCAAAGCTGTCAGACAGGGACGTTTAAGTCTGCAGAAGTTTCTGCTGCCTTTTATTCAGCTATGCCCTGCCCCTAGAGGTGGAGTCTACGGAGGCAGGCAGGCCTCTTTGAACTGCGGTGGGCTCCACCCAGTTCGAGCTTCCCGGCCGCTTTGTTTACCTACTCAAGCCTCAGCAATGGGGGACACCCCTCCCCCAGCCTCGCTACCGCCTTGCAGTTCATCTCAGACTGCTGTGCTAGCAGTGAGCCAGGCTCAGTGGCAGTGGGGCCGTCGGAGCCAGGCGCGGGATATAATCTCTTGGTGTGCCGTTTGCTAAGGCCGTTGGAAAGGCACAGTATTAGGGTGGGAGTGTCCCGATTTTCCAGGTGCCGTCTGTCAGGGCTCCCCTTGCAGGGCGCTATGATGGTGTCCTTGAATAGCCGCTGCACTTCAGTCAGGACATTCTAGCAAGACCCCATCTTAAAATGAAAATAAGAAACAAAATGAAAACGCGTGTGACCTGGGCCTAGGGAAAGGCGGGATGAGAGAGGTTAAGGGTGCCAAGTGTAGAGACTGGGGCGGGATCAAGTCCCTTCTTTGTGGCCCAGCTGCTGAGATTCTGCAACAGCAAACAGCTCAGGACGTGACTTTCCGTCCCTGCCCTCTGCACTCGTCCAGTCTGCTTTGGGGTTCTTCTTTGTCCCTTCCTTCCTCTGCTCCTCCTGTTTTGCCTCTGACCTTGTCCTTGTTTTCCACTTCTTTTTTTTTTTTTTTTTTTTTTTTTTTTGAGACAGAGTCTTACCTTTGCTGTCACAGTGCAGTGGCATGGATCTCAAATCACTGCAACCACCGCCTCCCGGGTTCAAGCGATTCTCCTGCCTCAGTCTCCTGAGTAGCTGAGATTACGGATGTGTGCCACCATGTCTGGCTAATTTTTAACAGAGATGGGATTTCACAATTTTGGTTAGGCTGTTCTCCAACTCCTGACATCAAATGATCCACCGGCTTAGCCTCCCAAAGTGCTGGGATTACAGGCATTAGCTGCTGTGCCTGGCCCAAGGCATTTTGTTTGTTTGTTTGTTTTTGAGACGGAGTCTTGCTCTGTCACCCAGGCTGGAGTGCAGTGGCAGGATCACAGCTCACTACAACCTCTGCCTTCCAAAACCTTGTCCTCTGCCTCTTGTTCTTGCTGGGGAGGTAGGTTGCCCCAGGGGGTATGCTGGGAGCAGAAGGGGGACCCTGGGGCTTGGTGAGCCCTACACCCTGTTGTTTCTCTGGCATGCCTCCAAGGCCCTTGAGGACTCAGCTGGCAGGCCCAGGCCCAGTGCAGGGTGGGGTAGTAGGAGGGGTTGGAAGCAGAATCCAGGTATGGCTGATTGGGCAAGTAAGGCGACTCTACTTGGCTAAGCCTTCTACCCAGGGCTCCCACTCCATGGCTGGCCCTCTGCCTGAAACTTCTCCACCTAGTCTCTACTGGAGACTGCCCACTGTCCTGCACAAGGACTTCCTCTGCAGAGTATGGGGCAGAGGAAAGGGAATGGGAGGCAAGAGGACGTCCGAGCTGGTTGTCAAATATAGTGGTGCAGAGGGAAGCATGTTTTACTAGGAAAGAGAGGAGGGTGTTCCTGGTGAAGGAACAGTCTGAAGGGAGGGTAAAGAGAGGGTAGCAGGCTGGGCATGGTGGCTCACACCTGTAATCCCAGCACTTTGGGAGGTCGAGGTGGGAGGATCATTTAAGGCCAGTAGTTCAAGACCAGCCTGGGCAACATAGCGAGACCCCATCTGTAAGGAGAATAAAAGGTCAGGGTACGGAAGGTGGTAGCAGGTATGTTACACACAGCTCCACAATGCCCAGGGCAGGGTGAACAAAGGGACATGGCAGAGCCAGTAGAAGTTGCTTCTAAGTAGGTAGATACCAGAAAAAGGCCACTTCTCTGTGTTTCATGACCCTGCCTTAGAGTTAATGGTGGAAGGGACAAGGTAGTAAGCCAAAGTCCCCTCAGGTGACCTATCCTGCAGCTTGGGACGCTCTGATTGTAAGTTCATGAAGCTGGCAATAGTGGAAAGAGGAGGTGGGTAGGGTTCATGCCAAGGTCCAGGAACCACACCCTGCACAGTGAGCTCTGTTGCAGAGGGGCAGGCTATGGAAGGAGGCTATGCCTACAGGACTTAGCAAGGGATGTTGTCTATTTTGTACCAGCCAGTGGAGTGGCCTCCTCCTCCTGCAGGGGCCCTTCCAGTCTTTGCCAACCAGGAGTGCAGACTGGTGGGAAGAAGAGCTATGAAACTGGGGCCTGAGTATTGCAGGGAGGGGCACAGACCATGGCGGGCTCAGCGTTCTCCTCCCACCAGTCACCATGCTGGATTCTTCCCAGGTCAGCACTTAAGCGATGCTTTTGCCCAGGTGAACCCCCTGAAGAAGGTGCCAGCCTTGAAGGACGGGGACTTCACCTTGACGGAGAGGTAAGTGGGACCCTAGGGCTGCTGCCAGGCCTGCTGGAACCATCCTGCTCTAACCCTGTATTTCACAGACAAGGAAACTAAAGTCTTCAGAGGCAGAGAGTCTCTGTGCCCCGCATCCCGCAGAGAGTCAGTACTGGACCCCGGACCCCTGGCTTCCTGCTATTCCAGTTCACCCTGATGATTGGAAAAGCAAACATCTACTTTACTTCCTCACCAGTCCTTTGGTTGCTGGTGAGAGTATCCTTGAGGCAGCAAGCCAGTGGAGGAAGGCAGCTTTGGCCACCACGGGGCAGTCCTCTGGCCAAGCTTCTGTGGCGATGGCTCAGTGGCATCTGGGCTGCCCGGTGGCTCCATCTCTGGGCTGCAGCTTCCCAGGATGGGTCTCCCCTATGGGAGAGCCACCAGATATGGACGTCTTACATCACAGCAGGTCCCAAGGAGTTGAATCCTCTTCAGGAAAGGCCAACCTTTCCCCAGTTCTGCCCCTTTTGTCACCAGAGTCACCCTTCCCATAAGAAAGAGAACCTGGAGTTTGTGCTTTAGAGCTCATCTCTGAAATCTCAGGATGGATGCACCTCCAATGAATTCCTCTGACATTCTGCCAGGGACCTTCTTCCTTCCTGGTGCCCCAGGTGTCCTGAGTCCTTGTGTTACTCAGCATTGTACCTCCCAGGTAGCAGCCAGAGTCAATGTGCAATCTCTGCATTTCTCTGCCACTACTCTCAGCTTCAGGAGGTCTGTGGCTCACAGGGACCTGCAGCCCTCCTCAGAGATGGCTTGAACAACTGGCTTGGAGCAAAAGGAGCTCCTGGGCACCCTGCACAGACAATGGAGTCGTTAAGCTGGGACATGGGCATAGCCCCAGCTTAATAGAGAATATGGGCCAGTGGCAGATACAGAGGTTTTCTGCCCTTTTGGCCTGCATGCCCAACCCTTGGGAAACCCCAAGTTCCTGAACGCTTTTCTGTGTCTCCAAATGGACACATCTTGTGCCCTTCCAGGTCCATGCTCATCCCATCACCATGGCGGCCCTCAAAACCCAGGGAAGGAGGAGAGTGCCAGGGGGCCTTGTCTGTTCTGTTGTTCTAGGATCCTGCAGCTGCAAGAGTGTTTCCTGAGTGGTGCTTTAGGGAGCCAAACTACCTCAGTCGGCTTAGATAGGAGCGGATTCTTGGCAGAAAGAATGATAGAAAGAACAAAAGGACATGGGAGCCTTTTTGAACAATCAGGCCATCACAGGCTGGTCGGAATCCCAGCGGATGAGAGTGGATGCAGAATGGAAAGAACTGAGCTTCTTTAAAGATCAGCTTTGATGACCCATCCTCCTGGAAGCTCTCTCTGGTTCTCTGATCAGAAACTGTCTCTAAGCATTTGGCAAGACATTCTGTTGTGGGATTTTGCCTGGTGGTAGGAAAAGCTTGGGTATAGCCTCAGAAAGATTCTCAGCTCTACCATTAAGAGCTGTGTGCCCTAGGGCAAATCTCTGCCTTTCTAAGCCTGGTTTTCTTCTCTGGAAAATGAGGCTAATACTTTGGCAAATTGTCAGCAAGTTTAAAGAAGTGTGCTGGGCACAGTGGTTCGTGCCTGTAATGCCAGCACTTTGGGATGCCAAGGCTGGAGGATTGCTTGAGGATAGGAATTTAAGACCAGCCTGGGCAATGCAGTAAGATCCTATCTCCACAAAAAAGAAAAAAAAAAGCCAGGCACGGTGGTGCACTATTGTAGAAATTGAAGCTGCAGTGAGCTGAGATTGCAACACTGCATTCCAGCCTGGGTGACTGAGGAAGACCTTGTCTCAAAAAAAAAAAAAAAAAAAAAGGCCGGGCGTGTTGGCTCATACTTGTAATCACAGCACTTTGGGAGGCCGAAGTGGGCGGATCACAAGGTCAGGAGTCGAGACCATCCTGGCTAATAGGGTGAAACCCCATCTCTACTAAAAATACAAAAAAATTAGCCAGGTGTGGTGTCACGCGCCTGTAATTCCAGCTACTTGGGAGACTGAAGCAGGAGAATCTCTTGAATTCTCTTGAGGTGGAGGTTGCAGTGAGCCAAGATCGCACTACTGCACTCCAGCCTGGATGACAGAGCGAGACTCCATCTCGAAAAAAAAAAAAAAAAACTACGTATAGAATACCCAGCACAGTGCCCTTCCCTTACCTATCATGACTCCCCCACACCCACAGTGTGGCCATCCTGCTCTACCTGACGCGCAAATATAAGGTCCCTGATTACTGGTACCCTCAAGACCTGCAGGCCCGTGCCCGTGTGGATGAGTACCTGGCATGGCAGCACACGACTCTGCGGAGAAGCTGCCTCCGGGCCTTGTGGCATAAGGTGAGGCTGGGAGTGTTGGGGGCGGCAGCGAGAACATTCCCCAGAAGTGCTCAGGCACCATTTTCTTCTTTTCAGTTTTGGATTATTTCTACTGACCTGTCTTTGCCTTCACAGATTCTTTCCTCTGTTGTGCCAAATTGCTGTTAAGCCTATCCAATACATTCTTTGTTTGAGATATGTATTTTTCAGCTCTGGAAATTCCATTTGGTTGTTTTTAGAATTTCCACTTCTCTGCTGAAATTCACCATCTGTTTATCCATTTTATCTGTCTTTTCTTCTAAATTCTCTAACATATTTATCACTGTTACCTAAAAATCTTTGTCAACTAATCTCAACACGTAGGTGTTCTGTGGATCTGTTTTGTTTTGTTTTGGTTTTTTGAGATGGGGGTCTCACTCTGTCACCCAGGCTGAGTGCAGTGTCGCGATCTCAGCTCACTGCAACCTCCACCTCCCAGGTTCAAGTGATTCTCCTGCCTCAGCCTCCTGAGTAGCTGGGATTACAGGTACCCACCAGCACACCTGGCTATTTTTTGTATTTGTAGTATAGACCGGGTTTCACCATGTTGGCCAGGCTGGTTTTGAACTCTTCACCTCAAGTGATTCATCCTCCTTGGCCTCCCAAAGTGTTGGGATTACAGGCATGAGCCACCACACCCAGCCTATGGGTTTATTTCTATTGATTGTTTTTTTCTCCCTCTTAATTATGGGTCACATTTGCCTGCTTCTTTGCTTGTCTCATGACGTATTATTATTAATTTTTATTTTTTTGAGATGGACTCTCACTCCATTGCTCAGGCTGGAGTGCAATGGCGTGATCTTGACTCACTGCAACCTCTGCCTCCTGGGTTCAAACAATTTTCCCACCTCAGCTTCCCAAGGAGCTAGAATTACAGGCACCCGCCATCATATGTGGCTAATTTTTCTATTTTTGTAGACACAGGGTTTCACCATGTTGGCCAGGCTGGTCTTGAGCTCCTGACCTCAGGTGATCCTCCCACCTCGGCCTCCCAAAGTGCTGGGATTACAGGCATGGGCCACCATGCCTGGCCTCATGATGTATTCTTGTGTGCCAGACATTATGATAAAAGAAGAACAGAGATTAAATTGCATAATAAATACCCCCAAGAAAGGGCTTGTACTTCCCTTTGTCAGGTAACCAGGATGCGAGGCTGTTCTCTTCTAGCTAATCAGGAGGTGGGCTGGGTTGCAGGTTTAGTTGGTTTCAGTTTATCTTTGGTTTCAGATTTCTTGAATGTGAGATCAGGTCACTAGCTCAGTCTAGCACGGCTTTAAAATCTAATCACCAACTACTATGTTGCCTATAAGATCTCTCTGCTTTTCAGCCCTGTCCCCAGTTCCCAAACTGCTGCTCAGTCAGAAAAGCCCGTGCCTGTGGCAGTCTTTCTCCCTGCCTGCTTGGGTCCAAGGAAATGAAATTGGAATGAAAGTAGCTCATCTAGGAACGGGTTATGCCTCTCTGGAACTTAGTTCATTTAGTCAAGTGCTGTCTGATAGACGTATAATGTGAGCCACATACGTAATTTTAAACTTGCTAGTAGGCATAATTAAAAAGTAAAAAGAGGCTGAGCACAGTGGCTCATGCCTGTAATCCCAGCACTTTGGGATGC
>NW_012108920.1:307645-311537 GCF_000951045.1 Mandrillus leucophaeus | reverse complement strand
AAGGAAGGAAGGAAGGAAGGGAAAGAAAGAGAAAGAATAAAAGGAAATTGATATGTTTTACTTAACCCAATGTGTTGAGAATATTCTCATTTTGGCCAATAAGTACAAAAAAAGATGCTCAGCATCACTAATCATTAGGGAAATGCAAATCAAAACTAACTCTCTACCCCACTAACTCCTGACTTTGCCTGCCCAATCCCCAGGTGATGTTCCCTGTTTTCCTGGGCGAGCCAGTATCTCCCCAGACACTGGCAGCCACCCTGGCAGAGCTGGATGTGAACCTGCAGTTGCTCGAGGACAAGTTCCTCCAGAACAAGGCCTTCCTTACTGGGCCTCACATCTCCTTAGCTGACCTGGTAGCCATCACGGAGCTGATGCATGTGAGTGCTGTGGGCAGGTGGGCCTCCTAGGCAGGGGGCCCTGGCTAGTTGCTGAAGTCCTGCTTATGCTGCCACACCTGGCTATAGCACTGTGCTTAAGTGTGTGTGCAAACCCCTCCTGAAGATCTATGGTCCCCAAATCAGATGCTGCCCATCCCTGCCCTCGCAACCATCCATCCCCATTCTGTCCCCTTTTCCCCACAGCCTGTGGGTGCTGGCTGCCAAGTCTTCGAAAGCCGACCCAAGCTGGCCACATGGCGGCAGCGCGTGGAGGCAGCAGTGGGGGAGGACCTCTTCCGGGAGGCCCATGAGGTCATTCTGAAGGCCAAGGACTTCCCACCTGCAGACCCCACCATAAAGCAGAGGCTGATGCCCTGGGTGCTGGCCATGATCCAGTGAGCTGGGAAGCTTTACCCCTGCACTGCCCTTAACAGTCCACAAAGCACTTTCATTTCTAATGGCCCATGGGAGCCAGGCCCAGAAAGCAGGAATGGCTTGCCTAAGACTTGCCCAAGTCCCAGAGCGCCTCAGCTCCCGAGGCCACCATCCCTACCCTGTCTTCCACAGCCGCCTGAAAGCCATCATGAGAATGATGCACACTGAGACCCTGTGTCCTTTAATCACTGCATTTCATTTTCATTTTGAATAATAAACCTGGGCTCAGCCTGAGCCTCTGCTTCTAACTCTAATGTGTGATTTATTTGACTTTCCTCTGTCCCAACCCTAGCCTTGGTCTCTATCCGAAAGACAATCCCCCTTCCCAGGCCGTTTGGGTCAGCTTCTCCCTGATGTTTGCCAAGAGTGAAATTAATAAATGTGGCTGAGTGTGGTAGCTCATGCTTATAATCCCAGTACTTTGGGAGGTCCGGGTTGGGGGATTGCTTGAGTCCAGGAGTTCAAAACAAAATTGTTTTTTTGAGACAGAGTCTTGCTCTGTTGCCCAGGCTGGAGGGCAGTGGCACGATCACAGCTTACTGCAACCTCTGCCTCCCAGGTTCAAGCGATTCTCCTGCCTCAGCCTCCTGAACAGCTGGGATTACAGGCATGCACCACCACACCTGGCTAATTTTTGTATTTTTAGAAGAGACGAGGTTTCACCATGTTGGCCAGGCTGGTTTCAAACTCTGTACCTCAACTGATCTGAGCGTCTCCACCTCTGAAAGTGCTGGAATTATAGGAGTGAGCCACTGTGCCTGGCTCCCCAAAAAAATATTTTTTCAGAGATGGGGTCTCACTCTGTTGCCCAGGCTGGAGTGCAGTGGTACAGTCATGGCTAACTGCAGCCTTGAGGCCCCAGGCTCAAGCGATATTCCCACCTCAGCCTCCTAAGAAGCTGGGACAACAGGTGCACCCCACCACGCCCAGCTAATTTTTTTATTTTTATAGAGACAGGGTCTTGCCATGTTGCCCAGGCTAGCCCTGTACTCCTGTGCTCAAGAGATGCTCCCGCCTCTACCTCCCAAAGTGCTGGGATTACAGGTGCCAAGACACCACATGCAGCCAAAAGAATTTTTTTTTAATTAGCCAGGCATGGTGGTGCACGCCTGTAGTTCTAACTACTGGGGAGGCTGAGGTGGGAGGATTACTTGAACCCAGGAGTTCGAGGCTGCAGTGAGCTCTGATTGAACCATAGCATTCCAGCCTGGGGCAACAGAACAAGATCCTGTCTCTAAAAACACGCAAAGAAACCCAGAACAAAACAAAACAAAACAAAAAACAATACATTTCCTGTAGCCTTCTAATTCTCGTAAAAAGTAATTTATCTGACAGCCCAGGGCCCAGTAGCATCCCACATTTGTTGGCTATAGTCATGGTGACCCAACAGTTGACTGAGTTAGCCTCCCAGAACATGACCCTTACTGGTTTGTTTGTTTGTTTTGTTTTGTTTTGTTTTTTGAGACAGAGTTTTGCTCTTGTTACCCAGGCTGGAGCTCAGTGGTGCAATCTCAGCTCACCACAACCTCCACCTCCCGAGTTAAAGCGATTCTTCTGCCTCAGCCTCCCGAGTAGCTGGGATTACAGGCACTCACCACCACACCCAGCTACTTTTGTATTTTTAATTGAGACAAGGTTTCTCCATGTTGGTCAGGCTGGTCTCGAACTCCCAACCTCAGGTGATCTGCCTGCCTCGGCCTCCCAAAGTGCTGGGATTATAGGCATGAGCCACTGTGGCTCACGGGAGGGCCCTGTGGCAGGGCAGTGGGGGAGGCCAGCACCCTGGCCCTGATTTCCAGTGTTTGCTGGTCTGGCTGGCATAGAGAGATGCAGCTGGAGCAGAATTCAGTGGAGGAGGCAGGGCTATAACTGAGCAGTAGGACAGAGAGCAGAGTCAGAGCCCCCTGGGCAGGCCAGAAGAGGGACCCTGCTCAGCTGACTCTTCCCAACTGCTACCCTTGGTACAACCAGCATGAGCCACCTGCTGCAGAACAGGGGCTGGACACGGAGGCAGTTTGTGGAGGGAGAATGGGCAGAGGTGTGCATGTCCATTCAGTAGAAGGGCAAAGAGGCCCACATGTAGGCCTATGATCAGACTGGAGCCTGGCTCGACTGAGGCCCTCCAATCCAAACACATTAACCAGTCACCTAATGCGACCTCCAGCACTGGCCTGGAGTGCTAAAGTGAGTCAGACCTGGGAATCCCCAATGGGGAGGCAGCCTTGAGAGTTTGGCATAGGAAAGGAAGAAGAGCTGAGCCACTGGAGGCTGAGTGGCTGAACAGGGCAGGGATTCCCAGCAAGAATGAGTTTGGTCTGAGGGTTGGGAACGTGTCTGGCTAGGGCTCTGGGGTATTGACAAGTCACCCAGCCTGGTCAGAAGGGCCTAAGTCACCAGCTGGGATAGGAAGCTGAATCAGAGGGGGCAAGCCTAGAGCTCATGGAGGAGGCTGGAGGGGTCTGACCTATGGATGGAACTGACTGGGGGTGGGGTGTGAGTTACAGCTCCAGGGAATTGTCCTTGACCCATGTTTCAAGGAGCTGGACACAGGAAAGGCGGACCTCTGATGGGGTCAGGGTCTGTGATCCAGTGACTAGCAGAGAGGCCTCCTCTTCCCTGATGCCTCCCAGACAGGGGCCTCAGAAAGCTGGTGCTGGGATTTTTGGGGTGTGGGTGGGCAGGGACCTCAGAGAACTCAGGGTTCTCCCCACTCACCTCTCTGATCTCGCCTGCAGGCCAGCAGCACAGCGTTGCTTTTGCCCGGGTGAACCCCCTGAGGAAGGTGCCGGGCCTTGAAGGATGGGGACTTCACCTTGGCTGAGAGGTTACCGGTCCCTGGGCTGCTGCCAGGCCTTGTGGGGCCAGTCAATCGTCTGTCTGTTCACTGTTGATGGCTTGGATCATGGACTGTGGGCCCTGCACCAGCCCCAGGGTGAAGAATGGGCTGAGGCAGGCAGAGGTACCCAGTGTTGAGAGGGGCTATAGAAGTCCCCTCCTGCATTGTACAAATGAGGAAACTGAGGCTGGAGGAGGGGAGGGACTTGCAGAAGGCCAAAGGGCCCAGTCTGCTCCAGGCC
>NW_012108920.1:284781-306245 GCF_000951045.1 Mandrillus leucophaeus | reverse complement strand
CCTGACCACTGGTATCCCCAGGACCTGCAGGCCCGCGCCCGCGTGCATGAGTACCTGTCATGGCAGCACACGGCTCTGCAGAGTAGCTGCTGCTGGGCCATGTGGCAGAAGGCGAGCCATGGAGGGCAGGGACACCTCCCAGGATGCCCAAGGGATGGTGCTTTCACTTTACAAAATCCTGTTTAGACCTGAGACGAAATCCTGGAATGCCAGAGACTGCCTAATTCACTCAACTTGTTTCCTAGAAGGGAAACCAAGGACCAGAGCCAAAGAATGATTCCCCTAAAGTGCCTTAAATCCTGAGCTACCACCTGCACACTTATACTCACACACTCATCGACACACAGCCACGCATATTCACACATCCACCCACATCCACACACAGTCACACGATATATCACATTCACACACATATACACCCACATACACAATCATACCATTTACACACATTCACACAGTAACACAGTTAACTCATGTACACACACATATACACCCAATGACACAATTCACTCATGTTCAATAGTCACACAACTCACTCACACTGACACACATACACACCAACCCCCTCCCAATTCACACACACACACACGTACACTCTCTCACACACATACACAATTCACACCAACAAAATCACACAATTCACTCATTCACACACATACACCCACATACACAAATTCACACTGCTCACTCACATTTACACACCATTCAAATTCACACACATATACACCAACGTACACACAGTTCACTCCCATCACACGCATATACACCCACACATAAACACACACAATTCACTCAATTCACACAATTCACTCATTCACACACACACAGTCACTGACATTCACACACATACACACGCACCACACACAGGCAATTCAGTCACACAGCTCAAAGTCAGTCCTCACCTTGCTCCGGTTCCCTTCCCAGCGTCGCCTCAGCCTTTGGCCCTCAGCGTCCCCTTCCCACGCCTGGACTGCTGGAGAGCCCTGAACACACCCCATCTTCATGCCTCCAGTGCTAGCCCAAGCACTTTCCTCTGCCAAGAGCACTAAGTGGAACTCAAGGTCACTTCTCAAGACCCTACCCTGCCCCTCCTCCTGCCAGGTGACCTGGGGATCCTGCTGGCCCCGTCTAACAATGAAGCACACCATGGTTAGTTCAGCTGACGTCGGTCTCCCAGACTTACTGCCACCTACACAGCACTGGGACTGACTGACTTTATTCTTTATTTCGTGTTTTTTATTGGAGTGTCTGTTGAAAGTAAAGCCATCCAATTAGGAACAATCCAAAGGCAGCCAGCAGGGATCAAGAAGGCACGGGCTGTGGCCGCAATCCCCAATGTCTGATGGGGAGAGGGATTGGTAATGGAAAAGGCCCAGGAAAGCAGGCCAGAGTGTCCCCCAAAGTATGAGAAATCGCTCAAGAGAGAGACATTCGGAATGGGACCTAAGACAGAAGCCACCACTAGGCACCCTTAAGGCAGGGCAGTTGCAATGGTTGCTGCTTGGAATACTTCTGGCTAGGAGTGGCACATGGTGGGCACAGGGCAGGCATGGGAAGTGGGGGCACCAAGGCCACAAGACGTGTGGGCAAGTAGCCCAGTGTGTGTGTGTGTGTGTGTGTGTGTGTGTGTGTGTGTGTGTGTGTGTGTGTGTGTGTGTGTGTGTGTGTGTGTGTAATAGCATGTTTATTGGTCAGCAGTGACATCTACTGTCACACTTGAGAACTGCATCCACAGCCAGATGGCCTCCTGTGAAGACCTCAGGGCAAACTGGGGAACCCTGCCCTTCTTGGAAGGTGATGCTAGGGGGATGAGCAACACCTTTCTTAGAGGTTTGAATTCCTCAGGGCCCCTCCAGCATCTTGGTCTTCCCAATTCCAATGTCCTCTCTTGATCCCCCAGCCCTAGGGGTAGCAGCTTCTTATAGTGTTTACCTCCGTGTTAATCTGGATTCTCTGTCTTCGGAGTTCTCTAATGCCTGGTTACCAATTCTTTATATTAAGTTCTCTCTGTTAAAATGATTGTGATGAGGTCCATCCCATGGATATACATGGAGGTCTGTGTGACAATGTACAATCCTACTATTTGCTGTTATTACAAAACTGTCCTAGAAGATATGAATGCTTG
Organism: Mandrillus leucophaeus; assembly: GCF_000951045.1. Lineage (NCBI taxonomy): Eukaryota > Metazoa > Chordata > Mammalia > Primates > Cercopithecidae > Mandrillus > Mandrillus leucophaeus. The sequence continues at coordinate 304,120 of NW_012108920.1, read as the reverse complement.
TTAAAAGAAATCTTTTAAGCTTCCTAGACTTCAAAGACCATTGCTATTCCCTGTGAAACATCCCCTACATCCTTTAATAGTTGACAATTCGAATTGGTTACTTACTTAATATTTTGTTGCCCTGGTGATACAATTATGTTGACTTGCTATTGTGAAGTTACTTTGGTTAACCATGATGAGGGTTACTAGCACCGACTTTTACTCCATATGCATAACACAACAACGTAGTAAAACCAGTAACTCTTGGTTCCCTATTCAAAGTGTTTGGGATCTTTATTATATTTAAAACACTGATGACATTTGCCAATTTTTCAGTGTTCTTCACGTTACTGATTTGTAGGAGTTTTTTATGTATTGCAGATTTAGTCTCTTACTGGTTATGTATGCTGTACCTAAGGAGAAGCAGCACTGCCAAGGACACAGTCTTGCCTGTGCAGAGCTTCACATGAAGCTGGAGACAAGGGACTGGGGCAAGACGGAAAGATAAACAGGGGCAAGTAAGTAACAGAATGAATCCTCATGGCGAATCTCCTGGGCCCCATTCCAGACCCTTCAGGGGATCCTGGCAATTCGAAGTAGCATAGTCGGATAGACCTCTGGTGGGGGTGTTGGGAGGGTTTTCTTGGCCGCCTGTTCCAGGATGCTCAAGATGAGGCTGTGGGCCTCCTGGCACAGCTCAGCACCCAGGAAAGCCTCCACTCGTTCACGCCATGCTGCCAGTCGTGGCCGTCCCTTGAATAGTTCGTAGCCGACAGCCACCGGCTGCAGGAACAAGGATGAAAAGGTTGTGGGGATACAACTTTCCCAGTTGTCACTGCCAACCCGAATGCTGGAACCATAGGCAAATGTATCAGAGACATGGTCCATTCCCCAGCCCCGATAAATGGACCATGGAGGCCCAGGCAGTATGTTCAGCCTTAGAGGCCAAGAGCAGCTGGGGTGAGACCCCACACCCAGGCAGGAGGCAGAAGCTCAGGGTTCTGGCCCCAGATCATCCAGAGACTTGCTCTATGACTCCGGGCAAAGCCCTGGCTTTCTCCAGGCCTCAGTATTTCTGTCTGCCTCATGGGTGTGGCACGAAGAGGGACACTGCCCACAGGCTGAGCTCACACCTGCATCAGCTCCTCCAGCGCCATGAGATCAGCCAGCGTCACCTGCTGGCCAGCAAGGAAGAGCCTGTCCCCCAGGAACTTGTTCTCCAGCCATTGCAGGGCCTGGTCTATGGCAGTCCTGTTGCGTTCCACCTTCTCTTCGGGCACCTGGACCCCAATGAGTGGCCCCAACACCTGATGGGGGCAGAGAGTGGGTCAGTGGATGGCCCCTGCCTACTCCCAACTACTCTCTGAATGCCAACCACTCTCCAGATGGCTCTCCTCACCTGGACCCACATGGGTACACCAAAGGTGCCGCGGATGCAGTCAGCATGCCAACCCAGGTACTCATGAACACGGGCACGAGCCTGCAGGTCAGATGGATACCAGTGGTCCGCCGTCTGGTACTTACAGCTCAGGTAAATCAGGATGGCTGAGCTGGGAATGAATGGGCAGTGGCTGTAAGGACACTGGCACCAGGCCTTTACCCCCAGCTGCTCCCATCCGCCAGTGGGGCCTGGGGGTTTCTCTGCATTTGAAGGACTGCCCTCCAGCCTCACCCTCCATCTCCAGCTCCCCAACACCAACCCCTCCTCCCCCGAGTCTCCTCCTGTCTTTGTTTTCTTAGGCACCGACTCTTGGCTGGACCTTCTGCTTTGCACTTTGAGAACCTCATCTCTGTGATATCCCAGCAGCTGCCCTATGAGGTAGACTCCCATTAGCCCTTTAGCACAAGAGAAAACTCAAGGTCAGAATGGTCAAGTGACTTGTCTGAGGCAGTGCAGCTCAGAAAAGGCTCCCTGGACCACTGGAACCTAGCATGGGGCCGGCACACAGTGGATGCTCCGTGGAGTCACTTGCGTGCCCATGCGCATGGATCAGGGATCACGAGGGGAGGCAGGTCTTCGTTCGGCCCTCCTCTGACAGGTCCCGCAGCCATCACTTCTGCAGCCACCTGACCTCTTGTCCTCTTCCTGCCCAGCGGCTGGACCTCACCACGAGCTGTGCCCTCAGGCCATGGCACTGGCCTCTAGGCCTGGCCTGGGCAGATTGGGGTAGTCTTCCACAAGTCACTAGAGGCTCTTTTCAGCTTGCATTTGTTGAACCCACTCTGTGCAACACTGGAAAAATGTTCCCTTGTCTTCTCTTCCAATATCTTTCAGTCTGGGAGCAGAGAGGCCCTGGGGCTCAGATGACACCAAAGATGAGAGGTACGGGGACATGCTCTGTCAGCCCCTGCTCAACCCAGGCACACCCCAAGCTGTACCTTCTCCCCAGATCCCTCTGCTTTCCTCTCGCTGCCCCCTGGGGTATGGGAGGGCCCACAGTGGGGACAGCCAGGGTCACATGTGCTCCGGATGTGGGAGGGGAGAGGGAAAGAGGGCACCTTTCGGTCAAGATGAAATCACCATCCTTGAGCACAGGCACTTTCTGCAGGCTGTTGATCTGGAAGAACTCCTTGCTTCTGTGCTGCCCTGAAGAGTCAGACAAGGTCTTCAGAGTAAAAAAGCTGCACCTCTCCACCCTCCCTCTCCCTCCCCAAGCAGAGCTCCACACCCCTGAGAAACAGCAAGGTCTGGTTCCAGAGGGCTGGATCAACCCCATTCCCTGGGTGGGCCTCCCTGCCCTGCCACATTCTGGGGCAGCTGGGGGGCTTTGGTGGGTGGGGCCAGGTGCAGCAGGTGGATGCAGAGAAGTTTTCTAGCCAGGACTCTGGTGGGCCAGGGGAAGGGAGGCAAACTGGGGTGGCTCATCTCTTTCCATCTCTTAATTCTTACAACAGCACGTCCTTCCCAACGTTTTCTGGGCTTTGTGAATTTAAATGCGTGCGTTCCACGCAATTCTGAAAACTCCATTAAGTATTTTCTTTCCACCCCTACAGAACAAAGTAACATTATCCTCCTTTTCAGAAAGCAAGCTAAGGTTCAGAGAAGGCTGTGATCCCTCCAAGGTCACTCAATCGACAGCATTCTCTGGTGGCAGACGCTGCAGGAGGTGGTGAGGGGGCTGTGTGGGCGGCGAGACGCTCAGGGCGGAACAGGGCAAGGGGCCTGGGGGTGCACTGGATTTGTGGACACGCGGGGAAACGTGTTGGGCCCACCTTTGATAATATCCACAGTGCGCAGTTCGAAGGGAATGCCATTCTTCTTGGCGAAGATGTAGACGGCGCGGCTGGGCTGGGACAGCAGGTCCAGGTACAGTTCTAGGCCCATGGCGGGGGCTGCAAAGACAGCGGGGATGGCAGTGAACGCGCTGATGGCGGTGTGGGCAGCGGCTGTGGCAGGCTCACGGTGGCCGCGGGAAATAGGCTCAGTCCCCACTCCCTGGGACAGCACCCAATTGGAGCGCAGCACCCGCGGACCCGCCTCGCCCCTTCGGTTTCTGTCCAATCCTGGCCAGCCTTGTTGGAGACCAAGACTCCACCACCAGGTCCGTGTGCCGCTACAGGGAGGGCGGTCGCTATGAATGCACAGCTGGGAGGGTGGAGTTGGAGCTGGGGGCCCTCGACTGGCAGGGAGGACGGCGGATGCAGGGGGCCGACTGCAAGGGGAAGAGGAACGAGCTGGACAAGGATGAGCAGGTCTGCTTTTTGTGATCCCGGTGCCAGGGACCCTGCCTGGTTCCAGGCGTCATCCCGACCCAGAAACGACTGGGCCCCGCCATCCTGGAAAGGCCCCAGCGCACGGACATCTGATGGTTCTTTCGGAGCTTTGTTTCTCGGCGCTGCAAGGCGGCGGAAGGGAGAGAGCGAATGGGATCCTCTAAAAGGGATCTTAGAGTTTCACCCAGCGGCATGTGACACTTGCAGGTGTCCCAGACTGGTGGGAACCTTGACTGGAAGGCTGGGGTTAAGGATGAACTTTCTACCGTCCAGACTGTCCCCTGCAGAGCAGCTGCTGCCAGACAGCAGGAGCTCCCGCTTCGTGCACAGGATGGGGCTGGGACCCCGCAGCCACAGGGGGCAGGAATGACTGCGCAGGAACCTCCTTTCTTCTCCCTGAATCCCAGCCCTGGCATCTCACCACGGGGCACAGTGATGGTCCAGGGCTGGGCCCGGGACTCTAGCTGAATCTTTCAGAGTATCCCATCCCTCTGGCCAGTGGCCCAAGCGAGTGAACCAGAACGCTTCCTTGGGGGTTTTGAAATTGGAACTGGAGAGAGGAGCTCCCTATGGGGAGGTAAATGGGAGCTGGGGCCACCTGTAGTGACATTTCCTGAGTTCATGGAGTAGACGAGTCTCAGAGAGAAAAGCTGACTCAGAGAAAGGGAGTGATAGCCGGGAGGGGTGGCCCACACATGCAATCCCAGCTACTCTCATGGGATCTGTTTGTCTGATGTCTCGGTATGAAAGGACTTTCTAAGCCTCAGAACAGTGGAAGAACTGAACAAAGGAAAAAACTAATACATATACAAGGAGATTTTGTGGAAGAAAAAAAATGGATCAAACTTAAGCAAAAAACTGGGAAGGATCTTGGTAAAAGATATGTCAGAAGGAAGTAATATTCTTTAAGATATTCTTAGAAATTCATCGGACAGGCGGGGTGTGGTGGTTCACGCCCATAATCCCTGTACTTTGGGAGGCAGAGGTGGGTGGATCACTTGAGGTCGGGAGTTTGAGACCAGCCTGGGCAACAAGGTGAAACCCCGTCTCTACTAAAAATACAAAAATTAGCCGGGTGTGGTGGCACACTCGGGAGGCTGAGGCAGGAGAATCACCTGAACCTTGGAGACATAGGTTGCAGTGAGCTGAGATCATACCACTCCACTCCAGCCAGGCCACTGAGTGAGACTGTCTCGAAACAAACAAACGAACAAACAAAAAGAAGAGAAACTCATCAGACAAAGAGAGGGAAAAAATGAGCAAAGGAAATCAGCAGAGGTTTCATTGAAGGACAGAGAGAAATGGTCAATACATGGATGAAAACATGTTTAACTTCAGTAATAATCAAGTAAGCACATACCAACACAACATGCACACTGTTTTTATCAAATGTGTACATGTTTTGGAAATGAGTACTCCCAATTAATATGTACAGAGCACTTCGCAGTGCCCAGCACAGGGGTGGCACCCTGTGTGTGAGAATGAAATAGGTAGACTCGTGCCCTGCTGAAAGTAAGGGACTGCCTCTCTGGAGGATCCCTTGGGTAATAAGGAGGTTTTCACACCTTCACTGTGTCTGTCTTGGGGCCTGGGAGCAGAGCCCCCTCCAGCTGGTGGGGAAGGGAGCATGGTGTGTTTGAGGACAGAATGGAGAGAAGTTGAGTAGAGTAAGTGTAGACTCTTCCTACCTGAAGTGTGGTCCATGGACCAGGAGTATCAGCATCACCAGGGAGCTTGTTGGAAATACGGAGGCTCAGGCTCCACTCTGACTTTACTGATTGGGAGCATAAACTTTAACCAGATTCCAGGGGGGATTCATATACACATTCCCATTTGATAAGTGGGGGGTAGTAGGAGGTGAGAAGTGGGGAGGGGATGGCTACTGCACTGGAGAAGGCTGCCTTTGTGTTGAGGCCATTTTCATGAGGGCAGTGGGGAGCCATGGAAGGCTTTATGCAAGGAAGGGTATGGGCAGATTGAGATTACAGAAGGATCCCACTAGTTGCCTTGTGTGATGACCCAGGGAGAAGGGGAGGCTGTCCCTGTGCGAGTAGGAGATGAGGGCTACTAGTGGCCATTAGTGGAAAGAAGTGAGCAGAAATCCAAAGGACTGGTGATAGGATGAGGGTGGGAACCAGGATGGGCTTTGGGCAGACCCAGAACCCTCTGTCTGCCTGTTGGCCCACCAGATAATAGTCCCTGTGTTCCTGGGCGAGTCAGTGCCACCTGAGGTGTTGGCAGCCACTTTGGCTGAGCTGGATGGGTGCCTGCAGCTGCTTGAGGACAAGTTCCTGTGGGACCAGGCCTTCCTTACTGGGTCCCATATCTCTGTGGCTGACTTGGTGGCAATCATGGAGCTGATGCATGTGAGTGCCATGGGGTAGGGTGCCTGCTGGGCAGTGGGGTATCCGGGAAGGGAACTGACATCCCAGCTCAGGTTGTCTTTTCTGGATGTGGGACCCTGTGTGAGTCACTTCTCCTTCTGAGCCTCAGTATCCTCATCTATAAAATTGGGCTTTACAAACCCTCGTCGCAGATATATTAAGAGGCTTCCAAGTGTCCCTAGGGAGGGGGACACCCCAGCCCATCACACACATGGCGGAGGAGGGAAAATCCAATCAGAGAACCCCTAAAGCAGGTCATGCTGCCTTACGCCTGGCTATGCCCAGCCCCTCCGCTGACTCTGTCTTCCCCTAGCCCATCAGCGCTGACTGCTGAGTCTTTGAAAGCAGACCCACAATGGCAGCATGGCGCCCAATGTGTGGAGACTGCAGTGGGGGAGGACCTCTTCCAGGAGGCCCTCGCAGCTGTCCTGAAGGCCAAAGACCTGCCTCCAGTAGAACCTGCTGTTAAAGAGAATCTGAAGCCCTTAATGCAGCTTTTCTTACTGTGAGTGTGTGTCCCGGACTTGCTGAGCCACTGAGGCGATGCTGTGTTAGTAGAATCAAGACATGGAGCCGTCTGTCTCCTTGGTTGTAAAGAAGACATATCTGCACAGGCTGTGGTCCACAGTTCCTCCAGGTATCATGCCTGCATTCCTTTTGTCTCCTACCCCATTCCTTTCTAGCTTCCATGCGACCTCTGAAAACAGATTTGGCCAACACTTATTTGACCCTGTCCTTCTGTGTGGAACTTTCTATGGTTCTTCACTGCCCAGAGGCTCAAGTACAAGTCATTGAACTTTGCATTCAAGGCCTTGTTCCCACTCCTCCAGGTGGCCCCTTCTGCCTGCACATTTTTATACCCCTCTCTGGGCTCCCACCTTGGCTTCTGCTCATGCTGTTCCCTCATCTTTGCCTGGTGCCCTTCCTGGTCTTTTGGCATTTGGCACCGTCTCTTCTCCAGGGAGACTTCCCTGACCTCCCCAACCCCAGTTCAGGTCAGATGACCTCTCTGGGCACCTCAGCCCCAGGGTTTCCTTGTGGGGGATACCCCTGGACTGAGCATGTATCATAGATGAGGGGTGACCTGGTGAAAAGATGTCTGAATCAGGATCAGCCTTGGTCTCCTAGGTCTCTCTCCTCACTGTAGGGCGATGTGTCCCACAAGTGGGGTGCAGGGCTGGTTCGTGGACCTCCTTGCAGGAAGGGAAGTCCCTGGCGATTTCCTGGCCCTCTCTCATGCCTCCTCATCACCTTGACCACAGTCTTCTCTACACCCCACTCCCTGACCACTGGCTTGTCCATGCCCCACACCTGGTCCCAGACTTGCCACCTGTCCCTGCCCTCTCCCCCTTAGGACTGTCATATTTACCTGTCGTGTGTCTCAGACTTTCTGATATCTGAGTCATCTAATAAACTGCTAATAGGACAAGATCATGACAGAGACTCTGTCGGCCTTTCAGTGGAGGCTCCTTTGAGTATGCACACTTATAATTTTATACATGTAGCTGAAATTGTACATATAAACCTACACATTTTTCTTTTTTGTGGGGGAGGGGGGAGCCTGGGTCTCACTCTGTCATCGAGGGTGGAGTGCAGTGGCAGTCATAGCTCACTGCAGCCTAGATCTCCTGGGCTCACTCAGCCACCCAAGTAGCTAGGGCTGCAGGCATACACCACAGCACCCAGATTTTTTTTTTGTAGAAAATAAGAGAATCTTGCTATGTTGCCTAGCCTGATCTTGAACTCCTGGGCTCAGGCAATCCCCCCTTCTTAGCCTCCCAAAGTGCGGAGATTACAGGTGTGAGCCACCTTGCTTGGCCACAACTACAATCACATTTGAAATGTACAATCCAAGTGATTTTACCACACTGACTACAGACTCCTGTTTAAGCCACACCAACAGAGTTCCATGTTTTTTTGTTTTTGTTTTTTTGAGATGGAGTGTTGCTGTTGCCCAGGCTGGAGTGCAACGGCATGATCTCGGCTCACTGCAACCTCTGCCTCCCTGGTTCAAGCGATTCTCCTGCCTCAGCCTCCCGAGTAGTTGGGATTACAGCGTCATGCCTGCCACCATGCCTGGCTACTTTTTGTATCTTTAGTAGAGACGGGGTTTCGCCATGTGGGCCAGGCTGGTGTCGAACTCCTGACCTCAGGTGATCTGCCTGCCTCGACCTCGCAAAGTGCTGGGATTACAGGCGTGAGCTACCGCGCCCGGCCTTTCCATGTTTTAAATAACATATTTTGCCACCCCTGGTGGACAGTGGCTCACCACCGGCACAAGAGGCTACACAGGCAGATGTCAATGGGGACATGGAATGGTGGGGACAGGGAATGTCGTGAGCCCAAGGGCCCTGGCCAGCCCTACCCGCGCCTGCAGGTGTAACCACATCTCCCGACTGCCCAAGCGCAGATTTTCATACTTTAACATGAAATTGCCTAACTTCGAAATGGTGGCAAATCATTCAAAAAAAAATTTTTTTTTTTTTTTTGACGGAGTCTCACTCTGTCGCCCAGGCTGGAGTGCAGTGGCGCGATCTCGGCTCACTGCAAGCTCTGCCTCCCGGGTTCACCGCCATTCTCCTGCCTCAGCCTCCCAAGTAGCTGGGACTACAGGCGCCCGCCACCACGCCCGGCTACTTTTTTGTATTTTTAGTAGAGATGGGGTTTCACCGTGTTAGCCAAGATGGTCTCCATCTCCTGACCTCATGATCCGCCCACCTCGACCTCCCAAAGTGCTGGGATTACAGGCGTGAGCCACCGCGCCCGGCCTCAAAAAATTTTTAAGCTCCCGTTGCATTGGTTATTAGGGTCGAGCCTGGGGAAAACCACTATAGGTGTGTGTGTCTGTGTGTGTTGGGAGTGTTGAGACCTCAGTACTAGGAACCAGGCGACCACAGCGCGGAAAACTTGAGGGAAATCCACCTGGCGCCAGACAAGAGAGTTGGGGGAGAGACAGGGTAGGACCACTACAACGTTAAAGACTTGTAGTGGGTGGGGCTATACCTAGAGCGGTGGCGACGAGACTTCCGGAAATCAGAGCCGGCACAGGTGACTTCTGTTTGCAGAAGCGGGATGTACCCTAGGCAGCCAATCGGGGAGCGCTGTCTCTGTCCAGCCAATGAAAAGTCAGATTGCTGTGGCGCCTTGCCCCTCCTCCCTGGTCCCCGAGCCTTGGGTACCCTCCGCTTTTTTTTCCCTGGAGCAGTTTTCCTTCCTCTGCCCGCCATGCCGTTCGTAGAGCTGGACACGAATTTGCCCGCCAACCGAGTGCCCGCGGGGCTGGAGAAACGACTCTGCGCCGCCGCTGCCTCCATCCTGGGCAAGCCTGCGGACGTGAGCGTGGGCCGGGCAGCACTGGGCGAGGGGAGGTTGGTGGGCCAGGGGTCCGGCCCAGTCCCTGCTCTGCCTCCCTGACAGTGACACCGAATCTTTCCCCCAGGGACCACTCCCTCCTTTCTCCACACCAAGCTCCGACTTTCCGTGCTCCACGATCCCGCGGCTCCCCCTCCGCACGTCTTGCCCTTATTGCCCTCCCCAGTCATGACCTGGACATGACCCTCAGGTCCATTCCTATCCCCGCGAACACTGGCGCGTTTCCGCTTTCGCGCGCTCGGGTCGGGTCCCCAGAGGTAGCCCGGCCGGCCTCAGCTTCGGGTAAAACTTTTCATGTCCCCCTCAGCGTATGAACGTGACGGTGCGGCCAGGCCTGACTATGGCGCTGAGCGGGTCCACCGAGCCCTGCGCGCAGCTGTCCGTCTCCTCCATCGGGGTAGTTGGCACCGCCGAGGACAACCGCAGCCACAGCGCCCACTTCTTTGAGTTTCTCACCAAGGAGCTAGCCCTGGGCCAGGACCGGTACGTAGGGCTACTCGGGGATCCATTTGGGACTGCGGCAGACTGGAGCCAGTGATCCTGCCTCAAGGGGAAAAACCCATTTCTTGCCCTGCCCAGTAAGGACACATCAGGGTATGGGGCCCTGGGGCCCCCTGACCCCTCAGGTTCCTGGTAGGACCATCTTCAAAGTGTGAGCAGGATTGAATGAATTTCTGGCTCTGCTCCTCAGTGTGTAAGTCTGTGAACCGGGAAGGCTCTCTTTCAGCACTCCCAGGGGCAATGCAAGGGTCATGTGGGATTGTCTGTGTGCTGTACCTGCCTTGGCACCTGGCAGGGTACAGACGCCTTGGCTGAAGTGTGATTTTCTAGAACTTTTCCAGCCTGGTCAGAAGGAATTCTGGGTATGTTCTGAAGCTATCTTTTGGACCTTTGTCCCAACCAGGTTCCAGGTGAGGTTCAGGGGAGGCTCACAGAGTAGTTGTAGAGCATTGGCCTGGATGTTTAGATATCTGCTTTCTGGGTCCTGCATAAGCTTGGGGACCCCAAACTTGGAAATGAACCATCTCCACTTGGCAACCTCCTCTTCTGTGAAAACAAGGGAAATGACCTCCCTCCCCCACAAGAAGCCTCTACAACCCAAACCTGGCGTTCTGTGACCGAGTTAAAGTTTCTTGTTGGGTAAAAGATAATCTTGAGCCACATCCATGCCTATGAGGAAATAAGGGCATGAGAAGCTTGAAAGGACACTGTCCAGGCACGGTGGCTCATGCCTGTAGTCCCAGCAAGGGACTGCTGGGAGACCAAGGTGGGAGGTTCACTTGACCCAGGAGTTGGAGACCAGTCTGGGTAACATAGTGAGATGCCATCCCCCAAAACAATTTTAAAAATTAAAATTAACCAGACATGGTGGTGTGCCCCTGTAGTCTCAGTTGGCAAGCTACGGTGGGAGGATGGCTTCAGCCCAGGTGGTTGAGGCCGCAGTGAGCTGATTGTGCTATTGCACCCCAGCCTGGGTGGCAGTGAGACCGTGTCTCAGAAAAAAAGACCTTCTGAAATGGAGTCTTTGTTAGTCCATGAAGGCCAATGGGGAATGGCTGATCCTGCTGGGTCCTCCCTCAAGCTACAGAGGAATCATACAGTCAGCCCCCTGTATCACTGGGTTCCGCATCTGTTGGTTCCGCAACAGATGATAATCACTGAATTATCATCTGTTGTTTGATGGATTGAAATATCAGAGGAAAAAATTCGTAATTGCATCTATACTGAAAATATGTATAGACTTTTTTCCTTGTCATTATTCCCTAAACAATACAATTTACGTAGTATGTACATTATATTAGGTATTATTAAGTAACCCAGAAATTTAAAGTGAGAGGGTGTGTGTAGGTTATATGCAAATACACCATTTTGAACAAATGTAGATTTTGGTTTCCTCTGGGGATCCTAGAACAAATCTCCCATAGATACTGAGGGAAAACTGTTATTCTAACAAGTATTATACAAATGCTTACCATGTGCTAGGTACTCTACAGGTACTGTACACTCATGATCCCATTTGATCCTTACAATCCCTGTCCACTCTCCCTTTGCTCAGACAAGGCATGCTATCCCCATGAGGTATGCCAAGTTTATAAGAACACTGAGGCTGTTCATACTTCTGCCCCCGGAAGCCAGGCTATCCCAAGCTCTGGTGCTCCTCACTGGAAACTTGCTGTTACCTCTGAGAGGAGCATGTTCACTTATGGCACAGACATTAGTGGTGGGGGTTGGCGGGGCTGGGGGTGGGGTGGTCACCCTGTGCTCAGCCTTTGAGAAAACAGGTGGCTGAGGTACTGTGCCCTTAGGGAGCCTGCAATTAGGAGGAGGCAGGGTGCCCCTCAGTCCACAAACTGATGGAGATGATAGAGTATATGGCACAGATGCCGAAGGTACTTTATTGTGTATCTGTCCTAGTTGGGTCATGCTGATGTGCAGCCACCATCCCACACCTGAGTGTCCCACTGCCCTGCTGGGGGTTGGGGAAAGATCATTACTGGGATGAGCAGGTTTGCAAAATGCCTGGTGGACTGCGGCTGGGATGAGCAGGTTTGCAAAATGCCTGGTGGACTGCGGCAGGCTGTCCTGAGTACCCACAGTGGGAGTACCTGGCAGGGGTCTTGCAAGATGTGGTGTTAGTCAAGGAGCTGATGATATCTTTTTCTGTCTCCTGAAGGATACTTATCCGCTTTTTCCCCCTGGAGTCGTGGCAGATTGGCAAGATAGGGACGGTCGTGACATTTTTATGATTGGCACGGAGGGATCCGGGGCATCTGTGAGCTGGCTGCTTCTTCCAGAGAGATCTCCTGGCAGAGTGAGGGCCTAGTGATAACCAGCTTTGGATTATGCCACATGCAACATTCCTGTGATCACATAATCCTCTTCATCCTCATATGAAATAAAGGAGAGCTTTCTCGTTCAAACATGACTTCTTACCTTGTATTATCCCTCCTGGGCATCTTGGGCCACCATGGGTAGCAGGGCTGGGGGATAAGCCCATAGGGAACCTGGAGGGGGATGATTTCCATCTTCAGGGCTACTGTTCGGTATGTTTAAGACTGCTCAGATCTGGGGGTGGAAGCCTCAGCCTGGAGGCTCTGCTCTCCACACCCATCTGCAGGCCTGTGGGAAGGTGTGAGCAGTTGGTCCAGCTGGGGCCCTTCCTGCAGACTGCTGACCTGAGGCTTCTGTACTCCTGAAGCCTACTCCCTCCACACCTGGCTGGGCAGCCTGCCACGCCCGTCTCCCTGCCTCTGTAGAGTGGAGGCAGGGTTTTGCCTGTGTCCCTTTGGGGGTTACTCACTGGTTTTCCAAAAGCAGGGTCCCCAGTCTGCTTCTCCATAGGGTTGCAAGCCTTGTCTCCCTCCCTTTGGCAAGACTCCAACCCTCCTCCCAGCCGCCCCATTGCCCCTTCCTGGCAGTAGCACCAGCTTTCACAACAACCTTTCCAGCCCAGGGGCCCCCAGGCCGGGAGGATGGCTGGGGGGACACATGGCAGGCCTATAAGGTTTCCTGTGTCTTCTCTCCTGTCACAACGGTGCCACCTGCACACTTAACTGTTGGACACACAACCACACATTCACCCACATCTAGTCACGATTCATCAGTCACACACATACACCCACATGTACAATCATACCATTTACACACATATACACCCAATCACACGATTCACATCCAACAAAGTCACACAACTCAAATTCACACAGACCAAACCCCCACACACGTGCACCCACATACACAATCAACCATTCACTGACATTGTCATCACACAGTTCACTCACATATACCCCCTCACACACATGCACACAATTCAACAAAATCACACAATTCACTCATTCACACACATACCCACATAAAAATTCACACTGTTCACATTTACGCACAATTCACTAAAATTCACACATATATACACCCATGTACACACAGTTCACTCGCATCACACACATATACACCCACACGTAAACAGTCACACAATTCACTCACGTTCAGTCACCGACATTCACACACATACACACGCACCACACACAGGCAATTCAGTCACATGGCCAAAAGCCAGTCTTCACCTTGCTACAGTTCCCAGTGTCGCCTCAACCTTTGCAACAGCGTCCCCTTCCCATGCCTGGACAGCTGGAGAGCCCTGAACACACCCCATCTTCATGCCTCCAGCGCTAGCCCAAGCCCTTCCCTCTGCCAAGAGCACTAAGTGGAACTCAAGGTCACTTCTCAGGACCCTTCCCTGCCCCTCCTCCTGCCAGGTGACCTGAGGATCCTGCTGGCCCTGCTTAACAATGATGCACAGCATGGTTAGCTCAGCTGATGTCGCTCTCCCGGACTTACTGCTGCCTACACAGCACTGGGACTGACTTTAACTTTACTGTTTATTTCATGTATTTTATTGGAGCGTCTCTTGAAAGCAAAACCATGCAATTAGGAAATCCAAAGGCAGCCAGCATGGAGCAAGTGCAGAGTGCAGTGGCGCAAACTCAACTTACTGCAGCCTCAACCTCCTGGGCCTAAACAATCCTGCCTCAGCTTCCCATGTAGTTTGGATCACAGGCGCATGCCACCATGCTGGGCTAATCTTATGACTTTGTAGAGATGGGGGTCGCACTTTGTTTCCCAGGGTGGTCTTGAATTCCTAGGCTCAAGTGATCCTCCCACCTCAGCCCATTTTGCAAAGCTGCTCATCCCGGTAATGATCTTCCCCCAACTCCCACCAGGGCAGTGGGACACTCGGGTGTCAGATGGTGGCTGCACATCAGCATGACCCACCTAGGACAGACACTCAACATCAACACAGTAGCCTCAGTGTGTGCGCTGTACACTCCCTCATCTCTATCAGTTTGTGGGCTGAAGGGCAACCTGCCGCCTCCTAATTGCAGGCTCCCTAAGGGCATAGTGCCTCAGCCACCTGTTTTCTCAAAGGCTGGGCACAGAGTGACCCCACCACCACTAATGTCTGTACCATAACTGAACTTTACCCCTGTTCTATAAAGATGTTATGCCCCAAAAATGAAGTGGAGGGCCATACCCTGAGGGAGGGAATGGATCTCCAGGGCTGGAATAGTGACACCTTTTGTCCTCACTTACATGAATAGGAAGGATACAATTGCTGAGACTCCCCATATCCTAGCTTCAGGAATAGCTTTTGTTAGGCCTGTTAGTCTGAGGGACCCTAAAATTCCAGATAGTCCCCCCACAACAGGGATTTGGGCAAAAATTATGTCTTTTTGATTGGTGAGCCCAGGTGCCTAAAGAAGGTAACAGAGTCCTGGAGTTCACACTAGAGGTCATTCTTATAGGAGAAACTAGAAAAGCACCAGAGACAGGGAGCGGTTTTTAGAAGCAGGACCAACCTCAGAGAAGAGAGGCGAGAAGAGGTTTGTCTGGCAGGCATTAGGACCCAGGGGGGCAAGGATTAGGCTAGATAGAATAGATGGGCGAGTCTCAAGTCTCGCTTGGGTGACAGGCTTTTGAGAGTTCCACTCATGGCCACAGGCTCAACCAACTTGTCGGGATCCCAGAGCCGCGTGGCCTTCCTCTCAGTCGACCCTGGGCTCAGCCCAGTAGTACAGGAAAAGCGGAAGCTGCTTCGAGGCAAACCAACCCTTCCAACTCCGAAGACTCGGGGGTTGTTAGAGAGCCCTTTCTCAGAAAGCCTGACACTCGTATCTTGAGTCCGGTGGCTGCACTAGTTGCTTTTAACTGGCCGAGAGGTGCCCAGTATTTAGCCCCCAGATTCTAAGGAAAAATAGGACAGAATAGCAAGCAAAAGGTGTCCGTTGGTTCTCACCACTTGGCGATAGTTGATGTCCCACTGCTCGGCGATAGCTGATAGTCCCTTTGTGGTCGCCAAAATGTGTCCGGAATGGGTGGGTTCTTGGTCTCACTGACTTCAAGAATGAAGCCCCAAACCGTCGTCATGAGTGTTACAGTTTTTAAAGATGGTAATGTCCAGAGTTTGTTCCTTCAGACGTTCAGATGTGCCTGGAGCTTTTTCCTTCTGGTGGGTTGGTAGTCTCCCCGTCAGGAGTGAAGCTGTAGGCCTATCATGGTGAGTGTTACAGCTCTAAAAGGCAGCGCGTCTGGAGTTGTTGGTTCTTCCCTGTAGGCTTAGTGGTCTCGCTGGCGTCAGGAGTGAAGCTGCAGACCTTCGCGGTGAGTGTTACAGCTCATAACAGCAGTGTGGACCCAAAGAGTGATCAGCAACAATATTTCTAACAAAAAACAAAGCTTCCACAGCGTAGAAGGGAACCCAAACAAGTTGCAGCTGACTGGCTCGGGCAGCCTGCTTTTATTCCCTTATCTGGCCCCACCCACATCCTGCTGATTGGTCCATTTTACAGAGAGCTGATTGGTCCATTTTGACAGAGTGCTGATTGGTGCGTTTACAATCCTTGAGCTAGTCAGAGAGTCACAGCGTGCTAGTCCTCCAAGTCTCCACTAGGTTAGCCAGATACAGAGTACCAATTGGTGTATTCACAAACCCTGAGCTAGACACAGAGTGCTGATTGGTGTATTTACAAACCCTGAGTTAGACAGAGTGCTGATTGGTGTATTCACAAACCCTGAGCTAGACAGAGTGCTGATTGGTGTATTTACAAACCCTGAGCTAGACACAGAGTGCTGATTGGTGTATTTACAAACCCTGAGCTAGACACAGAGTGCTGATTGGTGTATTTACAATCCTCTGGCTAGATATAAAAGTTCCCCAAGTCCCCATCCAGTTCAGGAGCCCAGCTGGCTTCACCCAGTGGATCCTGCACCAGGGCTCATGTGGAGCCGCCAGTCAGTCCCGAGCGGCGCCTGCATTCCTCAGCCTTTGGGCTGGCCATGGGACCGGCACCACGGAGGAGGGGACGGTGCCCCTCCGGGAAGCTCAGGCAGCGCGGGAGCTTACCGCAGGTGGGGAGCTCAGACATGGCGGGCTGCAGGTCCCCAGCCCTGCCCTGCCCGGAAGGAGGTAAGGCCCCCGCGAGAATTTGAGTGCGGCGCCGGCGGGCCGGCACTGCTGGGGGATCCGGTGCAACCTCCGCAGCTGCTGGCCCGGGTGCTATAGCCCCTCACTGCCCTGGGCCGGCGGTGTGCGGGGCCCGCCGATCCCGCGCCCACCGGAATTCACACAGGCCAGCGAGCGCAGCCCCGGTTCCCACCCGCGCCTCTCCCTCCACACCTCCCCACAAGCAGAGGGAGGCAGCTTCGGCCTCAGCTAGCCCAGAGAGGGGCTTCCACAGTGCCGTGGCGGGCTGAAGGGCTCTTCAGGCGCCACCAGAATGGGCGCCGAGGCCGAGGAGGCGCTGAGCACAGTCCTACCATCAGGAACCTGAGGGGACAGGGGGCCCCAGGGCCCCAGACCCTGATGTGTTCTTACTGGGCAGGGCAATAAATGGGTTTTTCCCCCTGAGGCAGGATCACTGGCTCCAGTCTGCGGCAGTCCCAAATGGATCCTCTACTACCCTACGCACCAGTCCTGGCCCAGGGCTAGCTCCTTGGTGAGAAACTCAAAGAAGTGGGCGCTGTGGCTGCGGTTGTCCTCAGCACTACGCAGATGGAGGAGACGGACGGCTGCGCGCAGGGCTCGGTGGACCCGCTCAGTGCCACGGCCAGGCCTGTACGCACTGTCACTTTCACGCGCTGAAGGGGACATGAAAAGTTTTACCTGAAGCTGGGGCCGGCAGGGCTACCTCTAGGGGACCCGACCCGAGCGCGGGAAAGCCGAAACGCGCAGTGTTCGTGGGGACAGGGATCCTAGTACAGGTCGAGGCCCCTGAAGGTCACGTCCGGCTCATGACTGGGGAGGGCGATAAGGGAAAGACCTGCGGAGGGGGAGCCGCGGGATCCTGGAGCACAGAAAGTCAGAACTTGGCGTGCGGAAAGGAGGGGGGAGTGGTCCATGGGGAAAAGGGTCGGGGTCGCTGTAGGGGAGGCGGAGCAGGGACAGGGCTGGACCCCTGGCCCACCAACCTCCCCTCGCCCTGTGCTGCCTGGCCCACGCTCACGTCCGCAGGTTTGCCCAGGATAGAGGTAGCGGCGGCACAGAGTCGTTTCTCCAGCCCTGCGGGCACTCGGTTGTTGGGCAAATTCCTGTCCAGCTCTAGGAAAGGTATAGCAGGCAGAGAAAGAAAAACAGCTCTGGGAGAGAAGCAGCTCTGGGTACCCGAGGCTCGCGGACCAGGGAGGAGGGGCGAGGCACCACAGCAACCTGGCTTCTCATTGGCTGGACAGAGACTCAGCGCTTCCCGATTGGCTGCCTAGAGTACATCCCGCTTCCGCAAACAAAAGTCACGTGTGCCGGCTCTGTTTTCCAAAAGTCCCATCGCCCCAATCCTATGTGTAGCCCCACTGACTACCAGTCTTTAACCGCGTGGTGGCTACACCCTGTCGCTTCCCCGACCCTCTTGCCTGGCACCGGGTGGATTTCCCTTAAGCTTTCCGCGCTGTGGTCGCCTGGTTCCTAGCTCTGTTAAAGGTCTGAACACCCCTAACGCACAGACACACACACACACTCCTATAGGAGTCTTCCCCAAGTTCGACCCTAATAAACAATGCAACGGAAGTTTAAATTTTTTTTGAATGATTTGCCACCATTTCGAAGTCAGGCAATTTTATGTTCAGTATGAAAATCTACGCTTCTCTTGGGGCAGTCAGGAGATGTGGTTACATGTGAGGGCGCAAGTAGGGCTGGGCAGGGACCCTTGGGTTCACAACATTCCCTGTCCCTGCCTAGTCCCCACTGACAGCTGCCTGTGTAGCCTCTTGTGCCGATGGTGAGCCACTGTTCACCAGGGGTTGGCAAAATATGTTATTTAAAACATGGAAATCTGTTGGTGTGGCTTAAACACAAGTCTGTGATTAGTGTGGCAAAATCACTTGAATTGTACATTTTAAATATGATTGAAATTGTGGTCAGGCAGAGTGGCTGACACCTGTAATCTCAGCACTTTGGGAGGCCAAGAAGGGAGGATTGCTTGAGTCCAGGAGTACAAGACCAGGCTAGGCAACATAGCAAGATTCCCTTCTTTATTTTCTACAGAAAAAAAAAGGAATCCTGGTGTTGTGGTGTGCGCTTGTAGTTCTAGCTACCTGTGCGGCTGAGGCAGGAGGGTTGCTTGAGCCCAGGAGATCTAGGCTACAGTGAACTATGACTCATTTTTTTCCCTGTCTCTTTGTCTGATGGGTTTCTCTTATTTTTCTTTCTTTGTTTATTTCTGAGACAGTCTCGCTCTGACTGGAGCTTGAGTGCAGTGGTATGGTCTCAGCTCACTGCAGCCTCCACCTTCCAGGTTCAAGTGATTCTCCTGTCTC
Source organism: Mandrillus leucophaeus (assembly GCF_000951045.1). Classification (NCBI taxonomy): domain Eukaryota; kingdom Metazoa; phylum Chordata; class Mammalia; order Primates; family Cercopithecidae; genus Mandrillus; species Mandrillus leucophaeus. The sequence continues at coordinate 285,365 of NW_012108920.1, read as the reverse complement.
AGCCTCCTGAGTGTGCTACCATACCTGACTAATTTTTGTATTTTTAATATAGATGGGGTTTCACCGTGTTGCCCGGGACTGGTCTCAAACTCCCGACCTCAAGTGATCTGCACACCTTGGCCTCCCAAAATGCTGGGATTACAAGGGTGAGCCACCACGCCAGGCCTGTCTTACGGGTTTCTAAGAGCATCCTAAAGAACATTACTTCCTTCTGACATATCTTTTACCAAGATCCCTCCCAGTTTTTTGCTTGTTTTATGTTTAATCAATTTTTTCTTACACAAGATGTCCCTGTATATGTTTTTTTGTTTGTTTGTTTTGTTTTGTTTTTGAGACAGAGTTTTGTTCTTGTTGTCCAGGCTGGAGTACAATAGCGTGATCTCAGCTCACTGTAATCTCCGCCTCCCGGGTTCAAGCAATTCTCCTGACTCAGCCTCCTGAGTAGCTGGGATTACAGGCATACTGGCGCAACCACACCCGACTAATTTTGTAGTTTTAGTAGAGATGGGGTTTCTCCATGTTGGTCAGGCTGGTCTCGAACTCCCAACCTCAGGTGATCCACCACCACCCCCGCCCGCCTCCCA
>NW_012108920.1:277615-279016 GCF_000951045.1 Mandrillus leucophaeus | reverse complement strand
GGGTTCACCCGGGCAAAAGCAACGCTGTGCTGCTGGCCTGCAGGCGAGATCAGAGAGGTGAGTGGGGAGAACCCTGAGTTCTCTGAGGTCCCTGCCCACCCACACCCCAAAATCCCAGCACCAGCTTTCTGAGGCCCCTGTCTGGGAGGCATCAGGGAAGAGGAGGCCTCTTTGCTAGTCACTGGATCACAGACCCTGACCCCATCAGAGGTCCGCCTTTCCTGTGTCCAGCTCCTTGAAACATGGGTCAAGGACAATTCCCTGGAGCTGTAACTCACACCCCACCCCCAGTCAGTTCCATCCATAGGTCAGACCCCTCCAGCCTCCTCCCTGAGCTCTAGGCTTGCCCCCTCTGATTCAGCTTCCTATCCCAGCTGGTGACTTAGGCCCTTCTGACCAGGCTGGGTGACTTGTCAATACCCCAGAGCCCCAGCCAGACACGTTCCCAACCCTCAGACCAACCTCATTCTTGCTGGGAATCCCTGCCCCGTTCAGCCACTCAGCCTCCAGTGGCTCAGCTCTTCTTCCTTTCCTATGCCAAACTCTCAAGGCTGCCTCCCCACTGGGGGTTCCCAGGTCTGACTCACTTTAGCACTCCAGGCCAGTGCTGGAGGCCGCATTAGGTGACTGGTTAATGTGTTTAGATTGGAGGGCCTCAGTCGAGCCAGGCTCCAGTCTGATCATAGGCCTACATGTGGGCCTCTTTGCCCTTCTACTGAATGGACATGCACACCTCTGCCCATTCTTCCTCCACAAACTGCCTCCGTGTCCAGCCCCTGTTCTGCAGCAGGTGGCTCACGCTGGTTGTACCAAGGGTAGCAGTTGGGAAGAGTCAGCTGAGCAGGGGCCTCCTTCTGGCCTGCCCAGGGGGCTCTGACTCTGCTCTCTGTCCTACTGCCCAGTTATAGCCCTGCCTCCTCCACTGAATTCTGCTTCAGTTGCATCTCTCTATGCCAGCCAGATCGGCAAACACTGGAGCTCAGGGTGAGGGTGCTGGCCTTCCCTACTGCCCTGCCACAGGGCCCTCCCGCCTCTAGCCTCTAGGAGTAGCCCCTTCAGCTGGGTGAGAACCCCAATGGGATAGAGCAAGTCAGATGCAGGAAAAAGAAAAGGCAGAAGAATGCCAAGAAATGCATAAAAGTGGAAGAGACACAGGGCCAGACATGGTGGTGCATGTCTGTAATCCCAACACCTTAGAAGGCTGAGGCAAGCAGATCACTTGAACTCAGGAGTTCAAGACCAGCCTGGTCTACATGGCAAAATCACGTGTCTACACATACCAAAAAAAATTTCTAAAAAGTAGCTGGGCGCGGTGGTGTGCCTGTAGTCCCAACTACTCTACTTGGGAGCAGTAAGTTGGGAGGATGGCTTGAACCTGAGAGGTCAAGGCTGCAGTGAGCC
>NW_012108920.1:273153-275260 GCF_000951045.1 Mandrillus leucophaeus | reverse complement strand
GCAGCTGGCGTGTATTGGTTTTTTCTCTGTTGAGCTCTCCCACTGTTCTGAGGCTTAGAAAGTCCTTTCATACCCAGATATCAGATGAACATTTATTGAAATGTCTCCTCACTTCTTCCTAGTTTGACTTTTTTCACTTAATACTTCTCCATCTAGGAATTATGTGTGTAGCAAAGTGAGAGTTTGTTTGTTTTCTACCCCTAAGGCAAGATTCCCAGGCAACCTAGAGTATGCAAAAGAGCATAGGATTAACTGCTCATAGCTCTGGAATTAAGGCACTTTAGGGGAATCATTCTTTGGCTCTGGTCCTTGGTTTCCCTTCTAGGAAACAAGTTGGGTGAATTAGGCAGTCTCTGGCATTCCAGCATTTCGTCTCAGGTCTAAACAGGATTTTGTAAAGTGAAAGCACCATCCCTTGGGCATCCTGGGAGGTGTCCCTGCCCTCCATGGCTCGCCTTCTGCCACATGGCCCAGCAGCAGCTACTCTGCAGAGCCGTGTGCTGCCATGACAGGTACTCATGCACGCGGGCGCGGGCCTGCAGGTCCTGGGGATACCAGTGGTCAGGTGCTTTGTGCATGCAGCTCATATGCAGCAAGATAGCCACACTGAGGGGACATGGCAGGGGCAGAAGACATGCCCTGATCACTCTTCAGGCATTTTCTGGGGCATTTTCACTATCCCCATGATGCAGAGGAGAAACGTGAGGCTCAGAGAGGTTAGGTAACCGCCCAGGGTCACACAGCCCTCCACGGGGCCAGACTATCATCTGAACTAAGGGCAGGAAGTAAGAAACAAAATGTCATGAACTTCAGCAGGGGATCAGGGAAGGCTTCCAGGAGGAAGGGGCACCCAGTGTGAGTCTGAAGAATGAGAGCAAGTTGGGTATCTCCCCAACATATCCAAAGCATGGACAGGGCCAGGAGCAAGGCCAGCAGGAGAGAGCCTTCCAGGTGACATGGCAGCATTGCTTCCCACCCTGTCCCATCCCCTGTCCACCTATGGTGAAGCGTTGTGCAGTCTGACCCCCAGAGCTCTTCATGCCTCTGTGGGTGTCGGACCCTCCAGTGATCCCAGGCTCTGAATGTGAATCCAGCTCCACCACGGAGGCACTGCGTGGCCTCGGTAAAGGACGCCACCATGCAGCCACCAACCTGGAAGCCGTTTTTGGTTTTCATTTTTCCCGCCCACCTCCGACCCTTCAGCAAACCCTGCAGTTAGAGTTTCAAGAAAAATCAGAACCGACCACCACCCCGCCCCCCAACCCTGCACCACCACCACCACCTTGGTCTGGGGCTCCAGCACTTCGGGCTGGATGACTGCAGTAGCTTTCTCACCCCTGCCAGGGGATCCTTTACGACGTAAGTCAGATCACAGTTCTCCCCTGCTCAAAACCTTCTGGCGACTCAGTCCACCTGTGGTAAGAGCCAAAGCCTTCCCAGTATCCCATGCTACCCTCTGTCCTGACCTCCTGCTCTTCCTGCTCACTGCACCCGCATTGTCCCACCTGGAGCCTTTGCCCTCACTCTTCCCTCTAGCCAGAACACCTTTCCCCTCATGCCTTGTGCTTTCCTACAGCTCTCTGCTCAGATGCCATCTCCTCCAGGGAGTCTTCCCTCAACATCCTACTCAACGACACATGCCCCCACTCTTACCCTGTGTATTTTTTCCATGGCATCCATCCACATCTGATATGTTACATGTTTACATGGGTTACTGTCAGCTCCCCCTTGTATTAATGAAATGTGATCCCATGAGGGAAAGGGCGTAGACACGTTCGCTGCTCAAGTCCCAGGGCTGAAATGGGGTCTGGCCCTGGTGGGTGTTTAGCAAATAGCCACTGAAGCTCGCTGAGTGGTCCCTCGACTCTCCAGGGAAACAGTACTTGCCCCACAGGGTTTGTGGGCAAAATGGTAGCACTAAGATGCCTGGTACAGCCGCTCCTCGAAACTTAGCACTCTCCTTCCTTCAGAGGGCTGGGCTGGCGGTGAGGAGGCCTGGAGCAGACTGGGCCCTTTGGCCTTCTGCAAGTCCCTCCCCTCCTCCAGCCTCAGTTTCCTCATTTGTACAATGCAGGAGGGGACTTCTATAGCCCCTCTCAACACTGGG
>NW_012108920.1:265890-268153 GCF_000951045.1 Mandrillus leucophaeus | reverse complement strand
ACCAACACCTTAGAAGGCTGAGGCAAGCAGATCACTTGAACTCAGGAGTTCAAGACCAGCCTGGTCTACATGGCAAAATCACGTGTCTACACATACCAAAAAAAATTTTTAAAAAGTAGCTGGGCGCGGTGGTGTGCCTGTAGTCCCAACTACTCTACTTGGGAGCAGTAAGTTGGGAGGATGGCTTGAACCTGAGAGGTCAAGGCTGCAGTGAGCCAGGATCATGCCACTGCCCTCTAGCCTGGGCTACAGAGTGAGACACTGTAAATAAAATAAAATAAATAAATAAATAAATAAATAAATAAAAAAGTGGAAGAGACACAGGCGGGGGTAGACAGGGACTATTTTACTTAGGAAACAAAGAGGCAGTTTCATAGTTTTTTTCAAGCACATGCAATGAAGATATTCTGGCCCCACTCCATTTCCCTACCCTCCTTCTGCACCTGCTCTGCCCTCTCTTAACCTGTATTTTGAAGAATGTTTTGTATTCACAAAGCAAAGATAAAGCCTCGATTAAAATAGACAACCAGCAGGGCATGGCAGCTCATGCCTGTCATTTCAACACTTTGGGAGGCCAAGGCAAGAGGATCGCTTGAGCCCAGGAGTTCTAGGCCAGCCTGGGAAACACAGCAAGACCTCCTTTCAATAATAATAGTAATAATAATGATAAAAAATTGGCCAGGCATATCGGTAGGCACCTGTAGTCCCAGCTACTTGAGGGTCTGAGGCGGGAGGATCGCTTGAGCCTGGAAGGTCAAGGCTGCAGTGAGCCATGATTGTGACACTGCACTCCAGCCTGAGTGATAGAGTTAGATTCTGTCTCCAAAAAGTAAAAATAATAAAATAGAAAATTATGCAATAGTTTCCACATTGGAGAGTCTGATTCTCCATATTAGTCTGCATTCCTGGCCCGACTGCAAAGCAGTGTGGACAGGCGGGGATCCGCAGCCAATATCCCCTGGGCCCAGCTGCCCAGCCCACCTTTAGTCAGCTCCACTGACTAAGGCTTATCCCTAAGCCTCATTTTCAGGGAGGTGGGTTTGAGAGCTATTATCCCACATCCTTGCTTGGTGCCCTGTGAATAAATCTTTTCTCTTTTGCAAAACTCGTATCATGTTGATTAATTTACTGTGAGATGCCAGGCATTGTTGGAAACCTCTGGGTAGGCCTCACAGGGCCTCAGCCATCTGGGGGAGGCATTAGTTGGACTGTAATGGGAAGCCCGAAGGGGTTGCCGTTCTTCTTGGCAAAGATGTAGACTGCATGGCAGGGCTGGGACAGCAGGTCCAGGTACAGCTCCAGACCCATGGCAGGGGCAATGGGGTGGGGCGTGGAAGGGCAGACCTAAACCTAGGGAACGGGTCCTGGGGACAAGCCCGGGGGACAGGCCCAGGAACAGGAACTGTGGGCAGGAATGGCTGGTGGGGGGCGGCAGGCAGCAACGGCTGGGTCTAGGTGAGGGTTGGGCAGGAACTGCTGGGTCGCCGAGCCTGCAGCGGTGCACCACACCAGGAGCCCTGAGTCCGGCCACGCCCTCTTCACTCATCCGTTGGCTCCGGAGAACTTTGGGTCAATCAGTGGCATGTCTGCTCCCTCACCACCCCTTTCTGGGAATCTAGGCTGCAGGTATATTTCCCGCTAAAAGGGAAGAGGAGAAAGGCAGTGCAGCAGCCTCCTTGCCCAGTGCCTGGGCCCAGTGCCCAGGATGGAGGTCAGAGAGGAAGGGTAGCTGGCTGCCTGCGGGGCTGCCAGCCCCACACCTCATGAAGGAATGAACTGTCCCTCCCCAGTCGCATTTATTACAGTCCAGCTAATGCCTCCCCCAGATGGCTGAGGCCCTGTGAGGCCTACCCAGAGGTTTCCAACAATGCCTGGCATCTCATAGTAAATTAATCAACATGATACGAGTTTTGCAAAAGAGAAAAGATTTATTCACAGGTCACCAAGCAAGGATGTGGGATAATAGCTCTCAAACCCACTTCCCTGAAAATGAGGCTTAGGGATAAGCCTTGCTTCCAAGCAATAGAGCACAGACCTCAGCCACACTCAAGGGGAGGGGGCTATACAAGGATGTGAATACCAGTCTGCCTGCCTCATGGGCCTACAACGCAGGAGGGCCATGCACTTGGTTTAAAGCTTTGCTGTTGCCATCTTGACATTCTTAACAATTTAAGGCCAGGCGCGGTGGCTCAAGCCTGTAATCCCAGCACTTTGGGAGGCCGAGACGGGCAGATCACGAGGTCAGGAGATCGAGACCATCCTG
>NW_012108920.1:261190-262220 GCF_000951045.1 Mandrillus leucophaeus | reverse complement strand
TAACTTTACACCCAACACTCAAACAGGAGTGGAAGCTTCAGGGTTTCATCCAAAGAATAGGCTAGGCTGTGGGGCTGAGTAAAAGGCGCTGGACTGCGGTAGGTCTTACTCCAAGATGGCCAAATGGAAGGGCTTTTAGCTTTCTTCGTTTTTGTTTTATATCTCGAGATAAATGTTCAATTTCTACACTTTTATATAAAGAGTCACAATTTATGTTTCATATTTTTGTAGCTGCTTCCATATGCTTTTGAACAATGTAATCTTATTTTCATTATGATATATAATTCCTGTACCATAATATCCACCCTTTCAAAGTATACTTTCAAATTTAATTGGTTTAAAACCAATTCAGTGGTTTTTAGTATATTAACAAGTTTTGTCATCATCACAGTTATCTAATTCTAGATCATTTTCATCACCCCAAAAAGAAACTCTGTACCCAATAAAGAGTGACTCCCCATTTTCCCTCTTCCCCTAGCCCCTGGTTACCATTCATCTACTTTCTATCTCTGTGGACAGGAAGTATCTGCCTATTCTGGAGATTTCATTCAAATGGAATAATGAAATATGTGGCCTTTTATGACTGGCTTCTTTCATTTAGCATAATGTTGTCAAGGTTCATTCCATGTTGTAGCGTATCAAAGTACTTCATTCCTTCCTGTGGCTGAATAATACTCAATTGTATGGACTTTGTAGCAAAACATTCTAATTTTTACTTCTCTACTGTGCTTATTGTTTGTCTTTCTCCACAACAATGTGAGCACTAAAGGTAGAGATTTTTGTCTATTTTGTTCACTACTGCTTCCTCTGCACCAAAAACATTGCCTGGTTGTGGGTACTTCTCTAGTTTTAGGGAGGAAAAGACAAGATATAGGTCCTGACTCCGGTTCTGCCTCTCATTCATATGCTACTCTGAGGATTCCTTCCCCTTGAAGAATTTTTTTCTTCATCTACAAAATGGGGATAATAATGCTACTCACCAGGGTGGTTGTGAGGATTAAACAAGGTAAGAGATGTAAAATTGCATCTT
>NW_012108920.1:260828-261140 GCF_000951045.1 Mandrillus leucophaeus | reverse complement strand
ACTCCTGGGATAAATCCTACCTGGTCAAGGTGTATAATCCTTTTAATATGCTGCTTAATTTGATTTGCTAATACTTTACTGAGGATTTCTACATCTATATTTATAAGGATATTGCTTTGTAACTTTATTTTCTTGTAATGTCTTTTTCTCTTTGGTATCAGAGTAATTCTAGCCTCATAGAATGAGTTGAAAAATATTTCTTCCTGTTCTATTTTTTGGAAGAGTTTGTGAAGGCTTGGTGTTAGTTCTTCAAGCTTTTGGTTGAATTCACCAGTGAAGCCATCTGGTCCTGGGCTTTTCTTTGTGGAATTT
>NW_012108920.1:258909-260733 GCF_000951045.1 Mandrillus leucophaeus | reverse complement strand
AATTGTTCAGATATAATTATTCATGGTATTTCTTTCTAAACCTTTGTATTTCTCTATGACCAATGTGATGTCTCCATTTTCTTTCTTTCTGGTTTCCATTTCATTTTTTCGTTTTTGTTTTTGTTTGTTTTTTGAGATAAGGTTTTTCTGTGTTGCCCAGGCTGAAGTGCAGTGGTGCAATCATAGCTCAACATAACCTTGAACTCTTGGACGAGTGATCCACCTCAGCCACCCAATTAGCTAAGACTACAGGCGTGCACCACCATACCCAGTTAATTAAAAAAAAATTTTTTTTTCTTTTAGAAAAAAGTCTCACTGTGTTACCCAGGCTGGTCTCAATCTCCTGGCCTCAAGTGATCCTTCTGCCTCTGCTTTCTGAAGTGCTGGGATTACAGGTGTGAGCTATTGCACTCAGCCTGCACTTTCTTTCTTGGTGAATAATTTGAGCCTTATTTTTTTCACTTGGCTATTCTGAGTAAAGGTTTGCCAATTTTGTTGATCTTTGCAAAGATCCAATTTTTGGTTTTATTGATTTTCTCTATTGTTTTCCTATTTTCTGTTTCATTTATCTCCATTCTAATCTTTATTATTTCCTGTTTTCTACTGGTGTTGGGTTTAGTTTGCTCTTATTTTTCTAGTTCCTTAAGGTATAAAGTTAGGTTATTGATTCAAGATTGTTCTTCTTTAACTTATGTGTTTACAGCTATAAATTTTCCTCTTAGCACTGCTTCTGCTGGATCCTATAAATTTGGGCATGTTGTGTTTTCATTTTTATTCATTCAAGATACTTTTTAACTTCCCTTGTGGATTTCTTCTTTGACCCATTGGTTAAGAGTGTGTTGTTTAATTTCTATGTGCTTGTTAATTTTCCACTTTTCCCTCTGATCTTGATTTCTAACTTTATTCCATTGTGTCCAGAGAACATACTTTGTGTGATTTCAATCTTCTTAAATTTGAGACTTAGGACCAAATATATGTTCTATACTGGAGAATATTCCATGTGCTTTTTAGAAGAATGCTTATTGTGCTTTTGTTGGGTAGAACGTTTTGTTCATGTGTAGTGTGTGCGATTGGTTTTTAGGGCTTTTCAAGTCCTCTATTTCCTTGATGATCTTCTGTAGTTTTTCTATCTATTACTGAAAGTGAGGTATTGAAGTCACCAACTATTATTACTGACAATGTAACCATATTAACCCTTTACTTTTAAAATTCTTTTTGGACACTGGAAGGATCTGGAACCACCAACCACTCCCACATCAGACCCTATGTATGCGCCGACTGTCTGTTGCTCAGCAGCTGTGATGGTTGTTCCAGTTCTTTATTAGGCAAAGAACAGTTTTTTTGTTTGTGTTTGTGTTTTTTTTAGCATTTCCTTTGAGGAAGGTGGCTCAGATTGCTAAGCCAGCCAGGCCCTGTAGGATGGGCTGGGCCTAGGGTCACTTGCTCTTATTCAGCAACTCAGAAATATTCTCCTTGACCATCGGATCCAATGTTGAAACATCCCAGTTGGCCAACTGCATTAGTCGATCGTGGGCCTCCTTAAAGAGGCCAGCGCCGATATTCAGCTCCACCCGCATGCGCCACTCGGCTAGCTTGGAGCTGTTGAGGAAGACATTGTAGTTGGCAGCCATGGGCTGTGGATAGACAAAGAGGAAGATGTGGTCAGCCTGGGGACCAGCCCCACCTCGGTCCTCTCCCACAGCCTCAGCCCCCCGTTCCCCCAGCAACATCCGCCTCTGCAAAGAATTAGGCTGCTGACCCCCAAGGCCTGAGCTTTGGGTTACAGACTATGTACTAGATGTAGTTGGGGATGGAGGATGCAGA
>NW_012108920.1:252161-257154 GCF_000951045.1 Mandrillus leucophaeus | reverse complement strand
CCTCCTGAGTAGCTGGGATTACAGGTGCCCATCACCACACACAGTGAATAATTTTGTATTTTTAGTAGAGACAGTGTTTCACAATGTTGGCCAGGTAGGTCTTGAACTACTGACCTCCAGTGATCCGCCTGCCTCAGCCTCCCAAAGTACTGGGATTACAGTTGTGAGCCACCGCGCCCGGCCTTCTGTGGGCCTTTCGACGCTGAGATTCTCTAGTTCGGAATGAAATGCCTCGAATGCTGTCCTGGGTGAGTCGTATCAGCCGCTCCTGTATGCCCTTCCCCTCGCCCTAATAAGACTCTTTCATGCCCATTGTTTCAGTTCACACTCCTGACAGCTTTGTAAGGCAGGCAGGAGAAGGAGCTGAGGAAATGAGGCCCAGAGAGGGAGGGAGACTGACTTACTAGAGTTCACCGGCAATCAGCAGGGCCAGCACTGGCCTCCAGCCTCCCTGACTCCCTTGTGCCCTTGTCCCCAGGCCCCGGAAGTGATCCTGCTCACCTTGAGCCAGACTATCTTCTTCATGGGCAGCTGAAAGGCTGTGTGTTGCCAAGCCATGAACTCCTCCACACGGGCACGTGTGTGCAGGTCTGGCGGGTACCAGTGTAATGGAGCGCTGTACTTGCGGCACAGGTAGTAGAGGATGGCCACACTGCAGAAAGGGCCGGTCAGGGGCACTGCCCTTGCCTTCCTGAGTGCACTGCGTCAACTACCCTGGTGTGGACTGGGCCCAACTGCTGGGGCTTCCAGAGCAAGGAGAAGCCCAAATGGCCCCGGGAAAGGCCTTCACCAGGGCTGTCTGTCTGACAGTCAGTAAGGGCAGGGAAGGAGCCCTGCAGGGTGAGTAGGAGTTGGGGGCTGGTGGTATAACAAAGAGTAGGCCAGCAAGGGGAACAACACGTGTCAAATCAGGATGCTGAGGCGGGTGGATCGCTTGAGTCCAAGAATTTGAGGCTGCAGTGAGCCAAGATCACACCACTGCACTGCAGCTTGGGTGAAGGAGCAAGTCCTTTTTGAAAAACAGAAACAGTCCGGGCACGATGGCTCACACATGTAATCTTGGCACTTTTGGAGGCCAAGGTGGGCAGATCCCTTGAGGCCAGGAGTTGGAGACCATGGCCAACATGGTGAAAGCCTGTCTCTACTAAAATGAAACACAAAAGTTAGCTGGGTGTGGTGACACACAGCTGTAATCCCAGCTACTTGGGAGGCTGAGGCACAGAAGTTGCTTGAACCTGAGAGGCAGAGGTTGTAGTGAGCCAAGATTGTGCCACTGCACTCCAGCCTGGGCCACAGAGCAAGACTCTGTCTCAAAAAACCAACAAAGAAAAACACATGCTGAAATACCAGGGTAAGGGCAGCAAGGTGAATCTGAAGAACGGAGAGTAGGTGGGTGCAACTGGAAGGAGGGTGGGGGTGGTTGGGGAGTGGTGAGGCAGCAAGAGACACTGTGGAGGCCACAGAGGGTAGCCCCAGGAGATGCAGGGAGGTTATGGACTTAATCCGTCAGATTAGGTGTTATATAAGCCAGGGCATGAAAGGATCCATCTCTGGTGCTGGATGGAGGGTGAGCCCGAGGGGGCAGAATGGACGACAGCAGGGCCAGCAACTATCGAGAAGGTTGTGGTGTCCGGGAATGGTGGAGATCATGGGGACAGAGGGAAGGGGACGGAGGGGAGACTTGCTTCGGAGGGGTGTCCTAGGCCTTGCTGATTGATGGCTGGTGTGGGAACCTCCACAGGACAAGTGCTCCTTTATTATCATCAACAGCAACCTTGCCAAGGTAAAAAGGTTAGGGCATGGAGAGAGCTACCGATTAGAGAGAGGCGGGAGAGACAGCAACTGGCTGCAAGATTCAGAACTTGTTTGGCTCCTGATCCAAACAAACTGCCAAGAAAATATTTAGGAGATAATCAGGGAGTTTTGAACAGGAACCAGACATTAGATGAAATCTAGGAATTATTGTTAATTTTATGAGGTATCTTAATGGTAATGTAGTGATCCTACCCTCTATCCTAGCCCAGGCTGGAGTGCAGTGGTGCAATCAGAGTTCACTGCAGTCGTGAACTCCTGGCCTCAAGCAATCCTCCCGTGTCAGCCTCTCAAAGTGCTGGGATTATAGACATGAGCCACCTTGCCCAGCCTGTTGTTTTTTTTTTTTTTTTTTTTTTTTAAAGAATTCTTATCTCTGAGAGGTATGTTCCTGAACATTTGATTGATTTATTTACTTACTTGTTTTTATTTTTGAGATGGGGTCTCGCCCTGTTGCCCAGGCTGAAGTACAATGGCTCAATCTTGGCTCACTGCAACCTCTGCCTCCCGGGCTCAAGCAGTCTTTTCACCTCAGCCTCCTGAGCAGCTGGGACTACAGGTGTGGGCCACCGTGCTGGCGAATTTTTATATTTGTTGTAGAGATGGGGGGTTCGGCATGTTGTCCAGGCTAGGCTGGTCTTGAACTCCTGAGCTCCGGCCATCCACCCGCTTCAGTCTCCCAAAGTGCTGGGATTGCAGGTGTGTGCTGGCCCCTAAACATTTATGACTGGAATGATGGGGTATCTGGAAAGCAGGGGAACAGAAATGATGTAAAATGGACCCCAAGTTGGCAACAGTCGGAGCTGGACAATGGGTTTGTGGGGTTCCTCATGCCCCTCATTAGTTAGTATTCACTCTCCTTTAGTGTATGTGTGAGGTTTTCCGTGGTGAAATAGACAAATGCTCGCACTGAGTGTCCCAGGAGGAGCAGAGACAGATGATGCAAGGACCCTGGGGAAGACTTACCTTTCACTTAAGATAAATTTCCCATCTTTGAGGCTAGGCAGCTTCCTGAGGGGGTTGATGTCAATGTATTCTTTGCTGTGGTGGTGACCTGGGAGGGGCAGGGAAGGTCTGAGGCTGTGGGACTCCAGGGGAGAGAGAACTGAGACTCCCAGAGACACAAATGCCTCCTGCTGAGGCAGGAGAATGGCATGAACCTGGGAGGTGGAGCTTGCGGTGAGCCGAGATCGTGCCACTGCACTACAGCCTGGGTGACAGAGCCAGACTCTGTCTCAAAAAAAAAAAAAAAAAGAAAAAGAAAAAGAAAAAAACAAGCCCCAATGTGTGTGCCCTACCTCCCCCAGGACCAGGCCTGCCGGGTAGCACTGGGAGCTAACCTTTCAGCAGATCCACAAACTGAAAGTTGAACCGGATGTCATGCTTCTTCGAGAAGATGTAGACGGCACGGCAGGGTGCTGACAGCAGGTCCATGTAGAGCTCCAGGGCCATGTTGAGACACATGCAGGGCCCCACAGCCACAGCTGGCCAGCCACAGACCTGGGCCTATGTCTGGCCAGAGTCCCTGGCCCTGTGCCCTCTCCAATATGGGCCCAGGACCCTGTGTTTCCCAGGGAAACTTCTTGTTTCCCTTTGTGTTGTCATAAGGCCAGGAAGCCTGCAATTCTTACAGCAGCAAGGATTCTAAGGAGGCCCAGGAGTACACTGGGGAGAGACCTGTGGCAAAGGTGTGGCAGCTGTGACCCTATTCTCCCTCTTCCACGTGTGCCTGTGCCCCGTGGCACCACCTCACAGACACCCTGTCTGAGAAGGGATTATGTCTGGGAATTCCCATGGCTGGACTTGCATTGCAGAACCTGACGAAAGGGGCTTTGCAGGGTCCAGAATGAGGAAGAGGCAACGAGAATGATCCCTGGAAGATTCTAGAAGTAGAGACTGGGAGTATCCACAGGTGAATGGAGCCTGAACTAGACTGAAAAGGAATTGGGAGAAAGAGACACAGGAGCCCAGGAGCTTCGGGAGTAGTGGGGACACCACCACCAGCAAGTCAGGGGGCACTCGGCAATAAAAGTCACAGATGCAATAAAACTTTTAACATATTGTTGTATAATGTACAATAATGTATAAAAATACACCCCCATACATTATTGTTCCAACTCTAGCCCTATGTATTGCCCTCCTCACATGAATCCCTCTGCCCATACCCCACTCTCTAGTTAATGTTAACATAGGTCTCCTGTTTATATTAGCCACATCAAGCGTAGCTGTCTACTCTATCCTGTGATCCGGATGAGCATCTAATTGGAAATATGCATTAATAGGTGCACTACGCACAGTGGCCCAAGCAATCTCATATGAAGTCACTCTAGCTATTATCCTCCTAGCAGTCCTATTAATAAGTGGTTCATTTAATTTGTATATACTCATTGGAACACAAGAATTTCTCTGGCTGCTCCTACCATCATGAGCTCTGGCCGTAATATGATTTATTTCCATACTAGCAGAAACCAACTGAGCATCTTTCGACCTAACAGAGGGGGAATCAGAATTAGTCTCGAGCTTTAATGTCAAATATGCTGCAGGCCCATTTGCCTACAGCACAGTATATAAATATCATTATAATAAATGCCCCGAGGGCCGCGAGAGGTTTCTGGGTGCAGTGCACAGGAGACCATGTCTGCGGACAGCAGCTGCAGCCAGACCCCAAGCCGGGCCATCCCCGCCACTTGCCAGGTGGTGCTCGGCAAAGGCATGCAACTCCGGCCCGCCCGGGGAATACAGCATGACCGGCCCCCAGCGGCATGCTCTTCAGCACCACTCCAGGAGGTACCAGGGTCATCTACCACCGGAAATTCCTGATGGAGTGTCGAAACTGACCCGTGACCAAAACACCCGCGAGGGATCAGCCCGCTGTTCCCGGGGTCATCAGCTCTGCCAGTGATGATCCCCCTCCACGGAAGCCAACCAGGGCCACCTGCACAGTAGTCCAGAAGATAAGAGGAGGGGGCGGTGAAGAAGCACAGTTTGAGATGGACATTTAAAGCACCAGCCGGCCGGGCGCGGTGGCTCAAGCCTGTAATCCCAGCACTTTGGGAGGCCGAGATGGGCGGATCACGAGGTCAGGAGGTCGAGACCATCCTGGCTAACCTGGTGAAACCCCGTCTCTACTAAAAAATACAAAAAACTAGCCGGGCGAGGTGGCGGGCGCCTGTAGTCCCAG
>NW_012108920.1:249841-251271 GCF_000951045.1 Mandrillus leucophaeus | reverse complement strand
GCTCACCCCTGTAATCGCAGCACTTTGGGAGGCCGAGGCGGGTGGATCACGAGGTCAGGAGATCGAGACCATCCTGGCTAACATGGTGAAATCCCGTCTCTACTAAAAACACAAAAAACTAGCCGGGCGTGGTGGCGGGCACCTGTAGTCCCAGCTACTCGGAGGCTGAGGCAGGAGAATGGCGTGAAGCCGGGAGGCGGAGCTTGCAGTGAGCCGAGATCGCGCCACTGCACTCCAGCCTGGGCGACACAGCGAGACTCCATCTCAAAAAGAAAAAAAAGAGTTACTTTGATAGAATAAATTACAGAGATTTAAACCCTCTTATTTCTCGAGTTACAGGAATTGAACCTACCCGTGAGAGTCCAAAATTCTCCGTGCTACCTAATACACCACATCCTATCACCCCACAGTAATGTCAGCTAAGTAAGTTATCGGGCCCATACCCCAAAAATGGTGGTTATACCCTTCCTGTACTAATTAATCCTCCAGTGTGTGCCATGCAGAGGAGCCCAGAAACTTTCTGGCCTGGGTTGGGGCTGCAGTGGCCAGACTGTGCACCTGGTGGCCCAGGAAAGTAACTAGAGCCCCACATGGGGGACTGAGTGCCACTCACTCTATGCTGTGTGATCTAATATGTCTAGGCTCAGAAACTGGACTGACCCCACTTCCAGTGACAAAGTAAGCCTGGAGACAAGCGAAGAGTATGCAGTGTGTGTATTGCAGACAGCAGGGTGCATTGGAGTGGGCTACACCCACTCAGCAGAGCCACTCCTGCAGCAACTGCACCTGCTTCTGGGCCAGCTGGGGGTCCCGCTGAGCCTCACTGTGGTTCTGAGGCTAGAGAATGAGCTCGTGGGCCTCCAGGAAGAGCTCAGTACCCAGGGCGGCCTCCACATGGGTCCGCCACACTGCCAGCCTGGGCCAGTCTTGGCAGAGGTCACAGCCAACAGCAGTGGGCAGGGAAGACAGGACAGCTGGGGTTGGGGCTCAGCCCCATGCCCAGAGTCTCCCCAGAGGGCAGGTGGGTAGGAGAGCTTCACCTCCGTCAGCATCAATCTTCCAGGGAGAGCTGCTCCATTGCCACAAAGGCCGGGACTATAGGCACCCGCCACCATGTCCGGCCAATTTTTTGTATTTTTAGTAGAGACGGGGTTTCACTGTGTTACGTAGGATGGTCTTGATCTCCTGACCTCGTGATCTGCCCGCCTCGGCCTCCCAAAGTGCTGGGACCACAGGCATGAGCCACCGCGCCCAGCCTCTATCTCTTTCTTGACCTGGGATCTTGCTGTGTCACCCAGCCTGGAGTGCAGTGGCATGATCATGGCTTACTGCAATCTCCAAGTCCTGTGCTCCAGCAGTCATTCCCCTACAGCCTCTGGAGTACCTGGGACTACAGGTGCACACCACCATACCCCACTAATAAAAAAAAA
>NW_012108920.1:247202-249321 GCF_000951045.1 Mandrillus leucophaeus | reverse complement strand
AAAAAAAAAAAAAAAAGAGAGAGAGAGAGAAACAGGGTCTCCCTATGTCATCCACGGTGATCTCAAACTCCTGACCTAAAGTGATCATTGGGTCTCAGCCTCCCGAGCTGAGTAGCTGGGATTGCAGGTATGGGCCACCACGCCTGGCTACCACTCCCTTTTTCTGAGTCAGCTTTTCTCTCTGAGACTCGCCTACTCCATGAACTCAGGCAATGTCACTACAGGTGGCCCCAGCTCCCATTTACCTCCCCATAGGGAGCTCCTGTCTCCAGTTCCAATTTCAAAACCCCCAAGGAAGCGTTCTGGTTCAGTCACTTGGGCCACTGGCCAGAGGGATGGGATACTCTGAAAGATTCTGCTAGAGTCCCGGGCCCAGCCCTGGACCATCACTGTGCCCTGTGGTGAGATGCCAGGGCTGGGATTCAGGGAGAAGAAAGGAGGTTCCTGCCCAGTCATTCCTGCCTTCTGCGGCTGCTGCAAGCTCCCTGCCCCATCCTGTGCACAAAGCGGGAGCTCCCGCTGTCTAGCAGCAGCTGCTCTGCAGGGGACAGTCTGGATGGTAGAAAGTTATTCCTTAACCCCAGCCTTCCAGTCAAGGTTCCCACCAGTCTGGGACACCTGCAAGTGTCACATCCAACTGGGTGAAACTCTAAGATCCCTTTTAGAAGATCCCATTCACTCCCTCCCGTCCACCGCCTTGCAGTGCCGAGAAAACTCTGAACGAACCTCAGACCTAAGATGACCGTGTGCTGGGGCCTTTCCAGGACGGCGGGGCCCAGTCGTTTCTGGGTCAGGGCAACGCCTGGAAACGGGTAAGGTCCCTGGCACCGGGACCCCTCCCAGTTTCGATAGATTCTCCTGCCTCAGTCTCCAGAGTAGCTGGGATTACAGGCACCCGCCACTGCACTGGGCTAGTTTTTTGTATTTTTAGTAGAGACAGGGTTTCATTGTGTTGGCCAGGATGGTCTGGATCACCTGACCTCATGATCTGCCTGCCTAGGCCTCCCAAAGTGCTGGGATTACAGGCGTGAGCCACCGTGCCGGGCCAATTTTTGTATTTTTAGTAGAGATGGGGTTTTACCATATTGGCCAGGTTGGTCTGGAACTCCTGACCTCAGGTGATCTGCCTGCATCGGCCTCACAAAGTGCTGAAATTACAGGCATGAGCCACCAAGCCCAGTGATAATTTATAAGGAGTGGGCATTTGTTGGCTCATGGTTTTGAAGACTGGAAAGTCCAAGATGGAGGGGCCAGCATCTGGTCAGAGCTTTCTTGCTGTATCATCCCATGGTGAAAGGAAAAAGAGAGGGTAAGAGAGAGCAAGAGGTTGAACTCACAGCCTCAAAGTCCTTTAGGAATCCACATCAATCCATTCATAAGGGTGGAGGCCTCATGAGATAAACAGCTCTCATCAGGCCCCACCTCCCAACACTGTTGCATTGGGGATTACATTTCCAACACATGCTTTGTGGGGGACCCACTCAAACCACAGCACAGGGACACCTTCTCTTTCCTTCCCGTGGTAGGCTGAATAATGACCCCTAAGGATATCCAAGTCCTGATCTCTGGAACTTGTGAATATTACGTTCTGTGGCAAAAGGAACTTTGCCGAATGGATGAAGAATGTTGAGATGGAGGCGTTGTCCTGCATTATCTGAGTGAGCCCTAAATGCAATCACAAGTGTCTGTATAAGAGGAGACAGAGGGAGATTTGACACAGAAGGCCGAAGAAGATGGAAGCATAGAGAGATTTGAAGACGCTACACTGTGGGCTTTGAAGATGGAAGAAGGGACTATACGACCCAAGACAGGCAGCTCCAAAAGCTGGAAAAATCGAGGAAACCATTTCCCCGCTCAGAGCCTCTGGAGGATGTGCAACCCTATTGGCACCTGGGTTTTGGTCCAGAGAAATCCATTTTAAATTTCTGGTCTCCACCCAGGCGTGGTGGCTCACACCTGTAATCCCAGCACTTTGGGAGACCGAGGCAGGCAGATCACTTGAGGTCAGGAGTTCAAGACCAGCCTGGCCAACATGGCGAAACCCCGTCTCTACCAAAACTACACAAATTAGCTGGGTGTGGTGATGGGTGCCTGTAATCCCAGCTACTCAGGAGGCGGA
>NW_012108920.1:245402-246362 GCF_000951045.1 Mandrillus leucophaeus | reverse complement strand
GGCGTAAACCCGGGAGGCGGAGCTTGCAGTGAGCTGAGATCCAGCCACTGCACTCCAGCCTGGGCGACAGAGTGAGACTCCGTCTCAAAAAAAAAAAAAGCACCAGCCATTGTGTGGAGCACTGCCAAGGGACCCCTCAGGCCCTTCCCGGAGGAGTCCCACCAGCCAGACCTTATGAAAGTGATCATACTGGGCAGGCATTGGCCTGGGATTGGCCACCCCAGCCCTCTCTCCCTCACTCAGGGCACCTGCCCCCTCCTCTTTGCGAACACCAGCAGGTAGCTCCTTGCCTCCGCTGATGCAGGAGCTGCTGCCCCAAGGGGAGTGACCCCTGCCGGCACACCCTGCAGCTGAAGGCCAGGAAATGGACAAGAACAAACCCTTTCTTCCAAATGATCAGCTCTTCCAGCCCCTCACTGCTGGGGGCCCAACCACCCCTTCCTTAGGTTGATGTGCCTGGGAAAGTTCCCTCCCCCTCCTTCCCTAAGAGAGGAAATAAAAGCCACGTTCGCCCTAGGGCAAAAAATAAATAAACAATAAATAATAAACACCCTAACCACTATTGTCTTCCTAGGAGCACTGCATAACATATATATGCCAGAACTCTATACCACAAATTTCGTCACTCGAACTCTCATTTTAACAAGCCTTTTTTAATGAATTGGAACATCATACTCCCGATCCCATTATGATCAGCTCATACATCTCCTATGAAAAAATTTTCTACCACTCACACTAGTACTTTCATATGACATTTCTCCATGCCAGTCCTAACCTCCAGCATCCCACCCCAAACATAAGAAATATGTCCCACAAAAGAGTTACTTTGAAGGCCGGGCACAGTGGCTCACCCCTGTAATCGCAGCACTTTGGGAGGCCGAGGCGGGTGGATCACGAGGTCAGGAGATCGAGACCATCCTGGCTAACATGGTGAAATCCCGTCTCTACTAAAAACACAAA
>NW_012108920.1:233896-245352 GCF_000951045.1 Mandrillus leucophaeus | reverse complement strand
TGTAATCCCAGCTACTCAGGAGGCGGAGGCAGGAGAATTGCTAGAACCTGGGAGACGGAGGTTGCAGTGAGGCAAGATTGCACCACTATGCTCTACCTGGGCGACAAAGCGAGACTCTGCCTCAAAAAAAAAAAAAAAAAAAGGAAATGCTGCTGCTGAGGACTGAAGAAATGAGAAATGTGTTTCTGGAAAGAGGAGGAAGGAGGATCATTTCCTATAAAGGGAGCCCATAGGGAGGTAGAAAGCTTAGCTGAATTGTGTTAGACAGTTATGTGGTGGCTGAACTTGAAGCAACGAAGTTGGATATTTAGCTAAGGAGACTTCCAAGCAAAGTGTTGAAGGTGAAGCCTGGTTTCTTCTTGCTGTTTATGGTAAAAAGCAAGAGGAAAGTGATAAAGTGAGGAAAAAGCTGTTAAGCAAAAAGAAACCAAGGTTTTATGATTTGGGAAATTATCAGCCTGTGCAGATTGCAAAAGATGCTAAAATTAGAAGATTCGCGGTTTGGAAAACACAATTCTATCCCTGTCCTGGGGATCACTCAAGACTTTTATCCATGGACAACCAGATTTACAGGGGCTTGAACTCCGTGTGTGTGTGCGTGTGTGTGTGTGTGTGTGTAACGTGGTGGGGGGAGCACAGTGGAAAGATCTTGAATTTATTTGTTTATATTTTAGACAGAGTCTTGCTTTGTCACCCAGGCTGGAGTGCAATGGCACGATCTCACTGCAACCTCCACCTCCGGGGTGGTTCAAGCGATTCTCCTGCCTCAGCCTCCTGAGTAGCTGGGACTACAGGCGTGTGCCACCGTGCCCAGCTAATTTTTGTAGTTAGTATAGACGGGGTTTCACCATGTTGGTCAGGCTGTCCTCAAATTCCTGACCTCAGGTGATCAGGCTGGTCTTGAACTCCTGACATCAGGTGATGCACCAGCCTCGGCCTTCCAAAGCACTGGGATTACAGGCATGAGCCACCATGCCCAGTCTTATTATTTATTTCTTTATTTTTGAGACAAAATCTCCCTCTGTCACCCAGCCTGGAGTGCAGTGGCGCAATCTCTGCTCACTGCAACCTCTGCCTCCCAGGTTCAAGTGATTCTCCCGGCTCAGCCTCTCAAGGAGCTGGGAATACAGGTGCGCACCACAATGGCCGGCTAACTTTTGTATTTTTATTTTATTTATTTATTATTTTATTTTATTGTTCCATAAGTTATTGGGGTACAGGTGGTATTTGGTTACATGAGTAAGTTCTTTTGTAGCAGTTTGTGAGATTTTGGTGCACCTGTTACCCGAGCAGTATACACTGCACCATATTTGTAGTCTTTTATCCCTCACCCCCCTCCCACTCTTCCCCTCAAGTCCCCAAAGTCCATTCTTCTGCCTTTGCGTCCTCATAGCTTAGCTCCCACATATCGGTGAAAACATACGATGTTTGGTTTCCCATTCCTCAGTTACTTCACTTAAAATAGTAGTCTCCAATGTCATCCTGGTCACTGCAAATGCTATTAATTCATTCCTTTTCACGACTGAGTAGTATTACACACACACACACACACACACATATACACACACATACATACCACAGTTTTCTTTATCCACTTGTTGATTGATTTGGGTTGGTTCCACGATTTTGCAATTGTGAACTGTGCTGCTATAAACATGCGTGTGCAAGTATTTTTTTCAAACAATGACTTATTTTCCTCTGGGTAGATGACAACCTGCATGACTCAGCAGAGGCAGCCGTAATTCTCCTAGTATAGTGCTGTCAGTGGAGTATTGAAGTCCCACAAAGGACTAATCCGCTGGTAGTGGGATTGCTGGATCAAATGGTAGTTCTACTTTTAGTTCTTTAAGGAATCTCCACACTGTTTTCCATAGCAGCTGTACTAGTTTACATTCCCACCAGCAGTGTAGAAGTGTTGCCTGATCACCGCATTCATGCCAACATCTACTTTTTAAAAACTTTTTAATTATGGCCATTCTTGCAGGTGGTAAGGTGGTATCGCATTGTGGTTTTGACTTGCATTTCCCTGATCATTAGTGATGCTCAGCATTTTTTTCATATGTTTGTTGGCCATTTGTGTATCTTCTTTTGAGAATTGTCTATTCATGTCCCTAGCCCGCTTTTTGATGGAATTTTTTCTCACTGATTTTTGTTTGAGTTTGTTGGAGATTCTGTATATTAGTCCTTTGTGGGACTTCAATACTCCACTGACAGCACTATACTAGGAGAATCACAGCTGCCTCTGCTGAGTCATGCAGGTTGTCAAGGAAGTGGGGGAAAGCCAGCCGTCCCAGACCTCCTTCAGCTCCCATGTAAAATGAAGGGCTGGTCTCACTCCCACCAAGCCCCACAAACAGCCCCCAGACTGTTTCCAGGTGGAGGGCACGACTAGACGAACTTGAAAGCTTGCCTGAGGCTTTCCACCTCCCAGCTGTGAAAGAAAAGGGCTTTAGTTCTTCCCCGGCCTGTGAAGTCTGCAAGCCAGATTCACGTCCTCCCCTGGGTTCTGGCCAGGAGGCCTCTCACCCCATTCAAATTGTTACAAAGTTCAGCTAGCGAGTTCCTTTTCCCTGTGGAGCTGTGGAGTTTTACCCCTTGCTTTCTGGCCACCCTCCTGATGGATCCCTGTGGTGCCAGGCAGGAATGGGCTGCTTGGGGACCCAGTGAGCTCCCAGGGCCTCTCTGCTGCCTCCTCTGACCCCTGTATTTTGCTCAGCTCAGTTTTCTAACTTGACTCAGCTCCAGGAAAAGTCAGAAACTTCTCCCACGAACAGACCTTCAGCTTCTCCAGTGGGTGCGTGTGTTCAGAAGAGGAGGGTCTCCCTTTCCCACTTCCATAGTTGGGGCACTCACAGTATTTGGAGTGTCTCCCAGGCCCCGCAGGAGCAGGTCTGTTTCCTTCAGAGGGTCTGTGGATCCTCTCAGGATTGCTGGTTTGTTCTTTCAGTCGATCTGGAGCTAAAATTTACAGTGCAAGCCTCCGCATGCTGCTTCGTCCAGAACTGCAGTCTAGTTCTGCCTCCTGTCTGCTATGATCCCGAAACCCTTCTCCAATTTTTGTATTTTCAGTAGAGACGGCGTTTTGCCATGTTAGCCAGGCTCGTCTCGAACTCCTGACCTCAAGTTATCCGCCCATCTTGGCCTCCCAAAGTATTGGTGTAGCAGGACAAGCCACAGACAAAACCCCTCAGACACCAAGTTAAAGAAGGAAAGGCTGTATTCGACCGGGAGCTTCGGCAAGACTCACATCTCCAACAACTGAGCTCTCCAAGTGAGCAATTCCTGTCCCTTTTAAGTGCTTACAACTCTAAGGGGGTCTGTGTGAGAGGGTCGTGATTGATTGAGCAAGCAGGGGGTACACGACTGGGGGCTGCGTGTACCGGTAATCAGAACAGAACAGAACACAACAGGACAGGGATTTTCACAGTGCTTTTCCATACAACGTCTGGAGTCTATAGATAACATAACTGGTTAGGTCAGGGGTCGATCTTTAACCAGACCCAGGGTGTGGCGCTGGGCTGTCTGCCTGTGGATTTCATTTCTGCCTTTTAGTTTTACTGCTTTCTTTGGAGGCAGAAATTGGGCATAAGACAATATGAGGGGTGGTCTCCTCCCTTATCGGGATTACAGGCATGAGCCACCACGCCCAGCCAAGACCCTGAATTTAAATCCTGACTTTGGCTGGCATAATGAATGACTCTGTCATTCATTAGCTCAAGTATGCCATTAACTACTTTGAGTCCTGGTATCCTTGCTGTCAAATGAAATGAGAGTTCTGACACTTATAGGTCTGCTGTAAGACATAATTTTTAAAATATCTGTAAAAATTGGGCCGGGCATGGTGGCTCATACCTGTGATCCCAACACTTTGGGAGGTCAAGGCGGGCAGATTGCTTGAGCCCAGGAGTCTGAGACCAGCCTGGGCAACATGATAAAACCTCGTCTTTACCAAAAATTCGAAAAAAATTAGCTGGGCATTGGTACGTGTCTGTTAGCCCCAACTGCTCAGGAGGCTGAAGTGGGAGGATCACTGGAGCCCAGGAGGCAAAGGTTGCAGTGAGCCGAGATTGTGCCACTGCACTCCAGCCTGGGTGACAGAGCCAGACCCTGTCTCAAAAATAATAATAATAATAATAGATTATCATCGTATCAAAATTAGGAAATACAGAGAAGCAGAAAAAATGGAAGTTGAAGTCCCTGAAATCCTGTCTTCTGAGACACAACAGAGCACAGGTCTAGATAGATCAGAGCAAAGAGATTGGCCCCTGCATCACCTGGGAACAGGAGAAACCTGGACGGGTGGAGGGCCCAGGAGTGGCAGGGGACAGAAGTCTGGGGGATTATAGAGCAGGGACACTGCTGGCAGCACCCAGGCTAAAGAGAGTGTCCTGTTCTCTGAGGAAGAGGAGCCCAGCCCCCAGTTCTGGGCAGATGCCTGGCTGCAAAGAACAACATGGAGAAATAAAGCCTTGAGGTCTGAAGACAATTGTGTGTTTGTGTGTGTATGTGTGTGTGTGCATGTGTATGAAAGTATAGATTTATGTATTTGTGTGTGTGTGCATGTATCCGTGCATACGTATTTGTACATTGTGAGAGTGCATATGTACACGTGCATGTGTATGTAAGAGTATATGTGTATGTATATATTGAGCATCTCTCTGCCTATATGTGAGTGTGTGTAAAAACATGTATGTGTGTATTTGCCATGTACATGGGTAGGTGAATATGACTCTTTTTACTCTAATTTGTCTGACTACAGGTATCTGAAATTTCCCATAGGGTCACTCTTTACAGCAAATATTTACTGAGACTTCCTGGATACCTAACAGTCCTCTGGGCTGGGGGAGGTGCCAATGAAGAAGGCAGCTTAATGATCAACCCACAGATCCTGATTGGTAATGCATGCATTGCCCTTTTCAGGGTTCTCTCTGAAAATTCTAATTTGTGCCCAGGGAAGTATGTCCATCTTGCACCCATAAGAGATGTGTCGGAAGCAGTCCAGAGTGCTGACTGGAAAACAGGCACTGGGGAACGGGAGCATTGAAAAGTCATTTTGACCACAAATCATAGAATCTTAGAGCTGGTGGTGGAAAATCAGAGAAAATCTAGCATGACCCTCTAAGGCAGTCTTTAAAAAATACACAGTAACCAGGCATGGTGGCTCATGCCAGTAATGCTAACACTTGGGAGGCCAAGGCAAGTGGATCATTTGAGCCCAGGAGTTCAAGACCAGCTTGGGCAACATGGGGTAACCTCGTCGCTACCAAAAAAAGAAATATGTGTATATATATATATACATTAGCTGGGCCTGGTGGCACGTCTGTTTCAGATGGGAGGATGGCTTGAGCCAGAAGATGGAGGTTGCAGTGAGCTCTAATTGTGCCACTGCAATCCCAGCCTGGGCAACAGACCTGTCTCAAAAAATAAAAAAATAAAATCAAATATACGTGGGCAGGTGCAGTGGCTCACGCCTGTAATCCCAGCACAGCACTTTGGGAGGCTGAGGCGGGCGGATCATAAGGTCAGGAGTTTGAGATCAGCCTGGCCAACATGGTGAAACCCCGCCTCTACTAAAAATACAAAAATTAACTGGGTGCAGTGACGGGTGCCTGTAGTCCCAGCTACTCGGGAGGCTGAGTCAGGAGAATTGCTTGAACCTGGGAGGCAGAAGTTGCAGTGAGCTGAGATCACACCACTGAGATCACACCACCCAGCCTGGGTGATAGAGCAAGACTCCATCTCAAAAAATAATAATAAAATTGAATAAACTAAAAATAAAATAAAATAAAATAAAATGCACGCAGTAGTAATGAGAGGGATGGGTAACCTAAAATGTCCTACTGCTATAAATTACCTCAACATGCTGGATGTGATTGAACTAACATCCCTTTAAATCCCAGCTACTCAGGAGGCTGAGGCGGGAGAATCAGTTGAACCCGGGAGGCAGAATTTGCAGTGAGCCAAGATCACGCCATTGCGCTCCAGCCTGGGTGACACAGAGACTCCGTCTCAAAAAAAAAAAAAAAAAGAAAGAAAGAAAGAAAAATAAAAAAAAAGAAGAGAAGCCTAGAGAGATGATAATTAAGAAGGGGCTGAAAAGCAGTACGACCTAGGTGGGGAGAGAAACTGAAGCTGCTACTGCCTGGGGGAACCTGTCTTTCTTGACCTAGAATCCCAGGGTCTGTGCTATCCCGTGGGAATATGGAACTGAGACTCCACCCAGAGCCTGGGGCTCAGGAACATGCCCATTGGCAGAGACCAAAGACAAGGATCTTGTCAGATCTCGGCAGAGACCAAAGACAAGCCCATCTTGACCTGGGCTTCTTGGTGGAAGCAAACACGAAATCACCCCCTGAGAACCTGTCACCACAGGCTGAACTCATGGGTTTGGGGTGCAGTGCTATACTACTTGAATGATTCCATAAACCCCAAGCTGACACGTTAATTTTCTGTGGCCTCCGGTTGGTAGCACTTTCAAGGCACTTTTCAGAAGCCAACATAAATCTGTTTTAGAGGGGCACCACCCCACCCCCTTAACCAGGCCTCACAGGACTCTGACCTGTAAATTCCAAATGCTTATATACAACCTTAGAACTGTTACGAAGCAAATAGGCTGTCTGCCTGAGGTGCACAAATAACCTGTGGCACTGGGTTCTGACAAGAGCAAGGCTTTCTTGCAAAACTAGTCAGCAAAGAGACCACAGTGGATTCAAATCTGTCTCCTCGATTTGGGGTCTGCAGCAAATTTACGGGCTCAGAGGGCCAAGGAGAGGATTTAGGAATGTGGGCTGAGCAGGGTTTGATTTGAGGGCTCTAAATTTGACCACTGACAGAAATTTCGAGGTGGTTCTGGTCACATTCTGTCTTCTTGGTTCTGAGGGGAGGATCACTGGTTCTGGGTGTTGCTAAAGGTCAAAGCTTTTTCTTTTTCTTTTTCTTTTTCTTTTTTTTTTTTTTTTTGAGACGGAGTCTCGCTCTGTCGCCCAGGCTGGAGTGCAGTGGCCGGATCTCGCTCACTGCAAGCTCCGCCTCCCGGGTTCACGCCATTCGCCTGCCTCAGCCTCCCGAGTAGCTGGGACTACAGGCGCCCGCCACCTCGCCCGGCTAGTTTTTTTGTATTTTTTTAGTAGAGACGGGGTTTCACGGGGTTAGCAAGGATGGTCTTGATCTCCTGACCTCGTGATCCGCCCGTCTCGGCCTCCCAAAGTGCTGGGATTACAGGCTTGAGCCACCGCGCCCGGCCGGTCAAAGCTTTTTCTATTGTGCATGCTTGGACTATAGGACTTGCAGCTTTTGGCCCTGTTATACCTACAAGGTCACTGTGTTATCAACAAAGTAGGACCAGTTTGGGCTGTCTCAAGGTTACATAACCAAGTCATAAACCACAGAAGAAACAAACAGTGTGAGTAAAGAGCAATGGTAAGACCAGAGGCAGAAATAGAACACCAAAAGGTGTCAGATATTAGAATTATAAAATGTAGAATACATAGTAAGTATACTGAAAAAAAATTTTTGAGACAGTGTCTTGCTTTGTCACCCAGACTGGAGTACAGTGGCACAAGCATGGCTCACTGTAGCCTCGGACCACACCCCCTGACAAGCCCCAGATCTGGCCTCAGCCCCCCAGGTAGCTGGACCATGCCTGGCTAATGTTTGTATTTTTTGCTGAGATGGGGTTTTGCCATGTTTCCAAGCTGGTTTCAACTTCCTAAACTTAGGCTATCTGCCTGCCTTGGCCTCCCAAAGTGCTGGGATTACAGGCATGAGCCACTGCACCCAGTGAAAATATTTAAAGAAACAAAAGACAGAGTTTAAAACTTGAGCAATGAATCAAAAAAGACATGGTAGATGTGAAAAAGAACAGATGTGACTTCTAGAAATCAAAAACAATCATTAAATGTAAAAAGAGCTAAAGAGAGAATTCATGAAGATCTGAAGAAGTTACCCAGAACGTAGCACACAGAGAGAAAAAGTAAAAAGTATGAAAGAGAAGAGATGGGAACAGAGTGAAGTCTAACATATGCCTAACTCAAGTTCCAGTAGGAGAGAGGAGAAATGACAGGGAGAGGCAATACTGAAGATATGGAGTCTGAGAATGGTGAAAATTAATGAAGGACATGAACCTTCAAATTCAAGAAACACAATGTATTAGGTTCCTAGGGCTACTGTAACAAAGTACCACAAACTGTGTGACTTTAAACAACAGGAATTTATTCTCATGGTTCTGGAGACCAGAAGTCCAAAATTAAGGTATCAAGAAGGCCATTCTCTTTCTGAAAGTTCTAAAAAAGAATCTGTTCCATGCCTATCTCTTAGCTCTGGTGTTGCTGGAAATCCTTGGCATTCCTTGACTTGTAGACTTATTTTAAAATGTACCTGGGATTTTGGCTTTATTCAGGTATGATGAGGCCACAGATCAGAGGTGATAGCCATTTAAAAGACAGGTTGTTACTCACAGTTCCCGAGACGATGGGGGGACATGCCACACCATGCAGGGCCATGGGGAAGCACCAGGGTAAGTCAGGAGGCAGAATGAGTGAGGGCAAAAGGTGGACAAAAGGCTTTACTGTGTTTTTTGTAAGAAGGCCAGACAGGATAAACAGACTTAGGACTGGCTAGTTTGAATAATTTTGATGGGCTCTGGGCTATAGGAGTGGTCCCTTGTTACCTGGTACCTGTCCCTGGAGTGATTTGGGGCAGGGAAATAGTTGCAGGTTGCAGGAACCTGTTGAAAGGTGGCTGGTAAAGTTACGTTGAAGATATGAATTGGTTGGTTGGCACATCAAAGGCACATAATAAGTAAATCACTTATTCTCTGTAGGAATTAGCTGACCCAGGGAGGGGCAGTCTCTCTTGGATCAGTAAGGCCTCAAGATGTCAAAGCAATATAGGCATGGTGGCTCAGGCCTCTAATCCCAGCACTTCGGAAGGCTGAGGAGGGAGGATCATTTGAGCCCAGAAGTTTGAGGCCAGCTTGGGCAACATAGTGAGACCGTCTCTACAAAAAATGTTAAAATTAGCAGGGCGTAGTAGTAGTTCCAGCTACTCTGGGGGCTGAGATGGGAGGATCACTTGAGCCCAGGAGGCTGGGGATGCAGTGAGCCATGATCTCACTACTGCACTCCAGCCTGCACTCAACAAAGCGAGATTCTGTCTCAAAACAACAGCAACAGCAACAACAACAAAAGAAGTTAATAGCTTAGCTTCTGATGTATTCCAAAATTGTTGCACCCTCGACACACTAACAGCCTCAAAACGAGGAGTCTGCGTGATCATTGGTGGATACGGCTATTCTTTGTAAATCCATTGGGACAAATAGCGCCTAAGCTGCACCTGCTAAAGAACAAGCTAAACACTCTCCATCAAATAAAAGAGGTGCATTCATTCTGTTTCACCGACCTAGTCCCAGCAATGGGATACTGGTTTAACAGGTTATGGGGAAATGTGCTTAGATCTGTTCCTTTCAGCTTATTCATTCCTATTCTAATCTACGCTCTTCTCCCCCTTTGGAGATCCCTGGTTATTAATCTGGCTCTTATCTCCATGGCCACCAACTCAGCTTTTAATATGTGAAACTTCTAGGAAAGTCTGCAGCAGGGGAAATGAAGGAATTCAGGGCATGTCACCCCAAATATGCTGCTTTGGAGTATCAGTTATTTTGAGTTGAAGGCACTTGAGAAATAGCACATGCAGGAAAGCCTCTCTGGGCTGCCATTTTCTACCTAAGAATAGGCCGCACAATTGCCCACAAGAAAGGCACCCTCCCTTTACTAGGAAGAGAAGAACATTGTCATCACAAGTGACTGTGAATCAAGGTTCCAATGGATCTGTATAAACACACAACCAAAATAATCCTTATCTTTTAATTTTGCCCCCCATATATGTCCTAGTCCCTTCTCCACAATTTACTGCCTATAATCCAAACCCCTTTGTCTTGTCTTTTTTTTTTGAGACAGAGTATCGCTCTGTTGCCCAGGCTGGAAGGCAGTGGCGCAATCTCAGCTCACTGCAAGCTCTGCCTCCCGGGTTCACGCCATTCTTCTGCCTCAGCCTCCTGAGTAGCTGGGACTACAGGTGCCCACCACCACGCCCAGCTAATTTTTTTTTTTTATCTTTAGTAGAGACGGGATTTCACTGTGTTAGCCAGGATGGTCTCGATCTCCTGACCTTGTGATCTGCCTGCCTCGGCCTCCTAAAGTGCTGGCATTACAGGCATGAGCCACCGCACCCGGCCTTGTCAAAAAGAAAGAAAAGAAAAGAAAGAGAAAGAAAGAACCATTGTTTTTCTATCTAAAAGATGGAAAATTTTTCTACTTTAGTCACTTCTTTAGGCCTTCATTCTCTTGTGAAAGTACCCATGTACACTGAAAATTTAATAAAACTTGAATGATTTTCTTCTGTTAATCTATCTTATTTCAGTTTAATTCTTAGGCCCAGATTTCCAGAGACCCTAAGAATGTAGAGGAGAATTTTTTCCTCCCCAATAATAGCATGGCATACAGCACAGATCCCCACTTGTTTAGGTCAACTTTAATGGCTTTCAAAAAACTTTCTGTGACATTATTCGTAAAGGTCATGCAGGCCAGGCGAGGTAGCTCATGCCTGTAGTCCCACCTACTTGGAAGCCTGAGGTGGGAGGATCACTTGAGCCCAGGAGGTCGAGGCTGCAGTGAGTCACAATCGTGCCACTGTATTTCAGCCTGGATGACAGAGCAAGATCCTGTCTATAAGCTTTTTCTTTTTTAAGTAATGCATATTTCAGCTCAAACTTATTCCGTGGTGATATATATACACACACACACACACACACACGCGCGCGCATGCATATATATGTGTGTATGTATATATGTATGATTGCAAATGATATCTGTTGTATTTTACATATTGAAGGAAGTATCTTATTGAAAATATTATAAATTTGTGTCAATGTTGCTACTGCTCAAAACCCATTTCAGAACTGGTAATCTACTTACATTCAAAATGAGTGGGGTAGCTGGGCGCGGTGGCTCACGCCTGTAGTCCCAACACTTTAGGAAGCTGAAGTGTGCAGATCACTTGAGCCAGGAGTCTGAGACCAGCCCGGCCACCATGGCAAAACTCCGTCTCTACTAAAAATACCAAAATTAGCAGGGCATGGTGGTGCATGCCTGTAATCCTAACTACTCGGGAGACTGAGGCACGAGAATCGCTTGAACCTGGGAGGCAGAGGTTGCAGTGAGTCAAGATCACACCACTACACTCCAGCCTGGGCAACAGAGCAAGAATCTATCTCAAAACAAACAAACAAAACAAACAAAACACGCCACAAAGGAGTCACCCAGAAGGAGGGTGATGGGAAGACACATAGGGGAACGCCAGAACAGAGGCAAAGATTGGAGTGATGGGTCTTAGATTAATCATGGTCTTTATCGCCTGTACTTTATCATGCTTTGACATTTTTTCTTTTTTTTTTTTTT
>NW_012108920.1:229616-232971 GCF_000951045.1 Mandrillus leucophaeus | reverse complement strand
GGCCTCCCAAAGTGCTGGGATTACAGGCTTGAGCCACCGCGCCCGGCCATGCCATTACTTTTAATTAAAATTTGTATTATGGTTTTGATTGATTTTCTAGGTTCATTCATACGTTTTGTTTTGTTTTTTGAGACAGGATCTCACTCTGTTACCAAGGCTGGAGTGCAGTGGTGCAGTTATAGCTCACTGCAGCCTTGACCTTCTGGGCTCCAGGGATCCTCCTGCCTCAGCCTCCTGAGTAGCTGGGACTACAGGCATGCAGCACCACACTCAGCTAATTTTTAATTTTTGTTGTTGTTGTAGTAGTACTGGTGTCTTGCCATGTTGCCCAGTGCTGGCCTCAAGTGGGTCTCCTGCCTCAGCCTCCCAAGGTGCTGGGATTACAGGTGTGGGTCACCGCGCCCGGACTGCTTTGACATCCTGAGGCCTTGCTGATCCGAGAGAGACTGCCCCTCCCTGGGCCACAAATTCCTAAACTATTAACTTCTAATTGGAGTGCTTTCAATTTTTGCAGAGTAATACTGAATTCTTATTCTATTACTATGGAAAGATTTAGAACTGCCCTTTCCATCACATAATTTCCAATACCTGGCAAAAAGGATCTCAATACTGAAAATAACTTAGAATTGTAATGCACAAGTGGGTTTTCCATGATGTCATATCTAGTATGTTTATGTAGTATTACTTTGTGTATAAACGAGCCCAAGTGTGTGATTTGGCTGGCATTTAAGGTGATACCTGGTGACAGAAGGTGTTGGGTATCCAAGTCTACATTGACCTGACCATTTAGGTGAGAACCTTTATATAATCTGTTGCCACATAAGATAAAAAGATCAGTGTTGTTGACAGATAAGGTCAGAGCGGAACTCATGACCCACCAGGTTGGGGGCTGGTGTCTTGTCACCTATCATGTAGGCATCTGCACACGTCCATATTCTATGTGTCTTTGTCAGTCTGTAGGAGAAGAATGGGATGTAAAATATCTGATATAGGAGGCCTGCAGTTTGGCCTTTGCATGTATGTGGCTTGGTTTTGTCATGTGACCAAGTTCATCCAGATTTTGAGTCTACCCATATTTAATGTCTGGTGTTTGGCCGTCTAACGAAGAGAGCAGATGAGCTACGCCATGTTACACACAGCAGGATTGTGAGCTTACTGTAACATCTGGTGATACGACAAGTATTTGTACCATAAGAGTCAGTGCCAGAACCTTCTATAACCTTCATGGGAGGCTTGAGGATACCACCTGTGGAACCAAATCACAGGATTCAACTGTAATATCATCTTGCTATGTCACCTATAAATCATTCAGCACTATACCTGTTTTTAAAACAAAAGGAACATGTCCTTTGTGTGTGTGTGTGTGTGTGTGTGTGTGTGTTTTTCAGACAGGGTCTTGCTCTGTTGCCCAGGCTGAAGTGCAGTGGTGTGATGACAGCCCACTGCGTTCTTCACCTCCCAGGCTGAAGCGATTCTTCCACCTCAGCCTCTTGAGTAGCTGGGACCACAGTCACCCACCACCACACCCTACTAATTTCTTGTGTATTTTGTGTAGAGACAGGTTTTCACCATGTTGCCCAGGCTGGTCTCAAACTCCTGAGCTTAAGCGATCCGCCCACCTCCGCCTGCCACAGTGCTGAGATTACAGGCTTGAGCCACCGTACCTGGCAAATTTCCTTCTAATGACTACCTGAGCACAGGACAGACCTTGAGCTTCCGTAGAGGTTTGTCCATGTCCAATTAATCCATCAAAAGAAGTAAAGCGATGTTGTTTTCTCAGTTGCGGATGCCACACCTTGTCACATACCCAGTTTTCATAGTTGGCCCACTGAGTCCTGGCGTTGGCAGGAATGAAAATTGGTTCAAGTTCTTCTGCATGATCTAGATGTTGACATAACCAGCAATCAGATTAATTAAAGTGGACAGGATTTGGAGAGTTGCTGTAAAGGGGTGTCAGTTCTGTTTTTGACCTGTTGAGAAAACAGTAAGGGTTCCTAAGAATGAGACACAATCTGAAAGAGAACCCAGAGTGGAG
This sequence comes from Mandrillus leucophaeus, assembly GCF_000951045.1. Classification (NCBI taxonomy): domain Eukaryota; kingdom Metazoa; phylum Chordata; class Mammalia; order Primates; family Cercopithecidae; genus Mandrillus; species Mandrillus leucophaeus. The sequence goes on along the minus strand of NW_012108920.1, from coordinate 230,936 downwards.
GATCAGAGGGGGAATCAGAGGACAGGACTGACATAAGCAATTTCCAGTCAGCTTTTTAATAAATGGCCAGAGAAAAAGGAGGCTTCATTAAAAGGAAGAGGTTCTTTTGGCTTTTGTTTTTTGGACAAGGAGTCCCAATGTGAGAAAATAGGTAGAAGTGAAGTTTCTTGATCCATGATCTTGAGAAAAGCTATCTACTTTAAAATGTCATCTGCTTCTGAGGCCTGGGAACCAGTCTGGGAAATGGTTACTTCCAGGTCACCTGTAGGGAGGGTCTGTCTTCCAGTTGTCCTCAGAGTGCTGATCTGGGTCTAGCTTGGTGTGATTCACAGGAATCCAGGAGAACTTTTCCCTAACTTGATGGCAGTGTAGGTGGTTAGCAGTATAGCCAGGCATTGCTTCATGACAGGGATGCATTCTGAGAAATGCATCATTAGGTACTTTTGTCGTGCAGACATCACAGAGTGTCCTTACACAGACCTAGATGGTATAGCCTACTACACACCTAGGCTATATTGTGTGGTCCACCTGCTCCCCGGCTACAAACCCATACAGCGTGTTAGTGTACTGAATACCGTACACAGTGTAACGCAGTGATAAGTATTTTCTTTTACTTATATCTTGTAGTGTAGGATTTATCACAAAATGTTACTGCCCAGTGCATTTTTGCAAACTAACAATTCACTGAGAGTATTAACATTCACATATGTAATTAGAGTTTACAAATGTACCAAACTTTGGGTAACAAACACTTTAAACTTACAGACATTCAGTAAGCCCCTTCTCCCCCTCCCCAAAGCCCCTTCTCCCCCCTCCCCAAACTGTTTGATTGCAAAGAAGCACAATGGGTTAACTGTGGCAAAACATAAGAAATAAGGCAGGGGAGGCAGATGCTGACTTGAGAACATAAGAATATCCAAACAGTTTTGTCAATATCAAAAGACAAAATCTAAACATCTTTTATAATGTCAAACAAATCCATATAGTTAAGTACTAATTAGATGAAATAACATTATAGGGTATATAACATTGATTTTCGCTACATACATTTGCATATCTTAAATTTATTTATTTTTTATTTTTATTTTTTCCTGAGACGGAGTCTCGCGCTGTCACTCAGGCTGGAGTGCAGTGGCATGATCTCAGCTCACAGCAACCTCCACCTCCCGGGTTCAAGCAATTCTCCTGCCTCAGCCTCCTGAATAGCTAGGATTACAGGTGTGCGCCACCATGCCCGGCAAATTTTTGTATTTTTAGTAGAGACAGGGTTTCACCACGTTGGCCAGGCTGGTCTCCAACTCCTGACCTCATGATCCACCC
>NW_012108920.1:218764-229566 GCF_000951045.1 Mandrillus leucophaeus | reverse complement strand
CCCCAAAGCCCCTTCTCCCCCCTCCCCAAACTGTTTGATTGCAAAGAAGCACAATGGGTTAACTGTGGCAAAACAAAAGAAATAAGGCAGGGGAGGCAGATGCTGACTTGAGAACATAAGAATATCCAAACAATTTTGTCAATATCAAAAGACAAAATCTAAACATCTTTTATAATATAAAAGAAATCCATATAGTTAAGTACTAATTAGGTGAAATAACATTATAGGGTATATAACATTTATTTTCGCTACATACATTTGCATATCTTAAATTTATTTATTTTTTATTTTTATTTTTTCCTGAGACGGAGTCTCGCTCTGTCACTCAGGCTGGAGTGCAGTGGCACGATCTCAGCTCACGGCAACCTCCGCCTCCCGGGTTCAAGCAATTCTCCCGCCTCAGCCTCCTGAATAGCTAGGATTACAGGTGTGCGCCACCATGCCCGGCAAATTTTTGTATTTTTAGTAGAGACAGGGTTTCACCACGTTGGCCAGGCTGGTCTCCAACTCCTGACCTCATGATCCACCCGCCTCGGCCTCTCAAAGTGCTGGGATTACAGGTGTGAGTCACTACGCCTGGCTGCAGATCTTAAATTTAATGTGAAACATCATGTTTCAACTTCTTGACGTATAGTTTTTGGTGAGTCTAGATGGAATGAATATTTAAATCGACTTCAAAGATCTTATCAAGTTTGTATTTGGTTATCATCACTTTAAGTCTTTAATGCTTTTCTTTATTTATTGGACTAAGCCAATTTTAGAAACAAAATCCACAACCAACACACACACAATGCCAATGTTTCTGAAAACACTAAATAATATTATCTTTTGTATATCATTCAAATAGTGGTTGTGGTTAAACAAACAAGCAAACAAACACATTACTACAACTCATATATGATAAACTTACAGAAAGCAACATTTTAGAAGTTCCATCTGGTGTGTTTGCACTGTAAGAAAATAAATCTGGATGTGAGTAAGATGTGTTTGACTGAATAAATGAAATCCCCTGCTAGCACTGGGCTATGTGCCAGAGCAGTGCATTTGTCGTAATATATTATGTCAGGAATGTATGTTCACAATCCACCAGCTGCAGTTTTCATTTACTAAGAAATGAAAGCAATTAATCCTGGTCCATCCACTCCTTCCTCCCTGATTTTACCATCTTCGCTTTGAGATCAGGCACTTTGTGCCCAGGATTGTGGCAATGCATGTTTGCTAAAAATGTATCCATTGATAGTAGAATAACTGTACTAAATTAATAAAGGAAGAGTGTCTTCATGTAGAAAACAGAGCACTAAATTATAATTTTACAGTCGCAACACAAGCTTCAGCTCTTCCTAGGCACAGTGGAGCAACCTGGGTCCACTCATTGGTCTGGGGACCATAAGCCTCCACCGTATTCAGGTATGCTTGTCCATCATACCTCCCAATGGCATATAACTTATCACCAAGTAAACAGACCCCCACTGCACTCTGCTGATGCTCACTGATTCTACTGTAGTCCACATATCTGTTTTGGGATCAGATGTCTCCACACGGTCAGAGAGTCTGGAAGTCAAGTTGGATGCGAGAGCATCGTGTTCCCCTATAGCATACAGCAGTCCGCTCCAGGTCGTTACTCCTATGCCACCTCTCCTTTTTGACATCTGTACACACAGTGTACATGTTGGGGTGATCAGGCCCAACACCAGGCCATGGGGGCTACAAAGTCCGGTGTGGTCAAAGGAATAAGAAAAGACAAGTTAGAAGTGCATAAAATGGGTCCAGGAGGCCAGCGCTAGATTGGAGGCTGCAAAGGCCCGGAGCTCTGGGAGCCCACACTATTTATTGGTAATCAAACAAAGAAGCAGGTGGTGAGAATGTGAGGGTAAACAGGTGAGGGCATGAGGACGTGGGGGTAGAAAGCTAGTGGTGCATGAGACCAGCCTGGCTAACATGGTGAAACCCCGTCTCTACTAAAAATACAAAAAATTACCTGGTCGTGGTGGCAGGTGCCTATAATCCCAGCTACTCGCGAGGCTGAGGCAGAATTGCTTGAACCTGGGAGGCGGAGGTTGCAGTGAGCTGAGATCTGCACCACTGCACTCCAGCCTGGGTGGCAGAGCGAGACTCTGTCTCAAAACAAACAAACAAAAAAAACTTACAACATGCTTTTAGAACCTGCAAAAGCCAAAGAAGGCAAGTTGTAGATAGCAGGCACTCAGTATTATCTTCTTTTAATTCAAGGTGGCTTGTATAAGCATACTGGATCAAGGACCATGATGAATTTGGTTCTACACCTTCCATTTTTATGTCCTCTTGTCTTGCTTCTGTGACATCATTAGTAAACATGGCAGCAAAATAGTCTGAGCCAGAGGAGAGCACCAGTCTGTGAGCTGGAATTCGCAATCACCAGCAACAATTACATGGCACAACTGTTTATGTCTCAAATAGTTTTCCATTTTTTTAAATGCTTGTTCGGCATAATAAAGGGCTTGGAAAAATTAATGATGAACACGGTTCCATTGTATTACAGGATGATAACGTCTGGCTACCACAAGAAGTCCGCGTCGGGCTCCGGAGACTGCCGGGAGTCATGGCGGGCTGGGGTGGAGAAGTGGAGGAGGCGAGGGCAGAGAGGGATGCTCACGTGCCCCCAACCCCTTCCTGGCAGCCTCACCTCTGGCGCTGGTGGCCCCAAGCTAGCCAATCCTGATCCATCAGGCGGCTCCAGGCGGTGGGAGCCGGGTCAGAGTCCTCAGGTGGCCCACAGGTGGCGGGTGAGTGGATGGGGGTCCGGACTGGCTCACCCATCAGTCCCGACACTGCACAATTGGCTGCCCACTCAGCCCACACAATGATTGTTTTTGTGTCTAAACATAGAAAAACTACAGTAAAAATATGGTATTATAGTTTGTTTTTTTTTTTTTTTGACAGGATCTCACTCTGTTGCCCTGGTTGGAGTGCAATAGCTCCATCACAGCTCACTGCAGCCTCGACTTTCCTGGGCTCAGGTGAGTCTCTCACCTCAGCCTTCCAAGTAGCTGGGACTACTTGGAAGTAGTAGTGTGTGCATCACCATGGTGTGCATCACCATGACTGGTTTATTTTGTATTTTTTGTAGAGACAGGGTTTCACCATGTTGCCCAGACTGGTCTCAAACTCCTGGGCTCAAATGATCCACCCATCTCTGCCTACCAAAGTGCTGGGATGACAGGTGTGGTGGCTCACTGACATTGTAATCTTATGGGGACACCATTGTATATTTGGTCCATTGTTGACTGAAACATTGGTGACAGTGCATGCTTTCTTCTAAAAACCTTGATTTACACCTAATCTCCTGGTCAAAAAGGATGGCAAGACTTGTTAGTTGGCAGAAGCTATGCCCTTTTTACCTGTTGATTTATATGCTCCAAGATTACTAGTTAGTTCCTTTATGTAGCTGTCATAGCATTGCACTGTTCACTTAAGAAGTCCCCACAATCCAGGATCACTTGATCCAGGAATGAAAGGATTAGAGATGCCAATAGGCAAAGGGCAACCAAGCACTATTCAAAAGAAATTAATCCACGCCTCCCATTGGCAGCATTCTAAACTTTATAAGAGGTAAAGGCAAGAGGTAATGCTTTTCCTCCCTTCAATTCAGTTTCCTAACAGATTTTTCCTTAAGTCTTTTTTCTGAGACAGAGTCTCACTCTGTCACCCAGGCTGGAGTGCAGTGGCACAATCCCAGCTCACTGCAACTTCTGCCTCCCAGGTACAAGTGATTCTCCTGCCTCAGCCTCCCAAGTAGCTGGGATTACAGGGGTGTGCCACCACACCCAGCTAATTTGTGTACTTTTAGTAGAGACAGGCTTCCCCATGTTGGCCAGGCTGGTCTCGAATTCCTGACCTCAGGTGATCTGCCCACCTGGGCCTCCTACAGTGCTGGGATTACAGGTGTGAGCCCCAGCACCCAGCCTGTTGAATATAAAAATGCTCTAGGAATAAATGCTTGGTGCCACAAAGTGAAACCAGCACTCAGGCAAAAGTTTTCTCAGCAAGGCAATTTACTTCTGCAGAAGGGTGCCAGTCAAGTCAATCAAGATTGCAAGAGCACACTGAACAAAGGAGAGCAGGAGGTTTTTATCTCTGATGCATAGTCCTTACCTCTGTGTCACTCCAATGGGCTGGGGTTGGACTGCACAATCTGAGCTGATCCAATTGGCTATTTGCAAATATTTTTCTAAATATTGAAGGGAAGGGGGATGTGAGGTACAGTGGTGAACCATGTAAGACATGCAATTTTGGGGGAACAACAGGTGCAGGTAACCAAGGGAACAGATGTGAGTTATTGATTAGAGCTGATGGGAAAGGGGTAGGCTGTTTTACAGTAACCAGGGGCAAGAAGGAACCCGAAAGTTGAGTTTGAGAACAAAGGACAAGGAAGTTAGCAGACTAAATCTTTGAAGAGAAACTCAGAGAAATTCATTGTATCTTACAAGTCCTCCCTTTTAATTTTCTTACGATTCTTTCTCTTCAAACTTTTTTAACATGTCTTGGCTTTGCTGTTCAATTTGATCTTCTAAAAGGAAAAGCTTACTTGAATAAAGTGGAGGAGAACTAAGGGAGGCTTTAGTAAGTGCTGTTTGTACAATCCTTTGTATTAGCCCACAGATGCATGGTATGACACAACACCTAACAAGAATGAGTACACCTATTGCGATTGCAAGAGACATAAGAATTGAGGCTATGATTCCTTTCCATTTACTGAACCAATTTCCTAGTCATCCTGAAATAGGGTCATTGACTCCAGAATTTTTAGCTAATTCATTGGGTAAAGCAGTAAGTCCTTGTAAGTGCTTTGTTATGCTCCCGTCGGGGGCAGTGTTGTTTGGGATGAAGGTACAACATTGGGTCTTAATCATAACACAGACTCCACCTTTTTCAGCTAATAACATGTCTAGAGCTATTCTGTTTTCCCAAGCCATTTGGCTATTAGGCCCTAATTGGTCGGCTATTCCTTTGATAGCATCCCTCGTGTAATTAATAAACCGCTGCTGATTATTATAGATGTAATTTATCCAAGCTATATTTTATTAATAGTTGCCTGTGGAAATATGGATTCAAATCTGGCAGCTATTCGATCATGGGCTTTGAATCTGTCAGGCACTCCTTGGGGGACCCTAATGACATCCATGTAAACTTGAGAGTCAAAGGACCCATAAGGGGCTTCTCTTATTTTTTGGTGTTGTAGTTTTTCTTTCTCAGGTTGATGAAATACCAGGGTGAAAGGGATAGCCAATTGGACAAGAGCACAAGTGCTTCTCCAGTTACTTGGCAGAGTGTCCAGTAAGGGTTCACCACAATACTACTGTACATCCGCTTGAAGATGACTAAGGGCAGACTGATGAGTAAACTCTTGGAAGGGCTTGAGCTCACTACATCCTGTTAAGCTTCCAAGGAACACCAAATTCTCCCCGTCGTGTGAGACACGAGGTGAAATTGATGTTGGGAGACGGAAGCTGGATGGCCCTCGAGGGCTGACCCACAGGGTGTTAAACGTCAGGATATGATAGAGAGAGAGGCAACACAACTTGTTGCCTCTGGCTGTGGAATCCTGGAAAAGAGCTGTCTGGTCAACTGAAGGACCATCCTAGTGGAAAGGGGACAATCTGGGCCTCTGGTCTGCTGTGTGCAGAAGCATAACAATTGCTTTTGTTCAATGTGCGGGCGGAATATTGAATCCATTCCAACCAGGTATTTACATCTTGATACCCTGTTGCAGCTGCTGGAGTTTGTCTTAGAGCCTTCACTTCTACAATATTTACCTTGGCATGGTTTTGGGGCAGGGTAGAAGGTTTAGAAGGAGAAGGAGAAGGGGGGCCAATACAGTGTTATTTTAAAGAAGCCTATAGGGTTGTATCCATTGACCTCTGTTCCTAAGCCATAAAAACGTTCTAAAGGGGGTGCAGGGTTGGTGGAGGTAGGGGCGTTAATAGGGATAGTTACTGGGTTACAATGGTAAGGTTGACAGTCAGAGGTGGTGGTTCCTTTGGTAAGGTGGAGGTAAGATTTTAGGTCAGTATAGCCTTCTGGGGAGGTCCCACCGTGTTCACTGATAGTCAGGATGACATTTGCCCATTGAGAACATATCTCCTAACTTTGGGTGCCTTGCTACCCCCTCCATGAACAAGGTGCAGGGTCAGTGGCTTCTCTGAAGCAGTAGAGGTATTTTTCTAAAGTAGAGACATACCTTTGCCATTGTTCATCCTCCTCACAAGGTATAACAAGTATAACAAGGCAAGCATCAAAGGTAATGATTTGGGGTGAGTCTGGCTTAGTTACATTGATAACAAGGTCAGCAATAGAATGAGGAAAGAAGAAAGGGTAATAGTATAGATAAAAGAGAGTTAAATTTTTCTTAACCTTAGTTTGAGGGGGTTTTTCCCTTGGATAATGGCCCACTACTTCAGGGTTGGCAGTGCTTTCTTGACTCAGGTGTGACGGCTCCATGTTTCCTTGCTGTTTGGATGGCAGTTTCAGTGGTTAGAAGAACTAGGCCAGCTCCTCAGGCTGGTGTTGATGTACTGGGAACTCTAGGGGCAGCGCCTGTACTGGAAAATTTTAAGCTGGGAAGGAAGAGAAAGTGGAAGATAAGCCAAGTATGTAGGAATGTTGTCAGTGGATTGTTTTGAGAGGTAGTTTGGATTCTTACTAGGGGAATAAGAGGATAGAAGACATTTGATCTATGGCAAACTTGGCTAAGGGTATAAATTAAACTTTGTGCTATACATAGCTTGGGGTCTTTAATGAGTCCCCCAATATAGGTGGGATAGGACTTCCTTCATAAGAGGTTTGAATAACACTTCTCTGAGTTCTCTTTAGTGCCTATAGGAGAAACGGCAGCCTGTTCCACTTATCTTATTTGCTAGGTTATTTTGAAAGACAGGCTTTTCTGGTGCCTGGGGACATGGACAATAGCTATTTCTTCTTTTCCAGTAACCGGTTATTTAACACTTGGGTGATTAACTCCTCATGAACAAGGCTTTAACCTTTACTATTAATTCAGTTTGAAATTTTCTAAATGTAGGAGCTACTGTAAAGGCGTATTTAGAATCAGTATAGATCACTATAGATGGTTCCTTTTTCTGGTCCTGCAGGTACTTTAAAGCTTGACTAAGTGCAAACAGCTTACAAATTTGGGTGGACTAATTATTAAACAATCTTTTTCACTTTATTTCTCTAGGAACTTCTCTATTCATTACTGAACACCTGTTGTGTCCTTTATCCCTTAATCACTCTCGAAGCAGGTTTCTCTTAAGTTTGACCAGATGTTTGTATGGTAATTAGTTAAATCTAAACATGTGTGCTTTCTTTTTAGATTTGGATCTCTTGTTAAGAAACCTGCTAGGTTAAGTGAATTATCAGCAGCTAATGTTAGATCATCCTTTTTAACAGAAGAGCCTCATACTTATACACATGTAATACTTTTCTGGTGGTACATTTTAATACAAGTGACTTTAAAGAATCAAATTTCTTTTCTGGTGGCTATTTTTACCTTTAACACTGGCCTGACCACAATAAATGCTAGTGGATATATCAGCTGAAAGATTATCTATTACTTGCTTAGGAAACTTAGCTGCAGGGATGCCTAGTTGCTTAGAGCCATGGCTGAAGCCCTGTACTACTTGGCCCTGGCAAAAGTAAGGCAGGTGTCTGCTTGGGGCATAGGCTGTGGCCTGGCCCGCGTGTCCCACAGAGCCACTGTCGATATGGTGCCGGGACTCTGGGCCAGCCGGGGGGCAGGAGCATGGGGTTTGCCTCTCATGGCGGGGGCACTATGAGCCGGATAATGCCAACAACATGTTGTGGCGGATCTTTGATGTTGCTAGCCCAGCAAAAGCCATCTGGCGAATCAGGAGCTTGGTGTCCTTTCAGGGAAGGGGACTTATGCAGGGCCTGAGGGGAAGGGTAGGGGATACTAGGTGGGGGACTAGGGGAAGGTTTAGGGATATTAGGTGGAGGATGGTCTAGGGGATCCTGTGTGCTGTTCTCTTTGCCAGGATCCCCTGAGCCCCTTTCTTCACTGTCTTTACAGTAGGGGCAGGTGCATAAGGGAAAAGACCCCTGATGGTCTTTGCCTCCAACAAAGAGGTCTTATGCTCCAACAAAGAGCATAGTCCAGTTCTTCTTTAGAAACTGGGCTTTTATTATTCGCATGTTGAATTAAAAGTTGACATAGTATATCCTCAGTCAACCCAAACTTTGGCCAGAAGATTGAGGCATTAAGGATAGGTCTTTGAGTCCAAATAGAACAGCAGTATTTTATCATTTGTCGCTTTTTCTTATGTTTAGTTCTTATCTTTCCAACATTTTAGCATGAGACCTAAGGGGCTATCAGGTGGTATATCTTTGTTACTGTTCTTATCTTTTTCTCATGAGATCTAGGGACTATCAGGTGGTATATCTTTGTTAAGATTCTTATCCTTTTTGCTTGTAATATTTCCCATATTGGGTCTTGGCTAGGTGCAATCCCTTGTATTAGGAATTTCTTGCCTAGCAGAGGCTTGCTGTGGCTCAACCCTTCATATTAAGGATTTCTTGCCAATTTTGGGGGTTCCCTATGGCTCAGCTCCTCATATTAGGGGGTATCTTGCCTATCCTTCACTGGAAGCTTTACTAAGGCTCAATTCTCACATATTAGAGATGTCTTGCCTATCCTTTAACCCCACCTGCTGAAAGCTCCTTGCATCCTTCTTTCACTTTGTCCACTCTGGCCACTTCCCTTGCAGGAATATTTCAGGTCCCTCTTAGCATTAAGGCAGGTCAGTATAAACCCCTGAGGGGACCCCTGGAGGGCCACCCTAAGCCATATGAGGTGACCACAGAACCGCAGATTAGACTCACTCACTCCACACAGCAGTAGTGCTTGTTCACACTTTCAACCTCCAGAATGCCCTGACCTCCCCTGACCACCAAGGAAGTACTTTGTCACCCCTGTGACATTTCCTACCTTGGTCTATGCACAGAGTTTACCTGGTCACCACAGTATTGCAAGCCTTTCCTCCCCACATTGCTGGGAGTCCGGGTTTATTCATCCAAACGGGTGGGTCTCGACCTTCCATCCCTGAGGCCACCACAACGGGGCAGTGGGACACATCTCCCCTGGGTGGGGTGACCAAAGACCCCTTCCCAAAGGAGAAAGGGGATTCCAGAGGAACCCCCAGAAATGTTGGATACAAAAATGCTCTAGGAATAAATGCTTGGTGCCGCAAAGTGAAACCAGCACTCAGACAAAAGTTTTCTCAGCAAGGCAATTTACTTCTGCAGAAGTGTGCCAGTCGCATCAATCAAGATCGTAAGAGCACATCAAACAAAGGAGAGCAAGGGTTTTTTATCTCTGACACATAGTCCTTACCTCTATGTCACTCCCCCATGGGCTGGGGTCAGACTACACAATCTGAGCTGACCTGATTGGCTATTTGTAAATATTGTTCTAAATATGGAAGGGAAGGTGGGCATGAGGTACAGTGGTGAAGAGTGTGAGACATGCAGTTTTAGGGGAACAATGGTTGCAGGTAACCAAGGGAACAGATGTGAGTTATTGATTAGAGCTGATGGAAGGGGGCAGGCTGTTTTTTTTTTGGTTTTGGTTTTGGTTTTTGAGATGGAGTATCGCTCTTGTTGCCCAGGCTGGAGTGCAATGGCATGATCTCGACTCACCACAATCTCTGCCTCTCAGATTCAAGTGATTCTCCTGCCTCAGCCTCCCTAGTAGCTGGGATTACAGGCATGTGCCACCATGCCTGGCTAATTTTGTATTTTTAGTAGAGACGAGGTTTCTCCATGTTGGTCAGGCTGGTCTCAAACTCCCGACCTCAGGTAATCCACCCACCTCGGCCTCCCAAAGTGCTGAGATTATAGATGTGAACCACCACGCCAGGCAGGGGTAGGCTGTTTTACAGCAACTAGTTGTGAGCTGCATACCTGGTTCATCTGGACACAGTCAGGTTAAATGACCTTCAAATTCAACCTGAGGACCACGGCAACTGAAAAACAACTCACAACTTTGTTACATAAAAGTTGAGCCAGGATGGGCACCATGGCTCACACCTATAATCCCAGCACTTTGGGAGGCTGAGGTGGGAGGATTGCTTGAGCCCAGGAATTCAAGACCAGCCTGGGCAATGTGGCAAAACCCTATTTCTACAAAAAAAATTTAAAAAATTAGCTCGTCATGCTGACACACACATGTAATCCCAGCTACTTGGGAGGTTAAGGTGGGAGGATCACTTCAGCCTAGAAGGTCAAGGCTGCAGTGAGCTGTGATCACACCATTGTACTCCAGCCTGGTTGACAGAGCAAGACTCTTTCACATACATACACACACACACACACACACAGACACACATGCACACACACAAAAGCTAAGCCAGATTGGGTTGGATGCAGTTACAAACCCCCCCGAAACATCCCACCCCTCATTCTTGAGGGGTTAGGGATGAAGGTCATTCTTCTCTATTTACTTCATGCTGACAGGGAGCAGTGAGGCTACTAAAGTTAGAGGAGTGAAACTCTCAGGGTCCTGAGTTCAAATAAGTTTTTGGGTCACCTGAGGTTGCTCAAAGGAGCTGGTATTGCTGCTGTTATACAAAATGAGGACACAAAGTTTACTATCAGTTTAAATATACAGGGACTGAAAAGGAACAGAACAGAGGCCACAGTACCAATGAGGTGAAGTGAGGTATAGCAGACTTCACTGCATTCTAAGGGTAGCTCGTTGGTTGAGCTACCCTTCTGGTTGAAGGAATGCAGCTGTTCTGCTTGTTTAAATATTT
>NW_012108920.1:215613-217517 GCF_000951045.1 Mandrillus leucophaeus | reverse complement strand
CAGGTTCATGCCATTCTCCTGCCTCAGCCTCCCAAGTAGCTGGGACTACAGGCGCCCGCCACCACGCCTGGCTAATTTTTTTTGTATTTTTAGTAGAGACGGGGTTTCACTGTCTTAGCCAGGATAGTCTCGATCTCCTGACCTTGTGATCCGCCCACCTCGGCCTCCCAAAGTGCTAAGATTACAGGCATGAGCCACCGCGCCTGGCCAACCCTGTGATGTTAACAACTCCTCTCAAAGGATAAGCAACAGGTCATCCCATCGAAGTGTGGGGATGCCTATGGCACATCCAACATTCGAACAGATTGTTCCCACCAGCTGTGATACGGGAGACCTTGACTATTACATTGGCCTCCCAGAGACCACTGGCCATGGCAACCAAAAGGGCCAAAAAGCATAAGGGAAGGAGAGGGGCCATTTAAAGATGTTTTATGAAGGGATTTGCCACCACCTAAGCATCTCCACAGTGTAAAAGGGCAACACCATGAGGGTTCCTGCAGGGATAAGGAAGATGCCTACTATGGCAAGAGAAGCGTAAGGGGCACGCTTGACTTGTCTGAGCCTTTTCTTCTAAAAATCAATTTGAGGTCTGAGATGGGTTCACAAATGTATGCTGGGGAGGCATCTTCTGGGGGCTTCTGGGTTTTCTTCACTCTTTTTTTTTTAGAGACAGAGTCTCGCTATATCACTCAGGCTGGAGTTCAGGGGTTCACTCACAGCTCACTGCAGCCTTGAACGCCTGAGCTCATAGGATCTTCCCGCCTCAGCCTCTGTGCACCACCAATCGGCCGTGCCTGGCTAATTCTTTTATTTTTTGCAGAGACAAGGTCTCACCATGTTGCCCAGGCTGGTCTTGAACTCCTGGCCTCAAGTGATCCTCCCCACTCTGTGTAAGCCACCATGCCCAGCCTCTTCACTCTTGAGTGATGGATCCAAGGGGTTACTTCATGGAGTTTAAGAGAAGAATGAGTGGTTAGAAGTGTTAGGTAGGGCCCCATCCATACCAGGCTGAGCTGATCCTGGGGGTACTCAGCCTTCCGGGTCCTGAGGCATACCCAGTCTCCTGGGTTGTATAGATGAAGTTTTACCCTAGAGGGGACCAGGAGGCTGGGGTTGCAGAGGTGGTTGACAACAGTAACCAATGACTCCAGATGAATAATATGAAATGCTTCATCACCCTTTCTATCTCCCCATCCGGGCAAGAGAAGGGGCTAGCCATGCCTGGATAAGGCCTTACGTATAACATTTCTTTTTTTTTGAGACTGGGTCTGTCGTCCAGGCTGGAGTGCAGTGGTGTCATCATAGCTCACTGCAAACTTGACCTCCCTGGGTTCAAGCAGTGTTCCTCCTTCAGTTTCTCAAGTAGGTGAGATTACAAGTGCGCACCACCATGCCTGGTTATTATTATTATTTTTTAAATAGGGATGAAGTTTCACTATGTTGCTCAGGCTGGTCTCGAACTCCTGGGCTTAAGTGATCCTCTTCACGGGCGGGCCTCTCAAAGTTCTGGGAATACAGGTGTGAGTCACCACGCCCGGCCCCATATAATGCTTCCTTTTTTTTTTGTTTTTTTTTTTGTTTTTTGAGACCGAGTCTTGTTCTCTTGCCCAGGCTGGTCTCGAACTCCTGGGCTTAAGTGATCCTCTTCACGGGTACGCCTCTCAAAGTTCTGGGAATACAGGTGTGAGTCACTACACCCAACCCCATATAATATTTCTTTCTTTCTTTTTTTTTTTTTTTTTTTTTTTTTGAGATGGAGGCTTGCTCTGTCGCCCAGGCTGGAGTGCAGTGGCATGATCGCGACTCACTGCAACCCCTGCCTCCCAGGTTCAAGCAATTATCATGCCTTAACCTGCTGAGTAGCTGGGATTACAGGCACATACCGTCACACCCAGCTAATTTTT
>NW_012108920.1:172951-214989 GCF_000951045.1 Mandrillus leucophaeus | reverse complement strand
AGAGAGTTCTATGAGACCTTTTAGTCATTCCCAAGGAGTCTGGTCTCCAGGCTACATGCCACTTCCACTGTATGACCAAGGCCTGGGTAGTTTTTACCACTATGTTAGAAGTGAATGCAGGTCCATTAGCACTCTGGACTGACTCAGGGAGACTGAATCGAGGGATAAATTCCTTTAGTAAAGCCTTCATGGCTTCTGCTTTTCAGTCCAGCATGGAAAAGCCTCTATCCAACCAGTAAAGGCATCAAGAAAGCACCAAGAGATATTTAAATCCTCTACAAGACATAGGCGTAACAGTGGAGTCAATTTCCTAGTCCCTCCCCTCACATGGCTCCCCTGAATTGTACCACCTTGGCCAAGGGAGATATGGGAGGTCTGGTTTAAGCATTGTTTCTCTGACAATAGACACATTGGTCAGCCACTTTACCTATCATTTTCTTTGCTTTTTAGGGTCCTTATTATCCTGAGGAGCTAGGTGTGCATAGCCTCCTTGCCATAGTTTGAGAGATCATGGACAGGCTTTATAATAGCCCAACTCAGATTTCTGGGCACCCAAATCCTGCCTCTCTTATTTAGGGCCCATCCCTCTGAGAGGGAACTCTGATGATCTCCCTCTCACATGGCTTCCTGTAATTCCCCAGGGGAGTGTCTTGGTTTATTGGTTTATATTCATAAAGAGGTTCTGAAGGAAGCAGGGACTTTCCCTCCCTGTGCGTGCCAGGTTGCTTCCCTTCATTATTTCAAAGTCCCCCGTTAGATGACCACCGCGATCTGTCTAGTCATTTGCACTGTGCAGTAGTGCTAATATTTATATTGCATATTTGATTTATTTGTTATTGGCATTTAGAAGTCCCCTTTCTTACCCGATTGCACCATGGGCATGGATCACAGCGAACACATATCTCAAGTCTGTACAAACAGTCAAAGCCTTGTCCTTTCTTAGTGCCAGGGCTCTGGTTAAGGCTATTATCTCAGTCTTTGGGGTTGAAGTTTGGGCAGGGAGGCTTTTGGCCTCTGTGGTTTTCCATAGGGAGAGAACCACATATCCTGCCCTTCTTCCGTCTCTTTCCATGAAGCTACGGCCATCTACAAACCCTATGTCTTCATTTCCTTCTTCAACCACATCTCTGCTACACAGAACCTTGAAGGTCATTTCTACTAAATGCAAGGGGTTAATATTAGGAACTGAGACTTGCATTTTTCCCGGGCATAACCTCAAGCTTTGGCTAAATTAACCTTTATTGCTTGAGACACCTGTCTCAGTTATTTTTTGGTTAACACAATACAGATAAAGTAGGATCCCTATCTCATATCACACATAAAAATTAATACAGATGGACCAAAGACCTAAATATGGGGGGTGAATCAGTAGAAAATACAAGAGAATATCTCTATGACCTTGGGACAAGGGCTGAATTTCTAAGCAAAACACAAAATGCTCAAATCATAGAGGAAAAGATTGATAGTCGCCTGTGTTACAATTTTAAATTTGAGATTCAAAAACACACCCTAGGAATTAGGGGTGGAAAAGAAGCAAGCCAGAGAGTAGGAGCAAATATTTGCAATTAATGCAGGCACTGAACTGGTATCCATAAAATTATAAAGAACTACCAGTCAATAAAAACCACAACCCAATAGAAAAATGGGCAAAAAATATAAACAGGCATCTTCAGAATATGAAAACAGAGTAGCCAATAATTACATAAAAAGAAGTCCAGCCGGGTGTGGTGGCTTACACCTGTAATCCCAGCACTTTGGGAGGCCGAGGTGGGCGGATCACAAGGTCAGGAGATCGAGACCATTCTGGCTAACAGGGTGAAACCCCTTCTCTACTGAAAGTACAAGAAAATTAGCTGGGTGTGGTGGCGGGCGCCTGTAGTCTCAGCTACTTGGGAGGCTGAGGCAGGAGAATAGCGTGAACCTGACAGGCAGAGCTTGCAGTGAGCCGAGATTGAGCCACTGCACGACAGCCTGGGCGACAGAGCGAGACTCTGTCTCAAAAAAAAATAAGAAAAAAAAAAAAAGTTCAAAGTAGGGAAATGAAGATCAAAGTTATGATGAATATTACATTCCACATCCATCAGGTTGGCACGCTCAAATTGTATGTTTAAGATGCTATATTTAATGTTATTACAATCAAATTATGTTCAAGTTATTTAATATGCTATTACAATCATTATAAGAGCAAATAATTGGCAACTCTTCAAACGCACATTACAAGAGGATGGAACAGGATATCGAGTGGAAATTAGCGAATTAGGCCCATACATCTGCGTGGGAGAATCTCAGAGAACGGACGGGTGAAACGCCGGAAGGGCACACAAACCGAGCCCCGCCCCTGGGAACCCCGCCCCCTCCAAGGAGCATGCTGGAGGCTGATAGGTTGGTTTGACCACGCCAGTCCCGCCCTCCCTGGCCCCTTGGAGCCCCGGCCCCGCGTGGAGCATGCTGGGAAAGTACGGACTCACTTTCCTCGTCAGCCCCGCCCCACGGGGCTACCGGTTACCGGCTACCGGCAACCGGCAAGCGGCAGCGGGCAACGGGCGCGCGCTGCTCCGTTAGGAGGCGGTGACCATCTGCCAGTGTGCCCAGGGCTTCTGAGGGCGCTGGATGGTTCCGTTGTGTCCGAGTGCCTCGGGAGCTGCAGGGAAGGGGCGGGAAAACTACCCCGGACCCCATGGAGAGTGCAGAGGCGGAAAGGGAAGGGCCTAGGGACCTCAGATTGTTTTGAATCAAGGGCCGAAAGCTCGGGTCTGAGGGAGGGAAGGAAATACTTTCGTGCCTTCAGAGAGAGTCTAGAAGGAACTGCGCAGCGTCCCAAAGGGAAGGAAGGAGAAGGGAAAAGGGGTGAACTCAGAAAAGGTGGAGGGGAAAGAAGGGAGATGGGAGATGGGAGAAATGGAGGGCAGAATAGGCAACGTTACTTAGCCCTGTAAACCATAATGAGCCCATATGAGAAAGCAGAAAGATGGGTGGGGAGTCGGGGGCTAGAAAGGAAAAGAAACAAAAGCTGTCTTGGTCTGAGTCAGGAGCCCAGCTCTTGGACAGGAAGGGACCTCAGAGATGGCTTTCACAGGTGGCTGTGACTGCAGCTCTTTCTGGTGCCTCAAGCTCCCTTTTAACCCCTGGGAGACTTTTACCTTCGGGAGAGATTTCCCTTCGGGTTAAGGAAGGGAAAGAGGGACAGTGACAAGGAATGCCAGGAGAAGGTGAGGGAGAGGACACATGTGTGTTAGGTTTTTGAAAAAAGACGAGGGTTAAAGTTAGAGACAGAGTTGACGACTCTACAACACAGGTTTATTAACACATCCTAGAGAGCTGGGGACTAACTTAATGCCAAAGCCCCACTAGCACTTAGCCTGGAATCATTATAGGCCTGGATGAGGGATCTGGAATGGTACAACTTACCGCCCAAGAGGATGTTAATAAAAATATTTCTTAAACCTTTGTCGCAACGAGATGTGATAAGTCAGACAGTTGGGGAGGATGTTACAGCCCAAACCCCTGCAGAATGTTTCACTCTGATCAGGGTCTATGAAATGTTGGTAAGATTTACAAAATAATACAGCTTGGACTAACAGTGAGGGCCCAGCCTGGGGAGAGCTAGGCACTGATTTTAAGAGAAATCTATGTCTTTGGCTATGCTGGAAGCACTGCAATCGTATTTCAAGAGCTTCTGGTTGTGGTGGACTAAGTCTAAGACTGGGGGTCCAGAGAAGACCCCATCCTTAGTAACCCTTGTCAATAGGGAGACTTCTCATGGAATTTGCTCTTTGGGTTTGACCCTCTGTCTTGATGATCATGCCTCATTCATCCTTGTTAGGTTTTAAAGGAAAGGTGAGGGTTGAAGAAAGAGTTGGCAGCTTAACAGCAACACAGGTTTATTGCCAGCAGAAACCTGTGGAGGGGGGACCAGCTTAGTCTCAGATCACGAGTCCCGCTTACAGACTGAGACAGTTACTGTAAGAAAGAGGAAAGCAACACAAAAGGTGGTTGGGCAGTCAACAAGGACAGGTTTACTTTAGAAAACAAACTTGAGAGGGGCTTCTGGACAAGTTAGCTCAGACTAACTTCTGTTATAGACTAAGAATATTTAAAGGTTTTGGAAGGGGGCTTATCGTAGGTTCCGAATGTTTCTGTGTGAGGGAAAGTTTATTGCGGGGTTGGAATGTCTCTGGTTGGAGGGGAGGTTGTCTTGGGGTTGGCATATTTCTGGTCAGAGAGGGGTTTATCTCAGGGTTGGAATGTTTCTGGTTATGCTGACATTAGCCATTAGGCTGATGTTTTGTGGCTGGATATAGGCGGCTTTTAATTAAGGGGGAACTTAGAATGGTGGTGTTTGTTCAAGATGGCAGTGCTCCTGCTCTGTCAGTTATAGGTCTGGAAGCGGGGAGAATAGGCAGTATGGCTTGCTGCCCAGCAGGATGTTGAAGATGTTCCTTGGGCCCTTCGTCCAGGAGGATTTGATAGAGGTTTTCCTATAGTTAGGTAGTTAGGCAATATTTTTTTTATGGCCTGAACCCCCATGGAATGTTTTACTCCGACCAGGGTCTGTGAAATGTTGGGAAATGTCTATGGCCATACTGTAAGTCTCTTGCATTGGTTCAAACCCCGAGAGCGTGCCAACAAACAGCACAAGGCAGTGTGGAGCAACACACTGTTTTAATGAGCGTCTGGGTAGAGACGGGCTGAGGCCTAAAATGGCATCAGCCCCAAGTGAGGATGGGGCAGGGGTTTTATAGTCTCCTGTAAACAGGAAGTGTCCCAGTCCGACGTAATGGCTACGTGGTACCCAGTTGACCTCTCTCTCGATCTTCAGGGGTACCTGTCCTCTGGCCAGCTCTCTTCCTGCTTCTGCTATCTTGCTGACACATGCTGCTAGCTAGCGCAAGTGGCCTTGAGCCTTGGGACTGGGCCTGAGAAGGGAGGAGTTATTCATCCCCCTAAGCTTTCAGGTGCTGGGGAGAATCTTTCACATACCACCCTGAACACACCCAATCTCTTCTGATCTCAGAAGCTAAGCAGGGTCTGGCCTGGTTAGTACTTGGATGGGAAATGTTGGGAGGCTTACAAAATGATGTAGGTTATCTTTGGATTTAAGCCCATGTCCCACAGGGAAGACCTTGTTGGTTTTCTCCCTACAGAACCTGCTGTGACATTAAGTGAACAGCTCCTGGGGGTGCATCGCAATAGGGAAGTTATTGAGCTTCCAATGTTTTTGTGAAGCTGCTTTGTCAACTGTGAAATAACTATTGCCCTTTCCACTCCTGGGGTTGTTAGAGACCCAGTGAGATACTAAAAGCGTGTTTAAAGTGTGTAGGGTCTGCAAATGCAATAAAGTGTTGTCAGAAAACCCAGCTCACGTGGCTTTGGGGGCCACTGGTGAGAGAAGAGACTGGAGGCAGCCTGCTGTGGCCAGAGCCTCCTGCTATTGTCAATTTCTCCTCACTGTCCCCTTTACCGGGAAGGCTGTGTCAGTTTGATCAGCTGCCAGTCTGTTTGCCCTCATTCTCCCTGGCCCTGCCCTGAGTCCAGGGACCTGGATTTGAAACCTTCATCTATCACTTACTATCTGAGTGATGTTGGGCAAGTCATTTCAGTCCTTTCCTGCTTAAATAGAGCTAAGACAGCCTATGAATGAAACTGTATAAACCAAGGCATTTCTGGCTCCAGTAGGAGGCAGCTGCTCTGAGGGAGAAGCCCTGGTCAGGAATCTGTTACAGTTATTTTGTCACCAACTGGAATGGCCTTGGGACAAAGCACAGCAGCTGTCTTGACCTCATCAATAGCCTTGACCTCATCCCTCGTGTCATGCTGTGTCATCTTCAACATCTGTCACTTCCATCAGCCTTAGCATTGGCTTTGGCCTCAGTTTCCTCATGTGCAACTTGAGGACGATGATTCTTATAGGAATCAATAAGCTTAGGATAAAGAAGCGATTGGGTCACATTTGCATTAAGTGGGGTCTTCAGTTCCTAGAGATTAGCAGATTGCATGGCATGAGAACAGAGCCACAGAGAATGTTTGAGGTCCCATTAATAACTGATAAGAGGCTGATCAGTAAGCACTGGGAGGGGAGGATTGAGTCTTGAGTGAAGAGTTGGAGGATGGAGGATTGAGTCTTGAATGAAGAGTTGGAGGGTGGAGGATTGAGTCTTGGGTGAAGAGTTGATTGGAAAACAAAGCTGAACAGAAAACCAGGGCATCATCAACACTGATGAGTAATTTTTTTTCTCTATAAAGTGATTATTTAGATTAAGAAAAGGAACGACAAATTTTGAAAAGCCAACAAACACCACAAACTCCGGGAAAAAAACATCCTGACATTTTTACTAAGTGACAGACACATCTGCGCCTTTAAAATACTCTGTCCCCCCCATATTTTTTGGCTGCAGACTCTGATCACATTTTTGTGTGACAGTGATTTTGTAATATTTTCGATGGAGGGAATAGAGAGATAATTCTGTCTTTCCTTTGGCAGTAGGCATGTCCCTGTCAGGTAGGAGCTCAGCAGGACTTTTCAAGCACCTGTCAAAACTCTGCTGATCAAAACAGAACATAACAATAACAAATAACGGCCAAAACCAGTTCGGATTAGGAATTATAATGCATTTGCATAAAATACTCCCACCAGGGCCATGACAGTTTACAAATGATCCCATGGCAATAACCCAGGAATTACCTTATATGGTTCCAGCAACTTCCTGTTACTTTTCCAGAAAGTTTATGAATAAGCTGCCCCTTAATTAGCATATAATTAACAGTGGGAATAAATATAGCTAGCCAGCGATCCTGGAGTGCTACTATCTGTGGAGCAGCCATTTTGCTGTACAGTGTTGATTTAATAAACTTACTTTGCTTTCAGTTTTGTCTGTTAGCTCACTCTTGAATTCTTTCCTGAGCAAAGCCAAAAACCCTCCGGGCTGAGTCCCTATATGGGGGTTCGCCTGTGTCAGCCAGAAG
The DNA here is from genome assembly GCF_000951045.1 of Mandrillus leucophaeus. Classification (NCBI taxonomy): domain Eukaryota; kingdom Metazoa; phylum Chordata; class Mammalia; order Primates; family Cercopithecidae; genus Mandrillus; species Mandrillus leucophaeus. The sequence continues at coordinate 208,026 of NW_012108920.1, read as the reverse complement.
TAATTTATGCACAAAGATAACTATAGCAATTTATAGTAGATACAGAAGTGATTTCAAAGCCCAGAAATCCATCCCACTTAAACACAAAATGATCCCCAATTTTACCTTCTCCCTTAGCCATATCCAAAATAGCCACAGTCATTCCAACAGGACAGATGCATGAGGGAGAATATGAACTGAAAAGAGAGAGTGGGCCTCAACCAACTTGTAAAAATGTCTTCTACATATTTTCCAAAAGCACATGACAAAAGCATTGATAGGGCTCCTCCCAAGGCAAAGAGGACCCCTGAGGGGTAAGCTTCATGTTGTCTGTGAAGCCACCTCTGCTCTGAATAATTGCAGCTGCACCCGTTGCAGCTTGCTCTTCCCCCCAGCATGTCCCACCTCACCCCACTCTCAACACATACAGTGGGGAGGTTCTGAGATTTGTACCCACCCCCTAAAAGAACCCTCCTCTGGGCAGGATGAGATTCTCTGGCCCTTAGCAGGGCTGTAGCCTGCCCTGTCCTATGCCGCACATGCACGGGCAGTCAAAGCTGAACTTTGAACCACAGGTGCACTTCTTGAAAGAGGGCAGAGTGGGAGGCAGAAAAAACACGTTGGATCCTATACATGCCTTTGGGAACCCTGAATGAACTCTCGGGGTTCCGCGTCTGGTCACCTTTACACTGCCTTCTAAGACTGTTGGGAGGAGCTATTGAACACTGTTACATAAGACGTCCACAAGCATAAAAAACGTGGCAGTAGGGGAGGGGAAACGAGAGAAAAAGAGTAGAAGAATTGGAATGAAAGACTGTAGCTTGGAAGGGAGGGCAGTGTGGAGGGGCACCCAGATCGGGCCATCCTCACTGTCCCCCTGTTGTCGTGCCGGAGGCTGGCCCTGCCAGGAAAGCCTGATACCTTATCTCAGTTTCCCCTTTAAAGCAGGGTTGCTAATTCCTACCTCACAGGGTGGTCCTCATGAGGATAACATGAGGTAACATCGGGGGAAATTGCTTGGGAAAGTGTAAAAGGCCACTTACACAGAAACTGCTCATGACCCATTTGGCCAAAGTGGGGATGTGCACTCAGAGGCCCTGGACCCAGGCCTGGGCCCTGCCTTGCCTGTTTGGGGAAATGGCCCTGGCCTTTACTCAACACTGACCCTACCTTAGGAGGAAGAGTCCTGCCCGAGCCAACCTCCCACGCCCTGACCGAAGCAGTGCCGTCAGAGAGTCCTGGCTTGGGAGTCAGAGGGACTGAGCTCAACGTATGGGTACCCTAGAACCTGCACCTGGAAAACTGAGTTGCTGATGCAGCCGGGTCCCCGCTGCTGGGGTAGCCCAGCCTACCCCTCCAAGCGCCTTCAGGGAAGAGAACCAGCTGAGGCTGGGGGTACCAGGAGAAGGGTCCCCCAAGGTTGGAACTTGCATGCAGGAGGATGCTCAGCAGAGGCTGCAACGGGGGCTTTGGGAGCCCATCAGGCAGGGATCAACAAGGGGTCTGACTCAGCAAAGGACTGCAAAGCCAAAGTCTCACTTCAGTCTCTAGGCCCAGGGATCAGGCTCACCAACTCCCTGCAGAGGCCCCAGCAGCAGGGGACCACACGCTCACAGCATCGATAGTGGGTGATATCTGTTGTAAGCTCTCCTCTTCCCTCTCCCGCTCCCCATGGCCTCTACTATCAGAACATATTCTGCCTGTTGCAATATGGACAGAGTGGGTCTTTAAAAAAAATTACTTAAAATGATAGTTCAGGGTTCATTTCCAGAAGAAAAAATAGGTGTAAGGGGTTCTGGGACAGGCCTGTGGAAATCGGGAGTGATACCGAGGCTGACTGTAGCATTGGGGATAAAAAGGAGGAGTCCCAGAGTGGGGTGGGGACCACATAGGACACCACTTCTTTAGGGCCCAGAAGGAGGCAGGAAGTCTGATATCAGCAGCCAGTTGGGAGTTCCTAGGGGTTTGGGTTGGTGGAGAGAGACCTTCACAAGTTGGGCAGGCTGCTCTGCTTCACTCCAGATTAGAGGGCACCACAGGATACCCACATGGCAAAGTGGCCAAATCCCAAGGGAAGGCCCGGGGAGCTGAGTTGAAACTGCCCCCTGCTCCTGAACTCAGGGGTCAGCGATATTGCTGCTACTTGCTAAGCCCAGTTGCCCCTGTGTTATCCACTCCCCGCTGGAGACCTGGGGCAGCATAGATTCCCCCCACCTAGGACTTGGAATGAGTCATCATTCAATGCTATTTGATTCCAAGGGTAGCTTGGACCCCAGACTACAAATTATTTTACTACTCTTCCTACTTTCCCATCCTAAATTAGGTCCAACCTCAAAGTTCAAATTGGAGTCAGAGGTTCTGCAAATATATAAAATGCCAGATACCTAGATAAAAAGTCAACCTTAGAAATGTCTTTCATAAATTTCCTAGGGTGAAATTCAAGTCAAAAAATTAAGTTCCCTTGTCCTTTTAGGTTAAAGTCCAAAGGGGGAAAAAAAAAAAAGTCTTAAGGTCAAAGGATTCAAGCCCAAAGCATTCAAAGAGAGCCCAGGGGCCCATCAGAGCCCAGTGGTGTTAACCTCCTCTCCAAGGCTCTGTGCTTACCCAGTGAGCAAAGTGGCCCGTGGGCACGGGAGGGCTGGGTGTCTCCTGGAAAGTGAGATCCTTCTCTCCACATCTCAGCATTTTCACTGGCCTGCCATGTGCTCCAGTTTTAAAACACTCAGGGTCACTAGGAATGAGCAGATGGTGATAGCCTCAGCTTCCTGCTCGCCAACCACAGGGAAGTCCTTAGAGCAGCGTGCAGGCCATGAGATGTCTCCAGGATCCCGGACCCAGCCCCACGTAGCCCTCTCTTCCTGCTACCTTAGTACTCCAGCAGGAATGCCCTGGCAGCTGATGGAAAGAGAGTAGACAGGGAAGACAAACCCTAGACCCCATGGCATAGCTGACCAGGTGGAGGGTTAGCATTAGCCCTGGCGACCCCGCTGTGGTGCAGCAGGAAGCAACTTCTGCTGTCCTCCTCCCTGAGCGTCTGTGTATAAGCAGTCATCACCTGCCTGGGTCTTATTTATAACACCACCTTTCTTTTCATATGTGTGAAATCTCATCATTTCCATTTCTCTCTGTGTGCCCATTGCATGGGTGTCTTCGGCCCTAAGAGATCCCGCCCCAGTCAGTGGAGCGCAGCCCGGCAGGTTGCTGAGCTGAGCACCAGGGAGCAGTGGTTATGTCCCACTGGCTCTCAGGACACTAGCTGTCCTCCACTGGGGATGTTCCCAGCCCTAAGCAGCACAGTTTCTGCAGCACAGTTGTCGGCAGCTAGGGACAGATGTCCACAGCTGTGCTTCCTCACGCGACTGCTGGCTCGTATCCCCAGCATGGCTCAGCTGGGGTCCTGGTAGTTATGCTGGCTGCTGGCCGTCTTCACACAGAGGGCTAGTCATTTGTGTTCAACCCCAGTGCCTTCCCTCCTTTTACTTTCTCTTTGCTTTCCGGCCCATATATTTACTTTTTCTGACATATTCCTCTAGATTTTGTCACTTGGGGGTCTCCCCTGGCAATAGAAAGCAAAACCAGGCAATCCCAGGTTTGCCACAAGAATTGCTGTTGAAACAGTCCCACAGCTGCACCCAAGAGATGGCAGCCGTGGCCATCAGCCTCCCTGCCGTCAGCCCCTCTCTCCTGACTGGCTGTGCTCTCCTCAGGGAGGACTCCACTGAACCCTTCTTGCCACCTAATTCCTACATTTAAAAAATGCATTCCCTTAGGACCTGAGCAACCCCAGGCACCCACCCACAGTAACTGCACTTTCCCCAAGTGTACCCAAAATATTCTCAATGTTTGACGCTGATCTTCTGTCCTTTAATTTGTCCAAATTCCCTACAGCCTCTGAGGGCTGCCCTGGCTCATGGAATGGCTTCTGGTTCTTACAGAGTCACTGTCTGCAGCATTGAATGGCCACCCCTCAAGAGTGTTCTGGGTCACCTGGTTCCCTGGTGGTGACCCTGTCTGTTCCCAACGTCTGCCCTCCCCTCACATCAGGGAGCTTTCCTGTCCCCTACGTTGGTCTGGCCCACTCCAGGGTCCCATGATCCCTCATCTCTGCCCAACCTGCCTTCTGATACCACTGCTCCCCTTCTAAGGGTAAGACTGTGGTGTGTGTTTCAAACTATTCCAGTTCCTTCTGAATCTTCTAAGTAAACCCAATTCCCTGGGACAGGCGGTTCTCAACAAAAGCCATTTGGATGGCCCTTGCTAACTTTAGATGTGTATTGATTTCATTGTTTCTCTATCTCAACCCAAGAAAACAGCATATTCTCTGAAGGGCTCTGATTCCCTTTAATGCTGTTGTCCATTAACAAACTCTTGCCTTTCTGTGGGCAAAGCCACGACTTTAGTCTCCCAACTCCTGGGTCAAAATGTATGTAATAGCTGGGCACGGTGGCTCATACCTGTGATCCCTGTAATATTCTGGGGTGCCAAGGCGGGAGGATCACTTGAGGCCAGCCCGGGGAACCTAGTGAGATCCCGTCTCTACAAAAATAAAAATATAATTAGCTGGGCATGGTGGTGCTAAACTGTAGTCTCAGTCACTCAAGAAGCTGAGGCGGGAAGATGACTTAAGCCCAGGAGTTCAAGGTAACTGTGAGCTTGATTGCACCACTGCATTGTAGCATGGGCAACAGAGTGAGACCCTGTCTCCAAAAAGAAAAAACAAATAAAAACAAAATGTACATAAGGCACAAATCCACAGCAAAGCTGAGCCGCACAAAGGGACGAACTCAGCAGGCCTAGGGATGTGCTTTGTGGGTTTAGGAGGGACCCTCCCCAGTCCCTGTTCTGGCAGGAGGCTTTGGGGGCAGCTCATCTGGCACAACTCCACTGTGGGTGGTACAAGAGTCATACCAGGGTGCACCGGCCCTTTGCTGCCTTCGCAGTTGGAAGTGGTGATCTCAGACCTGACTGAGAACACAGGAAAGGCAGCAAGCCTGGGCCTGCCCTCCTCCATTCATGCCTCAGAGGTTGGGACTCTTCTGTAGCCTCCTCTGCACTGTCTCTGTTTGGATTAATAGGAGGCCCGTGCGGTAGTCAGAGAACATGGCTCTGAGCCGTGACCGTCCCCAGAGCACTGTCCTGAGTTGCCAAGGCCAAACCCCCACATGGACCTTATTTATATCAGCAAGGTGGGACCTCCAGCCTGGGCCACTAGTTAAAAGCCAACCCTAGGACCATAAGGATCAGCTCGTGGCTCCAAAGCACTGTAGGGAACTGCCAAGGCCAGAAGCCAGTGTGGTCCCCGTGAAGCCCCAGTGCACACACCAGGCATCCCAAAGCCTCAGACTTTTATATGGTTACTTGGGGACTCAAAGCTCAAAGCCTCTGCTGGATTTAAGGGGGCTTAAATAGAACACGACTTTCTTTCCATTCCAATCCTGGGGCCTCCGCCACAGTTGTGAGGGTCACAGCACTTGCCAGAAGGCAGGGAGCACACGGCAAAGGAGGGCCCCGAAAGGCCGAGCTAGACGGGGGGCGCTAAGGGGGTGCTTGTTTAGGGACATAAGCACTTCATGGGGAAACAAGGAGGTGAGGAGGATCAGGCCCCCAGTCCCAGGAGAAACAGTGGTGGGAAGCTCAGGGAGGCTGGGGGTGGGCTGGGGAAGAGGCCAACAAAGTGGGAACAGCCCTCCGTATGGGCCAGTGACTGGCAAGGTCTTAGAGGGATGGGGCAGTTGGGCAGTGCCTCTGCATGGCACAGTACCCAACCGTCGGCCTGGTGGTGGTGCTCTTCACTTCCTCTTCACTCCCTTCTACTGTGCATGTTAACTTTTGTATCAGGGAATATGAGATATGGAAAAATGCATAAGGTTTAATAAATATACACAGACACTTGAAAGAACAGAAAAATACTGCAGCACCCCGTCACCTCCCAAATGCCCCTGGTCGGTGGGACTGCTGTCCTGACTGTGATAGAAACCATTTTCCTGGCTTTCTTCACAATTTTCCGACCTAACACATCATCCTCTGAACAATACAATTTGGGGCTTCTTGTTTTCAAACTTCATATAAATGGAACTGCATTATATGCATCTTGTGGCTTTTGCTCAATGTGTTTGAGATTTGTCTGTGGTGATATTCGTACCTATAGCTTGTTCATTTCACTGCTGTTGAATAATTCCGTGAATGAACAAGCATAATTTATCTATTCAATGCTTGATGGACATTGGGTTGCTTCCAGATACAAGTTTCTCCAGGATAGATATACCGAGGAGTGGGATTGTGGGCATGTTAGTTACAGCCGATGGGGTTGGTAGTGGTGTGTCATAGTGGTTCTTATTTCCCTGATTTCTACTGAGGATGAACAAGTTTTCCATTGGATATTCCATTTTGTGAAGTGGCTTCTAAAGTCCTTTGCTCATATTGTTTAATAGGGTTTCCTAATAATGTAATGTTGAGGTAGGAGATCAGCAGAACTTGTTTTCCAAGCACTGGTCAAGACCTTGGTCATGACCTCGCTGATCAAAACAGAATCTGGTCAGAACAGGATGCAATGAAGAAATCAGCTGAAACCAAGATGGCGACAAAAGTGACCTCTGGTTGCCCTCACTGCTCATTATATGCTAGTGATAATGCATGCTAAAAGACATTCCCACCAGCAGCATGACAGTTTACACATGCCATGGCAATACCCAAAAGTTATCTTATGTGGTTTAAAAGGGGGAGGAACCCTCAGGTCCAGGAACTCCGGATCCCTTTTCTAGAAAATTCATGAAAAACCTGCCCCTTATTTAACATATAATTAAGAAGTAGCTATACATATGGAGAGCTGGTAGTCCAGGAATGCTGCTCTGCCTGTGGGGTAGCCCTCTAAACCCCATCCATCTGTATGGATGCTCTGTGAAACCCACTTTTCTGTACTCTGGTGCTCTAATAAACCTGCTTTGCTTTCACTTTTTTCTGTTGGGTCACAAATTATTTCCTGTGCAAAGCCAAGAACGCTCTCAGGCTGAGCCCCAGTTGGGGTGCTCACTTGCATTAAGACCAGTTGCAGAAACTGTACCATGTCTTTTATTCTTACGGTGTCTTACTAACATCAGTGTGTCAATCTTTCCTTATTGTATGTACTCATTTTATCTTACTTAAATCATAAAGATGATATTCTTCTACATCATCTTTTAAGATCTTTGTGGCCTTTTCTTTATGGCTCTAATCTATGTAGAATTGACTTTTGTGTGGGAGTTAAATAGGAGTCCAGTTTGATCTTTCTTCTTACATGGTAGCCAGCTGCCCAGCACCCCTAGTTGAATGAGTTCTTCTTTTCACGTGAATTTCAATGCTCCCCCAGTATGATATTGTGTCCATGTGTGTGGAGAGGTCTGTTTCTGGATTACTCTTTTTTCCATTGGTCTGTTGTCTGCTATGTTCTGATTCCACTTTGCCTTAATTGTGTAACTTGATAATGTGTCTTGATATTGAGAAAGCAAGTCCTCACATCTTGCCTCCTTCAAGAAAATGTTTTGACTCTTCTTGGTCATTTAGAGTCTCATATAAATGTTAGAATTAGGTTGTCAATTTCCACAGAAAAACCTGTTGGAATTTCGATTGGGACTGTGCTGAATCATCAACCAGACAGAACTGTTACCAGCACAATATTGCCTCCAGTACAGAGATGCCAAGACCACCTCGGTCGGTAGGGGAGACCCTAATCCAGTGGCCGCTACAGGAATTAAAGACACACACACAGAGAAACAGAGGTGTGAAGTGGGAAATCAGGGGTCTCACAGCCTTCAGAGCTGAGAGCCCCGAACAGAGATTTACCCACATATTTATTAACAGCAAGCCAGTCATTAATTAGCATTGTTTCTATAGATATTGGATTAACTAAAAGCATCCCTTATGGGAAATGAAGGGATGGGCCGAAATAAAGGGCTGGGTTGGGCCAGTTATCTGCAGCAGGAGCATGTCCTTAAGGCACAGATTGCTCATGCTATTGTTTGTGGTTTAAGAATGCCTTTAAGCAGTTTTCTGCCCTGGGTGGGCCAGGTGTTCCTTGCCCTCATTCCGGTAAACCCATAACCTTCCAGCATGGACATTATGACCATCATGAACATGTCACAGTGTGCTGCAGAGATTTTGTTTATGGCCAGTTTTGGGGCCAGTTTATGGCCAGATTTTGGGGGGCCTGTTCCCAACGCAGAGACATGGTCAGTCTCTTCATTTATTTAGTTCCCCAATAACCTTTAGGGTGTTAGTTTTCTCTGTAGAGTACATCTTGGATTTGTTTCTAGGTACAGGAAACTTTTTAAAAAATATTTTATATAGACCAGGGTCTCACTATGTTGCTCAGGCTGGTCTTTGAACTCCTGGCCTTGGCGTCCCAAAGTGCTGGGATTACAGACGTGAGCTACTGCACCCAGCCAGGAAATTTATTTTCTATTGCTCCCCTACAACTCCCACATCTTCTCCATCTGCATGAAATCATATTCTCTGTATGGTATCTGTAGTCATATCTTATTCTGAGAAATGTCCATTTCTGCATTAATACTCATCGCATGTATTCTAAATATACTTTATCTTGTTTCTCTTGTATATAGGTTATTGTAGTTACTTGACCTGGCCAAAATGTTAAATGTGTATAAGTTCTTGTCCTTCATGTCTTCTTCTGGCTTTTTATTCACTAATAGTCATCAGCGTCCTTACTGTCAATTAAGAGATGCTCCTTCTCAATATTTTGATAGGATAGTACAAGGATTCTAAAGGAGGAACCTTCTTTTTTAGCAACTGTGTTTTTTGTTTTGGTTGGCAATTCACTAAGGACTCATCCCATCATGTTATGAGGGAGACATTCTTGGAAGCATGGCTACTTTTCAGATTCTTCTCAGCACATAGCTGTCACTCATGCTTTGCTGTGAGATGGGGTGCCCTACAGATGGATGGGGTTTACAGGCTTAGGGTTACTCATGCCTTTTTATAAGACATTATTGCTGTGTTTGTTTCTTCTTCAGAAAACAAATTCTAGAGAGCCGGGGTTAATCTGTTCCACAGTCTGAATGTGTTACCGAAACACCAGGGGTTTCATCTAGGTCCCATTGCTTGCTGCACAGCCAATCACTGCCGGGAGGAAGGGCTTTATTCGGGTGCTGCACTCAAGGAGAATGGGAGATAAGTCTTGAATCCATCTCCCTGACCAACTAAAATTGGAGGATTATGTAACAGTGGAAGGGATGTAGCTATGTTTGGGAAGGAATTAGAGAGGGGTAAGAAAGCAACCATGATGACCAAGAGATCCAGTGTCTCCTTGTCTGGATGCAGTGATCTGGTGAATTTGAGAGAGGATTACTCTGTGGAGGAAGGCAACAGGAGGGAGCCTTCTCTCTGGAGCCCCTTGGCATGCTTTGAATTTGACCTATGTAAATCTATTACCTATTAAACTGAGAAGAGAGCTAGGTACGCAAGAAGCCAAGTCACTGGGGCGGGGGGGATGACATGGGGGATGAAGCTTCTCATTTGTAGCCTTTCAATTCAGTGCTCTATCTGGCTGTTTTGAGAGCTAAACTGTGAGTTGAGACCCCATGGTCACCAGATGACGCCTGAGGTTCCAGGACTGAAGGGACAGAGTCAGTTTCTGAAACTGACAATCTCTGTCTCTTTTACATGGGCTTCAAACACAGAAATGAAGTGGCTTGGCCTCACTCACCAGGAGGGGAAATCTGGGCCGTTGGCTGGTGGGTTGACACTGTCCCCCACATTGTCCTGGAAATTACTCAGGGAGGCCCAGGCCTGGAGAGCTAAGACTTGGCTTTCACTGCTCAGCCTGGAAAGGAACTGAGATGGCCAAAGAGGGCTTTATAGAAACATAGTGTCAGTGGCCCAGAAATCCTGGAAATATCCCAAGTTCCAGGGATCAGCTGATCTCTGTGTGTGTCTCCTGCACAGAGAGAGCTCCACCTAATTCTGTGGTCTTTGGGCTGGTGGCCCCAGGGGCCCCTCCCTCAGTACTTGTCCAGGTAACTGAAAAACCATTCTGATATGAGGGTTGGCCCTGCATTAATCTTATCTACTGCATTAGAGGCTGTAGGGTTGTCTCACTGCCTGCCCTGCCAGTTCCTGTGAGGGGTAGAGCCAGCCCTTCAGTGTGGGGCTGGTGGGGATGCAGTTCCCAGTGAATGCATTTCAGTTGCATCCCAGCAGGATACTGCTCCAGCTTGCCTTGCTGCACAGACTGGCCTCACTGGCCTCCTAGCACTTCCCAGCTCCATCTGGAGACTTCTAAGTAGATACCTGACCACACTTCCACATTGTCTCTGTCCCTGCCTCCCTATCTACTGCCATCAAGGCTGGCACATCAGGAACAATAGTGCCCTCTGAGGAAGGGGTAAGGGAGAGATTTCACAATTTATCAAGACCTGAGTGCAGGCACAGGCCACCTGCTCTCTCCTCCCCTCCCATGGCGTTCCTTGGATTAATCGTGCCTCTGAGGATGTGAGATGTCCCTGTCATGCCTACATGATTGAGTATGTGGGAAGGACTTCTGATGAATCCCTTCATTTCACAGATGGGGAAAACTGAGGCCCGGAGAAGGAGCAGAGTCGGGACTTGATCCTGATCTTGCTGGAATCGAGCTCCCAGAAGGGAGTGGGGTCTGAATGGAGGCTGGCAGTGAGGGGTGGTGGGGAGGGAGTCTCTGCAACGAAGCTGTTCCCGGAGGGGATGAGGTGGGAGACGTGCAGGGTGGGAAGTCTTGGGAAAAGCCTACATTGCTGGACTCTCCAGAATGGACAAGTCCCGAGGGGGTCCCTGGGGCCACAAGCCCAACGGATGACAGAACTGGGTGGAGCTACGTGCAGGAGACACACCCAGAAAGGGAAACCTCGGCTAACAGGACCTGGGCTGAAGCAAAAGGGCCTGTGGGCATTGACCAGGTGGCCTTAGGGAGGGTATCCCGGAAGAATGGTGTGTGTGAGGCTTATAGTGGACAGATGGGGGACAGGCCTTGAACCTACAAAATGAGGTTCAAGGCCTGCCAGGCTGTCTGTCCGTTGCAAACAGTGGCCCTGAGGAGAGTGAGGGTCACCCTGTAGGCCAGGAGTCTTTCTCAGCAGATGACATGGTACCACCAGAGTGATGGAGAACAGGCAGCATGATGGCCCCACACCTGTCTGTCCTGTACCTCGAGGTTTGTGGTGTTACTTGGAAATGTATTTCCAAGGCTGACCCTGCAGGTTCTGGGGCAGTCAAACCGGGGTTTGAGGAAGAGACCCCACCACCTGGCGGGCAGTGGAGCCTGTGCTTTGGAGGAAATGGAGCTGGCCATGGGATGGGGGTCGACGGGGGCAAGTATGGCTTGAAGGTAGGATGTAGCAGCTGCCCTCCCCAGTAGGCAGGCTGGTTGTTAGTCCCAGGGGACTTAGGAACACTTTCAGCAGGGCGAGTGGATAGGTCCCCAACCCATAGACATTCACTTTGTTCCTGCAGTCCAAGGAGCCATGACCTTGTAGATGCCCCCAGGGGGCCACAGAACCTCAGACACTCACCTGTTTTTGGAGGGCGACTCTGCCATCAACCCTCCTGCCCTCACACAGCAGGTGCCAGGGCCCTTGTAGGGGGCATGGCATTGAGTGTACGGCCATGCCCTGGATCCTGGGGTCAGTGTCCTCATCTGTGAAATGAGGGAGTTGAATTAGATGCTTATGGAGCCCTGAGGCCCTGCTCTCCCCATCCGTGGCACAGCTGAGAGTGAAGACTGCTGAGGTGGGGTGGGGGCCGGGGGCCAGCCAGGGCTTGGTGGGGTGTGGGGCCCGAGGCAGAAAGAGCTTGTTGTGGGGGGAACTGGGGGTCCTGGGCAAAGCTCTGCCTCAGGCCTTGGGAGGCTGGAGCTGGGGGCACCCAGGAGCTGAGGGGATGTGACAAAGGCCAGGGCCGAGGAGTGTGCCTGTTACACCGCAGGTACTCGGATCCAAGAAGGAAACCTCAAGCCCGAAAGCCAGGCTGAGAGGAGTGGGACCTTCCGCTACAGCTGGAGCCATGCCATGCCCCCCATGCCTCCCCCAGCCGGGAGGCAGACAAGGGGTTCCACCGCCCTCTCACTGAGTTAACGAAACTGAAGTGACACTGGGGTCCTCGGCTGGCAGGAAGTAAGCTAAGGAGGGCCTTGCTTTAGAGACCTTTAAAGGGGTACCCCACCCCAAGATGGGTGCCACCCTTCCAGGCTCCCTGGAGCTTCTATTCTCCTTCCTCTTTCTAATCTTCACCCCACCCAGCCCCACTGCTCTTCTGGAAGATCTTGCTGTCCGGTGCTGGGCGGGATGACCGAGTGAACACGGGACTGGGGAGGAGACGTGGCTGGAGACTAAGAGAAGCAGAGGAGTCACACTCCACTCACCTCGACCTCCCAAAGTGCCGGGATCACAGGCGTGTGCCACCGCGCCCAAACATAACTGAAGGCTTTACAGACATGTCTGTGGCACCACAGAACACGAACGGTCTCAGTGGAAACCCCACGCCCAATTTCCTCAGGGAACTGTTGTGGCGGGGGCTTGGGTGGCTGAAGGGAGCAGAACCCAGGCGTAGGGTTCAGGGGTGGACGGAGCGGTATAACCAAGAACTCCACACCTCCCCCACCCACCCGCCTGAAAACTCAAGTCACCTAACAAAGCAGATGGCAGTGAGTGGCTCTGGGTGGGATCTTTCTGTCTTCTGGCTAGCCTCTGCCCATCAAGAAGGCTGGGGAAGGTGGGGCTGAGAGAAAGGTCTAGGCCTAGAAGACCTCAGACTCTCAACTCCAACTCCTCCTCCCCCTCTTCCGTAGTGGGCTCACCTCAAGCACCCCACGTGGTGGCCCTAGGTAGAACAGCACCTTAGATCCCGAGTCTGCAGCCCAGGGCAGGGTGCCAACTTCTCCTCATCCCTTCATAGGCCACAGAATAGAAAGACACTGGGGCTTCTCTGTTGGGAGCGTAGGAGGGAAAAGGCTGGACAAAAGGGCTCCCGAACAGGCTCCGAGGGGAGCAACCCGGCCCCCCCCAACACCGTTCCCGGCCTCGCTCCCCAATGTCCCGGCTCTGCACCAATTCCTCCCGCAAGCCAAGGAACACCGAGGCACTCCTGGTCTCTAAACTGTTTTATTTCTCCAGAAGGTTGGGGTGGGCGAGCCTAGAACACTGCGTGCGGCGGGTTCCCGGGTCGAGCCAGCGCAGACCGCGTGGGGCCCGGCGGCTCTTAGGCGAAGGTGGAGTTGTTCCAGCCCACGTTGGCCGCGTTCATGTCGTAATAGTTGATGTAGACCCTGCGCGGGGAGGAGGCTGGACTCAGCGGGCGGCTCAGTCACCGGCCTGGCCGCGCGCCGCCGCCCCTCCCCCGCGCCTCCCCCGCGCCTCCGCGTACCTGTCCGGGCTGATGCGCAGGCGCTCGGCCAGCAGGCCGCACAGCAGTTTGCTGTAGGAGCGGTTCTGCGCGCCGCCGATCTTGCCGATGCTGTGCAGGCTGCAGAGCGCGCAAGGCTCGCTGGAGCCTCCGAAAGCCATGAGCTGGTCCGGGACCACGTGCACTGCGATGTACTGCAAGAAGGGGCGCGGTCAGCCCGCCCCAGCGACCTCGCCAAGCCCCAAGCGTCCACTTCGGGCCCGAGCCACCGTCCTCCCCCCGCTCCGTCCCCCCAGCTCCGTTCGGGAGTCGCCTCCCCAGCTCCCAGCGCGGGACCCCCTCGTCCGGCCGGCACCCCCTCTTCCTGTCCCCTCCCGGCAAACCTGTGGGGGCTTGCCGGTGGCCTGCGCCAGCTGCTGGGTGAGCTCGGAGAGGAACCCGTCCGGCACGGAGGCGCGGGGCACGTTGGTGTTTACGATGAACATCGGCATGATGGCAGAAGAACCCGGACACCCGCGCAGAAGCACAAACGCACGCGCCGCGGCCGCCACTGAGCTACGTGCCTGACTTCTCGGACACTACTGCGGCCCCGCCTTTTGTGACGCCACCGCCGGCGCCAGGCCCCGCCCCCGCGAGGCTGCGGCTCCGCCTCCAGTGGGGACGTCACCGCCTACCTCGGCTCCGCCCCGCAGGGCAGGACCCTGGGCGACTCTGCCCGTTCCTCCAGCAACCGCCGCTAAGCCCGGCGCACTGTTCGAAACCGTTCTCCACGTGGCCGCTAGAAATCGGCCTGTCCCGGCCTCGCTTCGGGTCTTTCTTAGTCTTTTCACTAAGTCACCGATGATAGTCGCCAGGAGGCGCTGTGCCGGCAGTGGGGATGCGGTGGTGAACCCGGAAGATGGCCCCTTGCCCTTCCAGAGATGAAGCCGAGTTGATTCCACTGCACGCACTGAGCCCCTGTACGTCCTGAGTCTTTGGGCCACGCGTCCCCAAGGGCTCCAGTACCCGCACGCGTTAGCTTGTGTGTTTGAGATGGGGAGGGGCAGTCACTGCGGCAGGTGAGAGGGGAGTTGCCCCTGCGAATCACCATCCGGGGAACTTCCCTGAACCCCTGCTCTTTAAAGAGGATAGGATGCTGGGAGGCACCGAAGGGAAGGAGGTGAGGTCGAGACCAGATTCAGTGGTTCAAACGTGCGCAGCTCCACTTCTCTGGGCCTCTGGGCAACTTCAGCTCCTCAGGGAAGCCACACCCTAGTCAGGTCCACCGTGTATGCCCTCTCATAGAGCCCTTGCTGAATTTCTTAACTGTCTTTTCCACTAATGGTAAACTTGGGGACCATCTAGCAGGTGCCAAGCATACAAGAGACATTGACTTAATACTGCTGAATGAATGAATGAATGAATGGGTGAAAGAAGATAAGCCATGACATAGCAGGAAGAGGACAAGGCAGCAAGTGGATCACAGGCCAGGTCCTCAGATTTCCAGGGAGGTCCTGTCCTTGGTCTCTGATAGGTGCAATCCATATACCAGTCTCGGTGAAGGCCATGTGATATAGTAGGGACACCCATGCCTGTGGGACCCTCGTGGCACCAGCCAGCCTCCAGTTGGGAGGCCCCATGGCCCATTTATACAAATAGCCTATGGGTGTTGGTTCCTGCAGCTGGGCCCCAGACTCTTTCCCTCCTGCTGTCGCATCTTCTCTTACTTGTGTCCAGGGCTCCCTAAATAATGGCACTCCATGCCATGTCTCCAGCCACGGGCACTCCCCTAAGCCCCAGGCGCTGACAGCAGCCGACTGAGTGTCCACTGCTCTGTAAAGTCCAGATATATGACTTGTCCTCCTACACCTGATCACCTGCCAGTGAAATGTGCCTCCTTTCACTATCCCTTTATTCCCACTTCTCTCCATTCCCTGCACTACTGCCTAGTCTGCACTAGCTGCATTGCCTTTGGCCTGGACCACTGTGACTTCCCTATGGTGGACTGCTGCTCCTCGAGGGAGGAGTCTGTTTCCCAGCCCCAGGCAGCAGATTTAGCTATGACTCCCTGTGCCCAATGAAAGCTGAACAGAATTACATAAGTCACTCCAGGCAGAAGACTGAAGAGCCAGGGCCTGGTTGACCTGTTCCCTGTGAACCTGAATGACAAGGTGCAGCCTCACCAGCAAGCACCTGAGCTCCCCCTGGATGTGAGCCCCTGCCAATCTCAGGTTGTTATCATAACAAAGAGTTGCCTTACCTGGCCAGTGACGGAGCAGGAGCATTGCCACCTTGAACCAACACCACCATTCTAAGTTCCCTCTTAATTAAAAGCTGCCTAAATCCAGCCCCAAAACATCAGCCTAATGGCTAATGTCAGCATAACCAGAAACATTCCAAACCTAAGATAAACCCCTCTCTGACCAGAAACATGCCAACCCCGAGAGAGCCTCCCCTCCAACCAGAGACGTTCCAACCCCACAATAAACTTTCCCTCACACAGAAACATTTGGAACTTATGATAAGCACCCCCTCCAAAACCCTTAAATATCCTTAGTCTGTAAGAGAGTGTGGCTCTGACCTAACTCGACCAGAAGCCCCTCTCAAGTTTGTTTTCTAAAATAAATCTGTCCATGTTGACTGTTGAGCCACCCTTCGTGTTTCTTTCCTCTTTAATTCTTATAGCCAGGACAGCCTCTGAGCCACTTGTCATCTCCTTGTACCCTCCCCAGCTGTTTCCAGTGGCAGTCAGCCTCAACTTTCTAGAAGGGTACCCAAAGAAGTGATATGATTTGCCTCTTACTAGCATGGGCATTTGGCTCAGTTTCCCCATCTGTAATTTGGGGATGACAATAGTGTTCACCTGATATAGAGGTATTATAAGCACCAAGTGGCCTAAATGCCAGTAACAGTCTCCTCTGATACTAGGGATTGTACTGTCACAAGGCCCTGTGAGCCTCCCCTAACCCTCCCTTGTTCTCTGAGTCATGGCACACTGTCCTTCAGTACCATGGCTCCTGGCTCCAGGGTTGGGGTTGGTCCTGAAATCCAGCTTGCCCACATTTTCCCTTGTCTGACTCCAACTTATCCTCCAGTTCTTGACTCAGCCTCAGGTCCTTGGGAAAGCCCCTGGAGCACCTGGCTTGGTCCATTCCCACATGTGCCCAGCACCTGTCCTATCCTTCAAGGCTGTCGCCATATTTCTGAGTTAAGACTGCATGTCTAGGCAGTAAACTGTGCCAGTGGGGACAGTCTCTTTTTGGGCATTGCTGTATGCCTACCTCCTGACCCCTTACCTCCATGGTAGGCAGATGACCCCCTGCCCACTAAAGAATAGCAGGAGGAGGACAAGCACTAATCCCTGGAACCTATGAGTATGCTATGTTACCTGGCAAAAAGCACTTCACAGATGCAATTAGGATTATGGACCTAATAGGGAGATTAGCATGGAGTATCTGGGTACACCCAATCTAACCACATGAGCTCTTAAAAGCACATAATTTTCTCCAGCCAGAGTGCCAGATTCGAAGCAAGAGAAGCACTCGATGTCCATTACTGGTTTTGAAGATGAAGGGGACCAGAGACCTCATGGTACAACCACAAGGAACTGAATTTTGCTCACAACCAGATTGAACTTGGAAGTGGATTTTTCCCTTGTCCCTTCCGATACCTTGACTTTGGCCATGCGAGTCCTGACGCAGAAGACCTAGTCACGTTACGCTGGACTATTGACCCACAGAAATTGGGAGATAATAAATGTGTGTTGTTTGAAGCTGCTAAAAGTTTGTGTTGATTTGTTATAAGAGCAATAAAAATAATAAACCTGGGACCCATAGGGACACAATAATTATCTGCAAACCATGGGCAAATGCTCCAGGAGGCATTGGCAGGCATGGCTGCTGACTCCCTCTTCCTCCTCATGGCAGCATCCCAGATCTGTTAGTTAGAAGATTCACTGGCCGGGTGCGGTGGCTCAAGCCTGTAATCCCAGCATTTTGGGAGGCCGAGACGGGCGGATCACGAGGTCAGGAGATCGAGACCATCCTGGCTAACACGGTGAAACCCCGTCTCTATTAAGAAATACAAAAAACTAGCCGGGCGAGGTGGCGGGCGCCTGTAGTCCCAGCTACTCGGGAGGCTGAGGCCGGAGAATGGCGTGAACCCGGGAGGCGGAGCTTGCAGTGAGCTGAGATCCCGCCACTGCACTCCAGCCTGGGCGACAGAGCGAGACTCCGTCTCAAAAAAAAAAAGATTCACTGCCCCAGAGCCCCTGCCACCCAGGTGTGGTCACCTCATCTCCCACCCCATCCTAGCATATCCAGCTGAAGGCACCACCCACCTGTCAGTTTTCTCACCCCTAGGCCTCTGAGGAAGCATTTTCATGATCTGATTCTAAAGACAGCGGTGTGTGTGTGTGTGTCCATGTGTGTATGCGTGCACGTGTGTGTGTGTCCACACACATGCTCACATGCACGTATGAGCCTATGAAGCTAGAGTAGCTGAGAAGTCACCATCTAGCCCTGGAGTGTGCACCCAGACAGGAGCCTGGGTTCCCCGGGCAGAGTCATCTCTCTCTAGGTGTTTGATTCTCTCTCATCTTCAATGATTCCCTGCTACCTGCAGAATGAACCAGAGTGGGGGCAGAACACGAGCCTCGAAGAGCACTGGCTCAAGTTCAGCTCCACTGCTAATCCACCGGGTCACTCTGGACCCCTTGGGTGGCCTAAAGGCCTCCTCAATAAAATGGAGATCAAGGAAATCAGGAAGCACACAGACTCTAGGCTACACTGCCCATGAGCACTCTGAATGATCAGCACCAGTGTGCCACGGACCTCAGATACCAGGTGAGGCCCCAGACGCAGCGTGTGCAGTGATCAAGGTCTGGGGTCCATGGTCACCAGGTCTACTCCTGGCCATTCCAGTTAGCTGAGTGACCCTAGACAAGCCACCGGCTTCTACTCAGTCTCTCATATGTACAACAAGGGGGATAAAAGTACTAATTTCATGGGGTCCTTTCCAGGATTAAAGGAGCTAACACTTGGAAGACACTCAGAATGGTCCTGATACGTAGAAAGTCCTCCATAGATGTTATCCCTGAACATTGTTGTCACTGGGAGACTGTTTTACTTTTTGCAAGGTAAGGATGACCGCCATCCTCATAAGCCTGGGCACAGCCTGAGGACAAGGACTGAGGCAGAAGCCTTTGGATGTAGTGGACCCTAGGTGGATATGTGTGAACTGAAGGGAAAAATGATTCAGCTGAGGTACAGAGTGATCTGGGTCCCAACAAGAGGGAACCAGAGACTCAGAGGGTCCAAGAAAGGAGAGGATGAGAGCAAATACAAGAGAATGGACAGCGGCCCTTTGCAGGCTGTGCAAGCCCAGATCCTTGTGAGCGCCGCCTGGATCCTGGCAGCCAGGCAGTCAACTCGAGCCTGCCAGATGGGCTGGGCCCTGTCTCCTGGCCCTGGGAAGCTGGGACATGTAGGTCCTGGTAATTAACAAATGAGGGAGGGATTCGGGCTAGTTGAGGGGCTTGATCACATGCTCTGGGAGGTGGGGAGAGGCCACACTGGGTCTGGGGTCTGGGGAGGTAGGCTGGAGCTGGGGAGCATGGCTGTGGCTCCTCTCCAGCTACATGAGCTAGACATCGATGCTCACACCTGGAATGCAGGCTCAGCAGAGACAGGTCAGCTCCCACCCTGGACCACCCCCTAGAAACCCAGTCTGGCTCTCCCGCCCCTCTCTGCGCTGCCCTTCCTTGTCTTCAAGGTCCTGTCCTGAGATCCTGTCTCCTCTCCCTAACTGAGGGGCTCCCTGGGCAACAAGGGACTTGCAACCCCCACCCTGTGCTCCCAGAGTGGCCAGAGCCAATTCCGGCTGGGTGGGTGGTGAGTGAGAGGGCAGGGCTCCAGCTGGGGACCAGGTCACCAAGTGGGTCTGAGGTAGGCCGGGACCTGGGTGTCATCTGATGTCTGCTCTACTTGTGGCATGTACCCCAGGATCTCAGGGGTGCTTGTCAACGGATTCTTACTCATGACTCTACATTGGAGGTCTGCAGCCAGGGCGGCCAGGGAAGCCATTTGGAGCACAAAGGTAAGCTGGGGAGCAGGTCAACAGATGCAGGATCAGGGTGGATGGACACAGAGGGTCAGAGTGACCACACACAGGGCACCTGGGAGGGCTGCCCCTGCCAACCGAAGACTCCACAGTGACTGGACACGGGGGCTTCATTCCCATCCCGCAACGCTGCTGCCTCCGAGTGGCTCCAGCTTTTTTTTTTTTTTTTTCTTTTTTTGGTAGAAACAATGTTTTGCTCTGTGGCCCAGGCTGGAGTGCACTGGTGCAATCATAGCTCACTGTAATCTCCAACTCCTGGGTTCCAGCGATCCTCCCACCTCAGCCGGCACTGCAGGCATATGCCACCAAGGCTCTAGCTTTTAAAAGGCTCCCAGCTGAGCCTATCCTTGGGAAGCCAGCTCAGAGTCACCATCTCCCTGAGACCCCTACTGATCCCCTGACCCACATATTTCTCTCTCCAGAGAACCCACTGCCACCATTTCTCTTTAACAGTCACTGTTTCCTGACAAAAGCGAAATTCTTTCTTATACAACAATAGTCCATTGATTTTTTAATTTAGGCACCAAAGTAAAATAATGAAGAAAAGATGGCTGTTTTTAAGCAAACGGTGCTGGTACGACCAGATAGCCATTTCAAAAAAAAAGAAAGAAAAGAAAAAAGGACCAGGCGCTGTGACTCATTCCTGTAATCCCAGCACTTTGGCAAACAAATGGCTTGAGTCCATGAGTTCAGGACCAGTCTGAGCAACATGGCAAAATTCTGTCTCTACAAAAAAAAAAACAATAAAACAAAACAAAACAAAAATTAGCCAGGCATGGTGGCATGCACCTGTAGTCCCAGCTACTCAGGAGGCTGAGGTGGGAGGATTGCTTGAGTCTGGAAGGTGGAGGTTGCAGTGAGCTGAGATCATGTTACTTGCACTCCTGGGCAACACACAGTGAGACCCTGTTCCAAAAAAAAAGGAACCTCAACCCCTCACACCATACACAAAAATTAACTTGAAATTCAACATCAGCAACATAAGTGTAAAAGCTAAAACTATCCAACATTTAGAAGAAAATCTTTGCAACATTGGGATAGGCAAAGATATCTTATGGCACAAAAAGCATGAATCACAAAAACCAAAAACTGATAAATCAGACTTTACCAAAATAAAAATTTCTGCTTGGCTGGGCCAGGTGGCTCATGCCTGTAATCCCAGCACTTTGGGAGGCCGAGGCAGGCGGATCACGAGGTCAGGAGATCAAGACCATCCTGGCCAACATAGTGAAACCCCGTCTCTACTAAAAGTACAAAAAAATTAGCAGTGTGGTGGCGTGTGCCTGTAGTCCCAGCTACTCAGGAGGCTGAGGCAGGAGAATTGCTTCAACCCAGGAGGCAGAGGCTGCAGTGAGCCGAGATCGCGACACTGTACTCCAGCCTGGGTGACAGAGCAAGACTGTCTCAAAAAACAAATAAATAAAAATAAATAAATTCTGCTCTTAGAAAGGTAGCATTAAGCAAATAAAAAAGGCAAGCTACAGACTGCAAGAAAATATTTATGATACTATATATTTAACAAAGTGCTAGCTTCCAGAATGTACAAAAAATGCCCACATTTCAAAAATAATGACAACCAACCTGATTGAAAATAGCAGATAAGGGCTGGGTGCGGTGGCTCATGCTTGTAATCTCAGCACTTTGGGAAGCCAAGGTGGGTGGATCACCTGAGGTCAGGAGTTTGAAACTTGCCTGGCCAACATGGCAAAATACCATCTCTACCAAAAATACAAAAATTAGCAGGGCATGGCGGCTCACACCTGTGGTCTCCCCTACTTGGGGGGCTGAGGTGGGAGGATCGCTTGAGTCCAGGAGGCAGAGGTTGCAATGAGCTGAGATCATTCCACTGCCCTCCAGCCTGGGCAACAGAGAGAGAACCCTGTCTCAAAAAAAAAAAAAAAAAAAAAGTAGACAAAAGATTTGAACAAATTATTCATAAAAGAAAACCCACGAATGGCCATGAAAAGATGTCTAACATTATTGGTCATCAGGGAAATACCACAATTAAATGACAAGATACCACTACACACTCACTAGAATGGCTAAATTGAAAAGACTGACAATACCAAGTGCTGGTGAGGATTTGGAGTATCCAGAACTCTCACACATTGTTAACGAGAATGTGAAATAGTATAATCAATCGCTTTTGAAAACAATTTGTATACAGTTAAATATGCATTTATTATTAAGCCCAGCAATTCATTTACCCAAAAAGCTAGACTGACTGTTTATGTCCTCCCCAGGTAACCTCCCCATACATTGAAACCTAATCCCTCATATGATGGTACTTGGAGGTAGGGCCTTTGGGCCTCTTGGGAGGTGATTAGGTCATGAGGGCAGAGCCTGCATGAACGGGATTGGTGTCCTTATAAGAGACCCCAGAGAGTTCCCTTGCCCCTTCTGCCATGTCTAGGAGAACACAGTGAGAAGACCACCATCTATGAATCAAGACATGGGCCCTCAGCAGACACTGAATCCACTGTCACCTTGATCTTGGACCTCCCAGCCTCCAAAACCACGAAAAATACATTTCTGTTGTTTATAAGCCACCCAGGCTATGGTTCTTTGTTATAGCAGCCGACAGACTAAGACACAAAAGAAATAAAAACACATGTTTAGACAATGATTTGTGTAGGAACATTCACAGCAGTTTTATTCATGATGGCCAAGACTTAGAAACAGCCAAAATGTCCACTAACAGGTTGATGGATAAATAAATCATGGTCTAACCACAGAGGGGAATACTACTCAGCAATACAAAGGAGTCTCTCCTAATACGTGCAACATGCATGAATCCCAAAAACTGTACCTGAAGCCAAGCCAGACACAAATATGTACATACAGTATGGAATGACTTCAGATTCTGGAAAAAGGTAAATCTGACTAATTGAGGCAGAAAGCAGGTCAGTGGTTCCCTGGGGCTGGGGCTGGGGTGGGTTATTGATAGCAAAGGGGCATGAGGGTGCCTTGGGGCAGGGTAAACGTTCCATCTGGATTGCGGTGGTGGTTCACAAGTGTATACACTTCTCAAAACTCACCAAATACAGACTTAAAATGGATATATTTGATTATGTGTAAATCATACCTCAATAAAGTTGATTAAAAACATCAATTCCTCAGAAAATTCTGATCACTCCCCTCTCAGACTAGGTCAGTCCTCCTGGTATGCATATCCATACCCACTACAACCTGTATTTATTTTTTTTGAAACATGGTCTCCTTCTGCTGTCCAGGCTGGAGTGCAGTGGCTCAATTAGGATTCACTGCAGCCTTGACCTCCCAGGCTCAAGTGATCCTCCCATTTCAGCCTCCTGAGTAGCTGGGACCACAAGCATGTACCACCATACACAGCTTATTTTATTATTTTTTTATTTTTTGGTAGAAACAGGATCTTACTGTGTGGCCCAGGCTGGTCTCAAACTCTTAGTCTCAAAGCGATCCTCCTGCCTTGGCCTCCCAAAGTGCTGGGATTACAGGCATCCAGCCACTTTGCCTGGCCAACCTGTATTTTTCTTTCACTGCATTTCCTGAGTCTGTAATTATTACGTTTTAAAGAGATGAAGTCTCCCTCTGTCACCCGGCCTGGCATGCAGTGGTGTGATCGCAGTTTACTGCTACCTTGAACTCTTGGACTCAAGTGATCCTGCTGCCTCAGCCTCCTGAGTAGCTAGAGCTGTTAGCACATACCACCATGCCCAGCTCATTTTTTAATTTTTTTGTAGAGATAGAGGGTCTCACTATGTTACCCAGGCTGGTTTCAAACTCTGGCCTCAATTGATCCTCCCACCTTGGCCTCCCAAAGTGCTGGGATTACAGTCATGAGCTGCCACAACCAGCCTGTAATTATGTTGTTACTGATTTTCTGTCAGTTAATTACCTTTAGCCTGGAACACCACTCTCACCACTGATTGCTAAGCACCTGGAGCCATGTCTGCACACAACGGGTGCTCAATAAACACTCCTTAAACAAAGGAATGCAGGAGGGAGTGAGGACCAGGGCCCTGGCAGGAAGCAGAGGACAGGACAGCAGCTGGCTTTGGCCCCTGGTCACCCCTTTGGGACTAGAGTTCTGTCGACTGGATAACTTCCGGGCTCCTCCACGTGGGGCCCTGGGCCCGCCTCGGGAAGTTGAGTCTGTGTAATTCTTCGGAGATCTCTTGGAGGGTCTTGCCTTTGGTCTCAGGAAGGAACAGGCCAGTGTAGATGGCCCCACAGACACAGACACCAAGGAAAGGGACATAGAGAAAGTGGGACAAGGCCTCCTGCGGATTAAAAGAGACCCCAAGACCTGGTATGGCTCCATCAACCCCAAACGGAAGGCCCATGACAGGTTGTGAGGAGGGATTTGCCCCCCTCTTTGCTCCCCTAAGACCCCTCCCTTTCAGTCTCAGTCTCCCTGGATGGAAGCCTCCTGCTGGGGTTCTCAGCGGGAGGCTGAGATGACAGGGACACAGCCTAAGGCAGGGCCCCCAGCGGGAGGGGCGGGCCTACCATGATGAAGGGAAATCCCAGGCTGACCAAGAAGAGCATGATCCACATGAGCGCCCCGCAGACCATGCAGGCAGCGGGCCTGGCCATCTGGTCAAACAGCTCTGTGGCCAGGATCCCTGTCACCCCAGCTGGAAGGAGGGGCAGGGACAGGGGTCTGCTGGTCAGGGCTCCCTGCCTGCCTCTCCCCTACCCCAGCCCAGACATGGGAGTGGGAGCCCAGGCCCAGTCTGTATGGGGGACCCCTCAGGGCGCTCGTCCTGCCATTCCTTCCCAGAAGCCCCAGCATGAAGTGGTCTCTGAGGACCCGCAGGGGACATTGCATTCACACCACCACCGTGCACCCAGTCACCCATTACTCCTTCTATGTGATGACGGATGCCCAGAGCCCCTTAGGCCCACTCACCAGGGCCAATGCCAAAGCTGAGGATGGAGGCAAAGATGCAGGCCACGGCCAGGTAGAGTGTCCAGGGGAACGAGCTCTGCCATGGACGGGGCAGGGGTGAGGTGGAAGTTAGCCTGGCCTGGACCCTCCAGCCCTCATCCACCCCAGCTACCTGCAGGCACAGGGCCACAGTGAAGATGCTCCCCCAGCAGGCCATCAGGCTGTACCCACCGATGAGCAGCACGCGCCGACCCATCCTCTCGACTGCCACACACTTCAAAGGAAGAAAGCACAGACCCATGCACCCAGCCATGGTCCCTGAGGTGTGGGGCAGGCAATGGGAAGGGGTCTCCTGAGAAAGCTGGTGGTGGAGGTGGGGATAGTTTATTGCTTCAATGTGACTTTATTAATTTCCTAAAGGAACTTGGTCAATCAATCACCCAACTTCAGCCAGTTTCCGCATCTCAAAATGGTGCTGGAAGTGACCCGCAAACAACAGATGCTCTCTAACTCACTGCATTGATTGATTGATTGAGACAGGGTCTCACTGGTCCAGCCCAGGCTGGAGTGCAGTGGCATAATCTCGGTTTACTGCAGTCTCAACCTGCTAGGCTCAAGTGTTCCTCTCACCTCAGCCTCTCCAGTAGCTAGCACTACAGGCAAAGACCACCACACCCGGCTAATTTTTGTATTTTTTGTAGAGACGGGTTTCACCATATTGCCCAGGTTGGTCTCGAACTCCTGATCCCACCTCAGCACTATCGCCTGGGGTGGAGTGCAATGTCACCACCTCGGCTCACTGCAACCTCCACCTACCGGGTTCATGTGATTCTCCTGCCTCAGTCTCCCGAGTAGCTGGGATTACAGGTGCCCGCCACAATGTCCGGCTAATTTTTTGTATTTTTTAGTGGAGACGAGGTTTCACTATGTTGGCCAGGCTGGTCTCGAACTCCTGACCTCGTGATCCACCCGCCTCGGCCCGAAGTGCTGAGATTACAGGCGTGAGCCACTGCACTCGGCCCCTCACTACATTTTAACACCATAAGCTGGAGTGTAAACTGGTTTAATGCAGAGGACCTGGGGGTCCCTCCCCCAAGGGCTGGTGGAAGAAGGGCGCCCTCCAGACTCACACTAACAATCGCCATGAGCAGCTCGCAGCTCCCAGTCCCGATGGTGGCATACTGGACTTTCGCTTCTGGCACTCCTGCTTTCTGGAACACGGAGGAGGCGTAGGCGTACATCTGGGAGAGCATGGCTTTCAGGCCTGGGCTCCTTTCCACCTCCCATGGCTCCCAGCAGCCTGCAACACCAAGCCTCCAGGGCCCAGGGCGTGGGGCAGGGCAGGGGTCTCACCAAGTCATTCCCGCAGAGCTCCATGGCACTGCCCAGCACCACGAGGCTTGTCACCTGTCTCCTCAGGGCCCGATGCTGGAACAGCTCCCATGGGCGCCGGGCACGGCAGCCCTGGCAGGCAGCACGCTCCTCCTCCAGCTCCTCCAGCTCCCTTGCCAAGTCCCCTGAGCCCCGCAGTCGCCGTAGTGCTGAGCCAGGGAAGAGGGTACTGAGCTCCCCTTCCCCAAGCCCCTCTGTGGTCCCCCCACAGGGACCCTCTCCTCCATCACACCATTCCTTTCCTTCTTGGCTCACTCTCTGTCTCTGTGTCTGTCTGTGTGTGTGTGTGTGTCTCTCTCTGCCTCTGTCTCTCTCAATCTCTCTGTGTCTGTTTGCCTCCCTGGTCAGACGGAGATGATCTTCCTGGCCCTGACATTTCTCAGGGCTGTTGGGGTGTTGCTAGCGTGGATGAAAAAAGGCTTTAGAAAGAAACTCGGGGTTCTGTGGACATATCATGACTATTGCAGCACATTATCAAACTCAATTTTTCACCCCTCCCTGCACCCATGCTGCTTGCTGTGTGATTTTGCAGTTCCTCCCACTAAAGGGGCAAGTACCGCCTACATCCCTGCTCCTGGATCCGGGCTTGGCCAATAGGATGAGGCTGCAGTGAGGGCGTGCCATGTTCCAGCCTGAGCCTTAAGAGGCCTTGCTCACTTATACTTGCTCTTCTGCCACCATGAGAACATTCCAGGCTAGCCAGGAGGATGACAAGAGACATGGACAGCCATTGGCCAGGCGCAGTGGCTCAAGCCTGTAATCCCAGCACTTTGGGAGGCAGAGGCGGGCCTGAGGTCAGGAGTTCGAGACCAGCCTGGCCAACATGGTGAAACCCCATCTCTCCTAAAAATACAAAAATTAGCCAGGCGTGGTGGCAGGCGCCTGTAATCCCAGCTACTTACAAGGCTAAGGCAGGAGAATTGCTTGAACCCAGGAGGCAGAGGTTGCGGTGAGCCAAGATCATGCCATTGCACTCCAGCCTGGGGGACCAGAGTAAGACTCCGTCTCAAAAAAAAAAAAAAAAAAAAAGAGACATGGACAGCCAAAGGGGCCCAGATGAGCCACCCTCGCTGGGGCTGTTCTAGATCAGCCAATGCCCAGCTGAGCTGCAGTTGCAGGAATGACCAAGATCAGTAGAGATATCAGCCAGAACCATCCTAGATCAGCCCAGCCCAGAGGACCTAGAGGCTTAGGCTAAACAATTGCTTGTTTTGTTTGTTTGCTTACCACCGAGATGTTATGATTGTCTATTAGTCAGCAATAGAAAGCTGATCAATAAATTGGCACCAGGAGTGGGTGCTACCATAACAAAGACCTGTGAAATATGGTATTAGTTCAAAGACCAGGCAGAGGATGGCGATAAGGTTGAAGAAATGAAATGCTATGTTATATAGTGCAGTAACTTGGAAGAAAGAAAATGGGCTCAATGAACTTATGGACTTGAGCAAAGAAAACTCCAAATGTTGAAAGCATGAACTGGTTGCTGTTAAATGAGTATTCTAAGCTTGCTGTAAGACATGAAGAATTAGCTCAGAAAATAACTGGCCAGTTTGCAAACAGAATTCAGAGGCAACAAAATTTAATTAAATATAGCATATTTCAGAAACGCTGGGTTAGTTGAAAACAACAACAAAAATGTCTTCTCACCTCTATCCTCTCCAGCTAGCAAAAGAATCCCAAATTAAGTAAAAGCCTGTGAGCAAAGATCAAATCCGGAGCACCGCCAGGAAGCCATGGACTCATAGTAAAGATCAATCAAGCGTGTGGCTTAAAGCAGTGCCTCATAGACCCTCATAGCTAGAAAAGGGGGCATTTAGGAGGCTTGCAGGCGTTGCTTCAAGGTAGCCTGACATACCCTAAATAACAGCAATTAGGCCTTGGGAGAGAAGCCTCTCTCAAAAGTAATTGTGAGCGTGGTTTGTTGGCACATGAAAAAACCTCAAATACATAGAAAACTCACATCATTTTTGAGAAAGTTGTATTGGCAAAAAGCTCTGCTTTTTGACCAGGACAATTTGACCAGCTCTGCTTTTTGACCAGGACAATTTGAAATATAAAGACTTCTGTGCCCCAACTTTTCTTTTTTTTTTTTTTTTTTTTGAGATGGAGTCTCGCTCTGTCACCAGGCTGGAGTGCAGTGTGCAGTGGCACCATCTTGGC
The DNA here is from genome assembly GCF_000951045.1 of Mandrillus leucophaeus. NCBI lineage: Eukaryota > Metazoa > Chordata > Mammalia > Primates > Cercopithecidae > Mandrillus > Mandrillus leucophaeus. Next base: position 180,161 of record NW_012108920.1, on the reverse strand, counting down.
TCACTGCAACCTCCACCTCTCAGGTTCAAGCGATTCTCCTGCCTCAGCCTCCCTAGTAATTGGGACTACAGGCGCATGCCACTATGCCCAGCTCATTTTTGTATTTTTAGTAGAGATGGGGTTTCACCATGTTGGCCAGGCTGGTCTCGATCTTTTGACCTCGTGATCCGCCCGCCTTGGCCTCCCTGGTATTACAGGTATGAGCCACGGCGCCCAGCCTGCCCCAACTCTCTGTAGACAGGAAACAAGCTGAGAAATTTGCTCAACCATCAAAAGCAGCACACTGTGCAATGCCCTCTTCAGAAGGAATCAAGGAAGGTGATAGAAAAGGAAAAACATCTCAGAGGGCAGACGCAAGAAGCATGGAGAGCCATGCATAGTGGTGTGTGCCTAGAGTCCCAGCTACTCAGGATGCTGAGGCAGGAGGATCGCTTGGGCCCAGGAGCTCTGGGTTGTGGTACGCTAGGCAGATCAGGTGTCTACACTAAGTTCAGCATCAATATAGTGACGTCCCAGGAGCAGGGACCACCAGGCTGCCTAAGGAGAAATGCACTGGCCCAGGCTGGAAATGGGACAGTTCAAAACTCCTGTGCTAGCTGGATACAATGGCTCATGCCTATAATCCAAGCACTTTGGGAGGCCAAGGAGGATGGATCACTTGAGCTCAGGAGTTTGAGACCTGCCCAGGCAAAAGGTGAAACTCCATCTTTACAAAAAATACAATAATAAAAAAAAAATTAGCCAAGCATGGTGGCACGGGCCAGTAGTCCTAGCTACTCAGGAGGCTGAGGTGGGAGAATTGCTTGGGCCTGGGAGGCGGAGCTTGCAGTGAGCTGAGATCACACCACTCCAGCCTGGGCCACAGAGTAAGACCCTGTTCCAAACAAAACCAAAAAACCAAAACAAAAACGAAGAAAACTTCCATGCTGATCAACAATGGGGTCATGCCTATGAATAGCCACAGTACTCCAGCCTGGAGAAGCGAGAACTTGTCTCTAAAAATTAAAGAAAAAAAAAAGAAAAAAAAAAGAACCATGGCCTGGGGTGCCCTTCCTAGGGGGCAGGGGACAGAGCCGGAACTTGAACAAAGAATACTCCCTACCCCCAAGGCAGGGGACATGGCCGTATTTTTCTAGGGGCACTTCAGAATTGTTATAGATTAGTGACTGCTCCATGCCTGCCTTGCTTCCTCGTTTTTGAAATGAGAGCTTTAATTCCGGTTACCTCATCTTACTTTTCACCATTGCATGCTGAGTGTGGGAAGGGAGGAAGACTTATCTTTCTAGATCCTAGGTTTCTGGATCAAGAAAAGGCCCATATAGACTTAATGTGGTGTAAGATCTGGGACTTCAAGCCTGATGCCATGATTGGATGAGACTCTGGGGGATCCTGGGATGGGACTGAACACATTTTGCACAGAGGAGAGACATAAGTAATAATTGTGGCCATGGTGACAGAGAAGAGTACACTAATGGGCTCTGGTCTTCACCCCTCCTTAAATCCACACCCCTTGCGATAGGAGAGGATATGCCATCAATTTTCCCATCCCTTGACTTGGGATTTGGCAGCATGACTGACTCCCTTTGGCCAATGGAATGTTAATAGCATGAGGGGACCAAAGGTTTGGAAAGCACTTATTTGCAACTGGATTTGCTTTCTTGTTTCTCTGCCATCATCATACTATTCCTAGGCTAACCCGTTGGTACCAAAAGTGAGAGGACAGAAAGTGCAGCAAAGCTGAATGACTCCAGTCCAGACCAGCCCAGACCGGCCAAGCCACAGCTGAACCTCACCGCTGCCCCCGTCCCCCGCCCCATGCTGTGAGGTAGCCCAGCTGAGATCAGCAGAGCTGCGCAGCCAGCCAGGCAAGCAAATGAATAAAAGATGCAGTAAATAATTGTTGCTTTAAACCAGAAACGTGGCAGTTGTTCCTTAGGCATTCTTATTGTAGCCATAGTTGACTGATAAGATGACCATCACCCAGTTGGCATTGGGTAGGTGAGGTCTTGCACAGGTGTTTGACCGTGTGTGTGTGTGTGTGTGTGTGTGTGTGTGTGTGTGTGTGTGTTTCTCCACACCACTCTGGAGTTCTTGAATAACAGTGGCTATGTCTGATCCATTTTGCTGCCTGGCAGTTTGGACAGCCACTTGATAAGAGTTCTGACTGAAGGCAGGTATGGGCAGATCATGAAACTGAGACACAAAGAGAGGGATAGCTTTTCCTTGATAAATGAAACCTATGAAATGGGGACCCATATACTCTGAGGAGATGCACCCCTTGGTCAAGGCAGTCTGGGAGCCCAAGGACAGAGACTCACCTGCCAGGCAGGCCTCGGTGTCTCCACAGTCAATGAGGAGGTAGCGTGGGCTTTCGGGGAGCAGAGGCAGGGAGGCGAGCTGCAGCACCCCGGGCACCAGGCAGCTGGCCAGCAGCAGAGGCCAGGCCTGAGGGTCACCTAGAAGCTCCCTAAGGGGGCAGAGGAGAGGCCAGGCCAGATTCCTCTTTGCCAGAGTCCTACCACCCTGCTCTCCTGCCCACCTGCACACCTCCCTGCAGAGGGTCTGCAATTGCCCCGTGCCTCTTCCTATCCAAGTCTGGGTCTGAACATCAAGATCCCTCCCACCCAGGCTGGGACCAAGAGAGGACAGGGACACTGCCCCACCTCATCCCTAGCAACTCCCCTTCCCAAGAGTCCAGGCTCTGCGTTCTCCTCTTTTTTCTGGAATGACTGGAACAGGTTTCTCTTTGAAAGCCCAAATCTTTACCCTCTCCTCTGTCAAGACCTGTTCTTTGCTCCCTGACCTGGAGAAGATAGGATAAGGTGATTCACATTGCAGTATGTTGACTGATACCCATTTTGTGAATTGGCAGCAGAGATGTGGATAGAGGATTCGATGCCTTCATGCAAAGCAACAATGCTTTAATCTACTAGTGGGTAGGGGAGACATTTAGGTGAAGAAAGGTTTTTACTGGTATCTCCGAAATACTGAATGCATGTGGGGGAGGGGTGCTTACCTGAGTCCGACCACCTGTCCCATCACGATCCCCAGAGCGGTAAAGATGGCTGAGCTCATGGCCACAGCTCCTCGGAGCTCCTTAGGGGCGCTCTCCCCCAGGTACATGGGCTGGATATTCATGCTCACGCCTGGACGTGTGCACAGCAGAGGCACATCAGCCACCGGCTGGGACTTCCCTCCATGACATCGGCCTGTCTTCCCTGCCCCACTCAGCACTGTCCAGCCACTCAACTGGATCCTGGCACTGAGGGCTGATCCCTCACCCCCCACACTCTGAGGGGTTCTGCTTCACCTGCTGAAGGGCCAACAGGATCCCAACTCCACTCCTCAGAACTTCTGAGAGAGGGCTTTCCCAGATCCGCTCCCATCCTGGTCCCTGGCCACAGTCCCACATGTTCGTGGGAACTTCCTAGGTCCCATCACTGGGACCTGAGTGAAGGGCTCTAAGGAAGCTGTGTTGGAGCCCTTAAAAGCCCAGGTGGATGTGCTCAAAATTCTGCTCTCTCACATGAAAAGCCCAACAAACCGAGGAGTACGTAACAGGCCATTCTGCTTCTGAGGGAAGATCAGAAAACTCATCCTATATCCTTTTATACTTTGGCTGCCAGGAAGCTCATGGCTTACAGTGTTACTCAAACATGGGACCTCTGTTAGTGTTAGTTTGCAGGTGTTTATTCCCCCACCCCTACACAACTTTTCCATTGTTCTGTACCTACTTTAAATATCTAGTCATATGAGTCTTTTAAGATAAACTATATTTCATCCTTTTGTGACAAAGGTAGGCATAAACAAAAAATAAATAAATGAGGCTGGGTGCGGTGGCTCACGCCTGTAATCCCAGCACTTTGGGAGGCTGAGGCAGGCGGATCACAAGGTCAGGAGATCAAGACCATCCTGGCTAACACAGTGAAACCCCGTCTCTACTAAAAATACAAAAAATTAGCCAGGCATGGTGGTGGGAGCCTGTAGTCCCAGCTACTCAGGAGGCTGAGGCAGGAGAATGGCATGAACCCAGGAGGCAGAGCTTGCAGTGAGCCGAGATGGCGCCACTGCACTCCAGCCTGGGCGACAGAGTGAGACTCTATCTCAAAAAAATAAAATTAAACAAACAAACAAACAAATAAATAAATAAATAAATAAAGGGAGGAAATGAGGGAAGAAATGAAATAAAAGAAATTAATGAATTTATGAATAAATAGGCATAGAGAGGTAGGACGAGAAGCCCCCACCCCATACCTGCACTGACTCCCACAAGCAGTCTTCCCAGCATGATCATCTCAAAGGAGCCTGCTTTGCGGCTGAATCCAAACAGAATCGCTGCCAACACCACAAAGATGTTATTCACCAGGAGGGACTTCTTCCTTGGGGGAAGTGAAACACACAGAAAGAGAGGCTGTGGTTCAGTCCAGAGGGACCATCCTTGGGGACCACTCTTTGCAACTCTAACAAGCCCTGATCACACACACACATATGTGTGTGTATTTGTGTTTCAAAGAGTCTAAACTGCATGAACGGAAATGACCATTATACCTAGGCTCACCTATGGTATGCCTTCAGGTGAATATTCCCACTCCCCTCCCCCGCCATGCACCCCAATTACTCTCCCTTCAGCCTACAGCAAAGCTTGAAATAACAGAATTTATGTGGTATGGCCTTCCCCCTTCAGATTAAGTACTGTTCTCCCCAAACTTTTTGAAAATGAAGGGACTGGCCAGGGGTGGTGGTTTATGCCTATAATTCCAGCACCTTGGGAGGCTGAGGTGGGAGGACTGCTTGAGCCCAGGAGTTTGGTTTTTTTTTGTTTTTTGGTTTTTTTTGAGACAAAGTCTTGCTGTGTTACCCAGGCTAGAATGTAGTGGTGCAATCTTGGCTCACTGCAACCTCCATCTCCCAGGTTCAAGCTATTCTTGTGCCTCAGCCTCCAGAGTGGCTGGGATTACCAGCGCATGCCACCACATCCAGCTAATTTTTGTATTTTTAGTAGAGATGGGGTTTTTCCCTGTTGGCCAGGCAGGTCTCAAACTCCTGACCTCAGGTGACCCACCTGCCTTGGCCTCCCAGAGTGCTGGAATTACAGGCGTGAGCCACAGCGCCCAGCCAAGACCCTGAATTTAAATCCTGACTCTGTCATTCATTAGTTCATGACCTCAAGTATGCCATTAACTACTTTGAGTCCTGGTAACCTTGCTGTCAAATGAGATGAGAGTTCCTACACTTATAGGTCTGTTGGAACACATAATTTTTAAAATACATGTAAAAATTGGGCTGGGCATGGTGGCTCATGCTTTTAATCCCAACACTTTGGGATGTCAAAGTGGGCAGATCACCTGATCCCAGGAGACCAGCCAGGGCAACGTGATGAAACTCCATCTCTACAAAAAATACAAAAAAATTAGGCTGGGCACGATGGCTCACGTGTGTCATCCCAGCACTTTGGGAGGTCAAGGCAGGCAGATCACCTGACGTCAGGAGTTCGAGACCAGCCTGACCAACATGGAGAAACTCCATCTCTACTAAAAAAAATACAGAATTAGCCAGGCGTGGTGGCACATGCCTATAATCCCAGCTACTCAAGGCTGAGGCAGGAGAATTGCTTGAACCTGAGAGGTGGAGGTTGTGGTGAGCCGAGGTTGCACCATTGCACTCCAGCCTGCGCAACAAGAGTGAAACTCCATTTCAAAAAAATATATATATATTAGCTGGGCATGATGGCGCACGCCTGTAATTTCAGCTACTCAAGAGGCTGAGGTGGGAGGATTGCTGGAGTCCAAGAGTACGAGGCTGCAGTGAACCATGATCACGCCACTGCACTCCAGCCTCGATGAGAGAGTGAGACTGTCTCAACAACAACAGTGAAGGTACTAATATGTAATTTATCAGATTCAATACAACTCCAGGGAGGAAGAACAGGGACTTTAGAGTGAAGGAATGGACGCATAGATAGTCAAGTGGAGTTTCCTTATATTTTCCTCCATGTATTACAGAGTCGCTTCTCACAACTCAGAATGGCTGTATGTCTCAATGCCTTGATCAATGGGACAGACACCAATCCAAGGAGGGGCCATTGGAAATGTCACCTGTTCTGTCATGATGAAGCATTAGCTTTGGCTCCTAATACTGAGCTCAGAAGTGCTGTCATACAGATCACCCAGGAGAGCTCACTGTGATGATATAGCTCACTGTACTGAGAGGGAAACCGAAGACCAGAAGTGGCCAGTGTTCTGCTCAAAGTGACCAACACATTGGTGATAAAATATGAGCCAAAGCCTGTGTGTCTTGTGTCTAGAGAATCAAAAATGACGGTAGATTATAACAAACTTGATCTAGTGGTAACTCCAACTGTAACTAATAATTATAATTACAATGATAGACATTTTCCTCACTGGAATTAATAAATCCATTAATAATAATTAAGTACTTCAATCTGGTGAGTGCACTTTGCTCCATTTAAATACACAGACATTGCCAAAAACACTTAGCATTCACCTTGCAGGAAGAGTCATATACCTCCACTGACCTGCCTTAAGTATATAGCAGCAGCCGGGTGCAGCAGCTCATGCCTATAATCCCAGCATTTTGTGAGGCTGAGGTGGGCAGATCATGAGGTCAGAAGTTTGAGACCAGCCTGGCCAACATGGTGAAACCCCATCTCTACCAAAAATACAAAAAGTAGCCAGGCTTGGTGGCATGCGCCTGTTATCCCAGCTACTCAGGAGGCTGAGGCAGGAGAATTGCTTGAACCGGGAGGCGGAGGTTGCAGTGAGCTGAGATCGCACCACTGTACTCTAGCCTGGGTGACAGAACGAGACCCTGTCTCAAAAAAAATAATAAATTAAAAAAAAGGATATAGCAGCTGTCCATCTGTGGGCGACAGTCCATTCCACAGGGACCTGTGCATCCCACAGGACATGCTGCTGTCCCACTATTTTGATGAGTTCATACAGAAAGGACCTGGAGAAGAGGAAGCAGCAAGTGCACTAGATGTCTTGGTAAGGTACACTGTGACAAAGAGTAGAAGATTAAAAACGAGACAGGGGGCTGCCACTCCAACGAAGTTCCTGAGGTCTAGAGGACTAAGAGGTGGCAGCGTATTTTCTCCAAAGTGCATGACAAATTGCTGCACCATAGTCCCCTTCCTCTAAGGAGGAGGGACAAGCCTCTGAGAGCTCCTTTTTTTTTTTTTTTTTTTTTT
>NW_012108920.1:166463-172764 GCF_000951045.1 Mandrillus leucophaeus | reverse complement strand
CGTGTTAGCCAGGATGGTCTCGATCTCCTGACCTCGTGATCCACCCGTCTCGGCCTCCCAAAGTGCTGGGATTACAGGCTTGAGCCACCGCGCCCGGCCACCTCTGAGAGCTTCTTTCCATTTTGGAGGCAGCGGAATACCACATCAGGTGTCGTGTCCTGGCACATTTATCAGGTGACTTGAAAACCTGGCAGTTTTGAGTGGTGCTTAGCAAGAGAAGTATTTCTCTAGTGGGTCGAAGCCAAATTCACATCGCACTAGCAACTATACACAATCACGGCCCCAAGACAAGCTCAAAGAGCTCTGCCACTCAACCCCTTAGCTTTAGGAGAGCCTGTGGTGCTCAAAGTGGCAGTTAAAATACTCTAAAAAGAGGTCACAATGCAAAACCAAAGATTTTTAAGTTGAACTACTCTCCTTCAGCAAATTACTAGCCTCTTTTATATATACATATTATATATATTTTTTCATATATATAAATATATATTTTTTTCATATATATATAAATAAATACGTATATTTATCTATTTAGAGATGGGGTCTCACTATGTCACCCAGGCTTGAGTGCAGTGGTGCTATAACAGCTCACTGAAGCCTCGACCTCCCAGGCTCAAGTGATCCTCCCACCTCAGACTCCTGAGTAGCTGGGACCACAGGTGTACGCCACTATGCCTGGCTAATTTTTTCTTTTTTTCTTGTAGAGATGGGGTCCTGCTATGTTGCCCAGGCTGGTCTCAAACTCCTGGGCTCAAGAGATCCTCTTCCCTTGGCCTCTCAAAGTGCTGGAATTATAGGCATGAGCCATCATGCCCAGCCTGCTATCCTCTTAAGGAGAAAGAGCTCCTGGCCTTGTCACTAGGCCCTAGTGAGGAATAAACACCAGGCTGTGGGATGCCACAGGGCCATGTACTTATCATAACTGGGTGCTGTATGACACCCTCCTACTAAGCTTGAGTGTGCCCTGTACTACTCCGTCACTGAATAGAAGTGGTATAAACCAAACTTGCCCAATGTGGGCCCCAAAGTTTCCCATGAATAGGTCACTCACATCAGTTTGGACCTAAAAGGTATTGAAGGACTTAAACCCATCCAATAGATTTTTTAGCATGGACTTTTTTTTTTTTTTTGAGACGGAGTATCGCTCTGTCACCCAGGCTAGAGTGCAGTGGCGCAATCTGGGCTCACTGCAAGCTCTGCCTCCCAGGTTCAAGTGATTCTCCTACCTCAGCTGTTCACGCCATTCTCCTGCCTCAGGCTCCCCAGTAGCTGGGACTACAGGCGCCCGCCACCACATTTTTTTTGTATTTTTTTAGTAGAGACAGGGTTTCACCGTGTTAGCCAGGATGGTCTTGATGTCCCAACCTCATGATCTGCCCGCCTCGGCCTCCCAAAGTGCTGGGATTACAGGCATGAGCCACCACGCCCAGCCTAGCATGGACTTCTTTTGCCTCTTTTTATTTTTCTTTTCTTTTCTTTTTTTTTTTTTGAGATGGAGTCTCACTCTTGTTGCCCAGGCTAGAGTGCAGTGGCACGATCTCGGTTCACTGCAACCTCTGCCTCCCGGGTTCAAGTGATTCTCCTGCCTCAGCCTCCTGAGTAGCTGGGATTACAGGCGTCCGCCAACACGCCCGGCTAATTTTTGTAGTTTTAGTAGAAATGGGGTTTCACCATGTTGGCCAGGCTGGTCTCGAACTCCTGACCTCAGGTGAACCCCCCCCCGCCTCAGTCTCCCAAAGTGCTGGGATTACGGGCGAGAGCTACCGCACCCGGCCTGTCCCTTTTTCAAAAGGTTTGGTTGGACAGACAGTCTTAGATGAAGCAGAATTTGAAGACTGGTTTCAAGGAGGTACAGGGAAACACTAAGTGGGTGTATCTTTTAAAATTAGCCCAGAATCTGAAAATATAGCTGGGCACCGTGGCTCACGCCTGTAATCCCAGCACTTTGGGAGGTCGAGGTGGGTGAATCACCTGAGGTCAGGAGTTCGAGACCAGACTGACCAACATGGAAAATCCCGTCTCTCTACTAAAAATACAAAATTAGCCAGGCGTGGTGGCGGGCGCCTATAATTCCAGCTACTTGGGAGGCTGAGGCAGGAGAATCACTTGAACCCGGGAAGCGGAGGTTGCAGTGAGCCAAGATCACGCCATTGCACTCCAGCCTGGGCAAGAAGAGCAAAACTCTGTCTCAAAAAAATAAATAAATAACCCAGAACCTGAAAATATACATAAATATGTTTCTGCTTATCAGAATCCCCTTCCTGCTGCAAAGAGGCTCTTCATAATCATGCATAATCATGGACAATATGACCTTCTATCTGTAGATGGCATTCAACTGCCTTCTTTGACCATCCTGGTGCTTACTCAGTTGGGTGATAAACAAAGCAAATAGGGTAGAAAGCACAGAAAACGCACATGGGCTCAACAATAGGGGCTTCCTGGCACCGAGATGACTAACCCACCTGTTGCCCTATGCAACCAACCCTGAGCACCCAAAGATGGCAACACATTTCAGAGCTCCAGTCAGCTGCTAAATGGAAGAACTACATCCCCCTGTCCTGGGGAGGGGAACAGACATTTGACATAATCAGAATAGGCATATGTGCTAAATTTGAATTTTTAATTTCTTCCTTTCATGCTTATGCCAGCTGAACCAGGTATCATGAGGTAGCCACACAATAGTTATTACCTCCATCTTCGTGGGAAGAGCCCCACTTTTGTTTGCGATTGTTCCCCTACTCCCCAGGGTGCAGATATGAGCCCCAGTGGTCTAATCCAGTCTTGGTGATCCTGTGCTAGTGTTATGGTTTGATGGTTTGTGTCTCTTCCAAAATTCAGGTTGAAATTTAATTTCCAATGCAACAGTATTTAGAGGTAGACCTTTGGGAGATTGATTAGGCCATGAGAACTCCACCTTCATTGATGGGACTAGTGCTTTATAAAAGGGCTGGAGGGAACTAGGCAGGCTCTTTTTGCCTTTTGCCCCTTTGTCTTCCACCATGTGAGGACACAGCATTCGCCCTTTCTGCCATATGAGGACACAGGGACAAGGAACCACCTTAGAAGCAGAAAGAGTAGCCCTCACCATACACTGAATCTGCTGGTGCCTTGATCTTGGACTTCACAGCCTCCAGAACTGTGAGAAAGTAAATTTCTGTTCTTTATATATCACCCAGTCTCAGTTATTATGTTATGGCAACAAAAATAGACTAAGATCGCTAGTAAGCCGCTGTTTTGAGACAGGCGCTCACTGTGTCATCCAGGCTGGAGTACAGTGGCACAATCAAGACTCATTGCAGCGTCGATCTCCTGGGCTCAGGTGATCTTCCTGCTGCAGCCTCCCGAGTAGCTGGGTCCACAGGCATGTGTCACCATAACTGGTTGATTTTTTTTTTCTTTTTTTTTTTTTTTTTGAGATGGAGTCTTACTCTGTTGCCCAGGCTGGAGTGCAGTGGCATGATCTTGGCTCACTGCAGCCTCTGCCTTGTGGGGTCAAGTGATTCTCCTGCCTCAGCCTCCTGAGTGGCTGGGACTACAGAAGTGTGCCACCACACCCTGCTAATTTTTGCATTTTTAGTAGAGATGGGTTTTCGCCATGTTGGTCAGGCTGGTCTGAAGCTCCTGACCTCAGGTGATCCACCCGCCTCAGCCTCTCAAAGTGCTGAGATTACGGGCATGAGCCACTGCGCCCAGCCCATACCTGGCTAATTTTTTGTAGAGATGGGGTCTCACCACATTGCCCAGACTGGTCTCAAACTCCTGGACCCATGCAATCTTTCCTCCTTAGTGTAATTCCTCCCAAAGTGCTGGGATTACAGGGGTAAGCCACCCTGCCTGGCCAGGCCTGGCTTCTAAGAACTTCCTTTCATGCTATGAGCTGCCCCAATGTCCTTTGAGCTATTACATTTTTGATTCTGTTAATCAGAGTCAGTCTGTGTTGTTTGCAATCCAAGAACTGCATTAGATATGCAGATGGAAAGTGAGGCCCAGGAAGAAAATACTTGTTTTAGGTCAGTTAGCACTTGTTGGTAGATATGAAATTAGAAACCAGGAGTCCTCCCCCTCTCGTAGCACAGGACTGTTTGCTCTACCAAATCCCGGAAGATGTGTCTTGCAAGGTGAAACTCCAGGCAGAGTAAGAGGCTGGATGAGGAGCTGTTCTGGGCCTGGAGCTTGCCGGGCCTCTTCCTGCTTCCATGTCCCTCAGCCTGCAGGCTGCAGCACTCTTCATTAAAGGGCATTCAGGGGGTACACAGGAAGCACTTACCTTCCCAGCGTGATGGCCAAGGGACCTGCAAGCAGTGCTCCAAAGAGGCCTCCTAGGGGGTACAGAGACACGATGAGGGACCACATAAGTAGAATTAGGTGGTCAGGCAGTGGCTCTCCAGTACGCGCCTGCCACGTCTCATTGGTGAATTCCTGAATGTGCTGTGGACAGAAATGCCAGTCAGCCTTCTGGGGATGGGGGCGTGGGGGCACTAGACAAGACAAGCCTTCTCCCTAACAGGGTTCCATGCTTCTGCAGAACAGGCAATGAGAACAGGCACCGTGTCTTCTGAGCTCCCCGTGGAGCAGGAACCAACTCACCTGAGCACTTCCCCTGTGCAGGGCACCATGCTGGTTCTTATCCCTCAATATCCCTCAGAGCCTAGCACTGGACATGCCCCATTTGCCCCTCTCTGCAAAAACACTTTTTCTCCCTACTCACATAACACTTCTGACAGCAAATGTGTGGATTTTTTCCACATCAAGCAATTCTCTAACTCTCCGGACACGAGCTGGAGTACTACAATGGAATCCCATTCTGACACTATCCACCTGGAGTTAGCATCAGATCCCACAAGTCAAAGGGCTCCATTCCACAAGACTGTCCCCTCTTCAGATGCCAACTGCAAGACCAGGTCTCCTGCACTTCTGACCAACTGGCCATCAACTGGGGATTCCTAGGACCCTTTCCGTGGGTTTGAAAATTTGCAACAATGGCTCACAAAACTCAGGAAGGCCCTTTACTTGCATTTACTGGTTTGTTATGAAGGATACAACTCATGAACAGCCATATGGGAAAGATGCACTGGGCATGGTCCTGGGGGACTAGGTTGCTAGAGGCTTCCATGTCCCCTGCAGGAGCACCACCTTCCCAGCACCTCAATGTGTTCACAAACCTGGAAGCTCATCAAATCTTATTGTTCAAGAGCTTTTATAGACCTTAATCTTCAGCTCCTCTCCCTTTTTCAGAGTTCTGTGAGTGGGGCTGAACATTCTGACCCGCTAATCTCTTGGTCTTTTTGGTGACCAGCTCCATCCTGAGGCAATCTAATGGCCCTACCCTGTCACCTCATTAGCATACGCGCAGGTATGATGAAATGGGGCTCATTGCAAATAACAAAAGATGCTCCTATCACTCAAGAAATTCCATGGCCAGGCACGGTGGCTCACACCTGTAATCAGAGCACTTTGGGAGGCAGACACGGGTGGATCACCTGGGGTCAAGAGTTCAAGACCAGCCTGGCCAACATGGTGAAACCCCATCTCTACTAAAAATACAAAAAAAAAAAATTAGCCAGGTGTGGTGGCAGGCACCTGCAATCCCAGCTACTTGCGAGGCTGAGGCAGAAGAATTGCTTGAATCTGGGAGGTGGAGGTTGCAGTGAGCCAAGATTGTGCCAATCTTGGCAAGTAATCCTTTTGCTTCAGCCTCCCGAGTAGCTGGGACTACAGGCGCCCGCCACCACGCCTGGCTAATTTTTTTGTATTTTTTTAGTAGAGACGGGGTTTCACTACTTTTGGGAGGCAGCCTCCCAAAGCACTGGGATTACAGACATGAGCAACCATGCTCAGGCTTGGTCACTGTCAAGACTGGGGATTAGGCTCTGGGAGAGGTAAACTGACTTGCTCACAGCTTTAGCCATGGGTCAGGGTTGTACCAGGTAGTTTGGACTCCCCAGACTCCAAACCTCAGGTGAGTGAAGGGAAGTCACATGGTTAGGAAAGAAGTGGGGAAGACATGGACACCCTTCTCTTGGTTAGAGATGAAATGTCATTTGCAGGTCTCCCGACAGAACAGAACACAAGAGAGGGCAGTGGGTTCAGGTGCTGGGCCAGCTCTCCCCTGCCCAGCTCGGGGCAATGACTGGCAGCCTAGTGCCCACCAGCTGCCTCTCGGGGGAGGAACTGTCCACAGGAGCTGGGACCAGGGCCAGCTTCCCCTGACATTGGCTGGAACTCCTCAAGAGTGACCATTGACAAAGATTCTCCTCAGAGTTTTCTAAGCTCTTTTTTTTTTTTTTAAAGATAGGGTCTTGGC
>NW_012108920.1:155716-166073 GCF_000951045.1 Mandrillus leucophaeus | reverse complement strand
AAACCCGGGAGGCGGAGCTTGCAGTGAGCTGAGATCTGGCCACTGCACTCCAGCCTGGGCGACAGAGCGAGACTCCGTCTCAAAAAAAAATAAAAATAAATAAAGATAGGGTCTCCCTCTGTTGTCCAGGCTGGAGCTCAAGCCATCCTCTCACCTCAGCCTCACAAGTACCTGCAAATACAGGCTCATGCCACTGCGCCCTGTTGAATATTTTTTTACTTCTTTGTAGATACTGGATCTTGCGTGTTGCTTAGGCTGATCTCAAACTCCGGGGCTCAAGCAATCCTCCCACCTCAGCCTCTCAAAGTGTTCAGATTAGAAGGGTGAGCCACTGCGCCTGGTATTCTGAGCTCTTTTTCAACTAGGTCTCAACTTTTGGACTTCTGTGTTCATCTCTGCGTTGTTCAGTTTTAGCAAGTGTCCTGCTAAGTTGATTTAGCTAGAATCCTCATCCTCCACATCTGATCACTTTCAAAATCTAATTGGCCTCCTTATCCTCTGCCATCCTCCATGATATCTGGTTACCCTGGCCTGCCCTCAACAAGAATCCTGTTGGGTCAATTTAACCAGAATCCCCCACAAACGCCTGATGATCCTCTCAGTCATTGTGCACCCACTGACCCCGCTCTACTCCTCGGCTATCAGTTCTCGCTTGCCCATGCTGTATTTGAAGTTGAATCCAATCTTTCTGCCTCAGGGTAGGACCCCATTGCCATGGTCCCTCCAACTAGTGCTTGCCACCTCTTGAATAAACTCTTCATTACTGTGCTTTGACAAGTGTCATTGAATAGTTTTTGTTTTTGTTTTTGTGATGGAGTTTTGTTCTTGTTGCCCAGGCTGGAGTGCAATGGCGCGATCTCGGCTCACCGCAACCTCCGCTTCCCGGGTTCGAACAATTCTCCTGCCTCAGCCTCCCAAGTAGCTGGGATTACAGGCACGTGCCACCATGCCTGGCTAATTTTGTATTTTTAGTAGAGATGCAGTTTTTCCATGTTGGTCAGGCTGGTCTGGAACTCCCAACTTCAGGTGATCGACCTGCCTTGGCCTCCCAAAGTGTTGGGTTTACAGGCGTGAGCCACTGTGCCCAGCCTTTTTTTTTTTTTTTTTTTTGAGAGGGAGTCTTCCTCTGTCACCCAGGCTGGAGCACGATGGCGAGATCTCAGGTCACTGCAACCTCCGCTTCCTGGGTTCAAGCGATTCTCCTGCCTCAGTCTCTGGAGGAGCTGAGGTCACAGACACGCACCACCATGCCCAGCTAATATTTCTACTTTTAGTAGAGACAGGGTTTAATCATGTTGGCCAGGCTGGTCTCGAACTCCTGACCTCAAATGATCCACCTGCCTCAGCCTCTCAAAGCACTGGGATTATAGGCATGAGCCACCATGTCCAGCCTGAATAACTTTTTCTTTAACAGTTAGAACTTAACACTATTCAGCAGGGTAGGGGAAGCCTCTGAGCCTAGGAAAGTCTCCTTTGTGGGGGCTGGTGATGGCCGTGGGAGGTAAGGTCTGAGTGACCTGCCCAGCCCGGGATGGACCCCTCTCTAGTCTGAGTGTGCACTGAAGTGGGTGCTCAAATGCTTGATGAATGAATGAATAAATAAACCAATGCCTTACGCCTGTAATCCCAGCACTTTGGGAGTCCAAGGCAGGCAGATTACCTGAGGTCAGGAGTTTGAGACCAGCCTGGCTAACATGAGGAAAGTCCATTTCTACTACAAATACAAAAAAATTAGCCAGGCATGGTGACAGGCGCCTGTAATCCCAGCTACTCAGGAGGCTGAGACAGGAGAATCACTTGATCCTGGGAGGCAGAGGTTGCAGTGACCTCAGATCTCGCCACCGTGCTCCAGCCTGGGTGACAGAGGGAGCCAAGATCACGCCATTGCACTCCAGCTTGGTCAACAAGAGCAAAACTCCATCTCAATAAATAAACAAACAAACAAACAAACAAACAAACCAATGCAGCCAGCTCAGACCCCCCTTTCTAAATTCTCATCCTTGCTTTAAGAGGCTGGGCTGCTATCATTCTTTCTATCCCCATCTCTATCTTCTGCTAACAAATATTACTTTGGAGGAAGTTCTCTCCATAGTCAAGTATAGCTCTTGGTTCCCCCATAAAGGTGATCACCTGGCCCAGATCTGGCCAATCCGAGCATCCCAGCCTCCTGACCACATTACTGGTCTGGGAGTGGACACGTAAACCAAACCAGCCCCTCAGGCTCTTCCCTGCCTTTCTACATGAGCTAATCTGGAAGACTTTTGTTGGTGGGGGGAGTTCTCAGCTGGCAGGAAGTGAATCTGGTGACAGCAGCTCCCCAACTAGGTATGAAAACAAGGCCAAGGCAGGCACGGTGGCTCATGCCTGTAATCCTAGAACTTCAAGAGGCCGAGGTGGGCGGACCACTTGAGCTCAGGAGTTCGAGACCAGCCTGGGCAACATGATGAGACCCTGTCTCTACTAAAAAATACAAATAAAATAGCTGGGCTTTGTGGTACACACCTGTGGTCCCAATTACTTAGGAGGCTGAGGTGTGAGGATCGCTTGAGCACCTGAGCTTGGGGTGGAGCGGAGGTTGCAGTGAGCCGAGATTGCGTGATCGTACTCCAGCCTGGGTGACAGAGCAAGACTCTGTCTAAAAAAAAAAAAAAAAACCGAGAGAGGAAAATCAGGGGCAGGACAGCAGCCACAGTTCTGTCCTGGGACCTGGTTCCTGCAGCTCTCCCCCAGTGCTGTGTGAAGCCCCATATCCCATCATTCCCAGTTATGTGACTAGGTACTTGCCCTTCTTACTTAAGCAAGTTAGAGGTAGGCTTCTATCACTGGGGCTGAAAGACCCATCCTTTCCACAGACACTCACAGAACATCGGCTCGGGCCAGGCTATGACCAAGTGCTGGAGATTCAAAGATGACTCAGATGCTGAGAGCGAATCAGCAGGAGAAAGGAGATGGACACAAAACAGCCCTCACACAGCCTGAGTGAGGACAGCCTGCACCAAGGGCTGGAGAGGGAAGAAGGTTTCAAGAAGGTGGTGGTATCTGGGGTGGGCTTCTACAGGTGGAACAGAGAGGGCCCCTCCATGGAAGGAGGCTTAGAGGAAGGGCTGTGTCATAGGCATTTGAGGAACTATACTTAACTTGCTTTGGTATCAGGGTTGGGGGAGCGAAGGTGTGAGACAGTGAAACCGCGGGGTTCATTTGTTCAGATCTGCCTGCCCTGCTTGCTTTTGGTCAGTTGGTTTTTTAAAATTTCTTCTTCCTTTTTCCATGAAGCTGAGGCCCTGGTAGCTCGAGGCCTCGCCGCTGAACACGGAAACTTAACCTCCACTGGCTACTTTATAAATAACCTTCATGAGACCAGGAGCAGTGGCTCATGCCTGTTATCCCAGTACTTTGGGAGGCTGAGGCAGGTGGATTACCTGAGGTTGGGAGTTCGAGACCAGCCTGACTAACATGGAGAAATCCCATGTCTACTAAAACTACAAAATTAGCTGGACGTGGTGGCACATGCCTGTAATCCCAGCTACTCAGGAGGCTGAGGCAGGAGAATCGTTTGAACCCGAGAGGCAGAGGTTGCAGTGAGCTGAGATCACGCCACTGCAAACCAATCTGGGCAACAAGAGCAAAACTCCATCTCAAAAAAAAAAAAAACAATTCTGAGCAGGAGAGTGACTTGAAGAGATCAAGATGGGGAGAGGCTGAAGGCAAGGAGGCCAGTGAGGAGGCTGGGCCAGAACTGGGAATGTGGTGGAGACATGGGGAGAAGTGGCTGGATTCTAGAGATAGTTAGGAAGGACTTGGTGTCCAAGAGACGAAAAGAAGTCAACGCTGACTCCCCCATCACTAGGTGGAAGATGGAGTCATCCGCTGAGATTAGGGACTCAGGAGGACATGCAGGTTTGGGGGAAGATGTATGCTCAGTTTGAACCTGCAGGAACCTGTGGGCCAACCCAATGGAGACAAACTTGTGGCAGAAAGTGCCACCAAGTGGATGCCTGGCTGAAGCCCCTCAGTGGGCAGCTGTTAGCCAGTACCCACTCAGAAAGGGGCAGTCGACACAGAGAGGATACGTACCGAGGTCGGGGCATTGATGATAGACAGGTTATAGCCAAACTGAAAAGTCCCACCAATGCCAGCAGCACAGATGGTCAGGAGCAGGATCCTGCCCTGAATCTGAGGAGAGAGGGGAGAACACAGAGTGACCAACAACAGCCACCACCCCTCTCCCTGGACCAGAGCTGCCAATCACAGCACTGCAATTTATTTGAATCAAGCAGTGATGTCTCCACTTTGCAGATGAGGAAAGTGAGGCTCAGAGAGGAGTTACCTGGGTCACATGGCTGGCAGGTAGCAGAGGAATCCAGGCCTCCTGCTCTGAGTCCAGGACCCCACTTTACCCTCACGCCACCCATAGCCCCAAAGTTTCCCTGAGCTGGAGAGCAGTTCCCATCCCTTCTTGTTGGGCTGCCCTGAGCACGTCTGCTGTGTTTGTTTGGGAAAGACAGTCGCCTGAGTTGGGGCCCCAGCAGAGTAAAGCTCTGACTCCAGCAGGACAGGAGCCCCTGACTTGCCCCAGGAAAACGTCCTCCAACAGAGTGGCCAGGCTCCAGGAATCTGGGCTGAGCCTCCTTCTCTTACCTCCCACCAGCATGTTCTGCAACTAGGCTAAGAAAAGAGGCCACATGGACCTGCAGGTGCAAGGACTTGGGGACATAGGAGAAACAGAGAGGCAGCATAGATGGCCAAGGTGCCTGGTCCCTATCCCAGCTCTCCCCTTACTTCCTCATCCTAAGTCACTTCCTTACCTGGACCTGGAGATAATGAAGCCTACTTCTAGGCTGGGCACACATGAGTCATGCACACTTGGTACACAAAAGGACAGTGAAACACTCTTAGAGATGGAGGGAGAATTCCCAAAGGCATCCCCAATGCCTCATCATTTGTAGTTGGGATTTTCTCTTTTTTTTTTTTTTTTTTTTTTTTTTGAGGAGTCTTGGCCAGGCGCAGTGGCTCACACCTCTAATTCCAGCACTTTGGGAGGCCGAGGCGGGTGGATCACGAGGTCAGAAGTTTAAGACCAGCTTGGCCAAGATAGTGAAACCCCATCTCTACTAAAACTACAGAAATTGGCCAGGCGCGGTGGCTCACGCCTGTAATCCCCGCAATTTGGGAGGCCGAGGTGGGGGGATCACCAGGTCAGGAGATCGAGACCACCCTGGCTAACACGGTGAAACCCCGTCTCTACTAAAAATACAAAAAATTAGCCGGGCCTGGTGGCGGGTACCTATAGTCCCAGCTACTTGGGAGACTGAGACAGGAGAATGGCGTGAACCTGGGAGGCAAACAGTGAGCCGAGATTGTGCCACTGCACTCCAGCCTGGGCGACATAGCAAGACTCCGTCTCAAAAAAATAAATAAAAATAAAAAAATAAAAAAAATTAGCCGGGCTTGTTGGCAGATACCTGTAATCCCATCTACTCAGGAGGCTGAGGCAGAGAACTGCTTGAACCAGGGAGGTGGAGGTTGCAGCAAGCCAAGATCACACCACTGCACTCCAGCATGGGCGCAGAGTGAGACTCCGTCTCAAAAAAAAAAAAGAAAAAAAGAGAGACGGAGTCTTGCTCTGCCACCCAGGCTGGAGTGCAATGGCGCAATCTCGGCTCACTGCAATCTCGGCCTCCCAGTTCAAGTGATTCTCCCGCCTCAGCCTCCCGAGTAGCTGGGATTGCAGGCATGCACCATCATGCCCAGCTAATTTTTGTATTTTTAGTAGAGACTCCTGACCTCAAGTGATCTGCCCACCTCGGCCTCCAAAGTGCTGAGATTACAGACATGAGGCACTGCACCTGACCTGTAGTTGAGGTCTTCTGAGGGATTCACAAAATTGTTTATCTTTCTCTTTTTGTGATTTTTTGTTTTGTTTTTTTGAGACAGGGTCTCATTTTGCCACCCAGGTTGGAGTGCAGTGTCGCGATCTTGGCTCACTGCAGCCTCAACCTCCTGGGCTCAAGCGATCCGTCCACCTCAGCCCCCCAAGCAGCTGGGACTACAGGCATACACTATCACGCTGGGCTAATTTTTTTGTATTTTTTTGTAGAGACGGGGTTTCACCTTGTTGCCCAGGCTGGTTTCAAACTCCTGAGCTCAAGTGATCCACTCGCCTTGGCCTCCCAAAGTGTTAGGATTACAGGCGTGAGCCACCATACCTGGTCTACTCTTTTGGGATTTTTAATTACAAAATGACACGTTTGTTAAGATTTTTGAAAATTCAGTATATACTGAAAGTTCTCCACTCCTCCAAAGGCACAACAATGAACTTCCCTCACGTATTTTTTTAGATATTTGCAAAGTAGTTGACTTTACAAAAATTGAATCGTTGATATCTTCCCCCAAAAATTACTGCCTTTCTTGTTCTGGCAAATTGTTCTGTAAAATTAAAGGTATTATTTTTGAAAACTTTGATACAATTTTCACGACAGAAGGATGTTTGGCTAAGGTTTTCTGAAGTTTCGAGAACCTATGGACTATTTATTCATTCATTAATCAAATACTGGGTGTTGGCCAGATGCGATGGCCCACGCCTGTAATCCCAGCAGTTTGGGAGGCCGAGGTGGGCAGATCACTTGAGGTCAGGAGTTCAAGACCAGCCTGGCCAACATGGTAAAACCCCGTCTCTACTAAAAATACAAAAATTAGCCAGGCGTGGTGGCAGGCACCTGTAATCCCAGCTACTCGGAAGGCTGAGGCAGGAGAATTGCTTGAATCTGGGAGGCGGAGGTTGCAGTGAGCCCAGATTGCGCCACTGCACTCCTGCCTGGGCAATAGAGTGAGACTGTATCTCAAAAAAAAAAACACACACAAAAAACTGAGTGTTTATCTCAGCCAGGAAGTGTGCTGGGGGGGCAAGATATAGCTGGGAAAGAGCCAGTTGTGCTTTCACCATTCAGTGAGATACTGCACTGGAAGGTGGGGGAGCAGAGGAAGTGACTCTGGAGGGCAGAATCCTGCTGAAGGCTTTGCCATAGGTCTGGAGACAGGTTGGTGACAGGGGCCCTAGCTGCCCATAGTTCCTATAAGGCCTAAGTAACTTTCTCTTAGGCTGGAAGCCTGAGGAAGAAGCCAGGTGAGAAACCTGGAGTCTGGTCCCAATGGGGCCACATTACAGCTCCACAGGGGCTTCATGGAAGTGAGAGCTCCCTTAAGACAGCAGATCTGAAGGAAGCAGCGAACACAGTGCTTGATAGCAGCTGAACTCATGTAGCAGATGTTGACAGGTCTCCAAGACTACAGGAAATTGTTTAATTCAATGAGATCATGCATGGAGATTGCCTATACCGTGCCTGGTCATGGTAAGCATTCAGACATTAGCTATGATACGGACCATTAATTAGGCAAACAAAGATTTATTGCCTCCCTATTATGGTCAATAATCCTACTGTTCTGGGTGTTGGGATACAGCAGTGAACAACAGACAAAATCAATGAGCTATCAGAGCAGGGAAAGACAAGCAATCGCAAAATGAATGAGCAAAATATGTAGTACATCAGCTGGTGCTACAGAGACTTAAAGCAGGGAAGGGGTGTAGGAAGTGTTAGGACCAGGTGGTGCTATTTTATTTTTATTTTTTACAGACAAGGTCTCCCTAGGTCGCCCACGCTGGAGTGCAGTGGTGAGATCCTATTAGATCTCTGCAGCTTCAAACTCCTGGGCTCCAGCGATCCTCCCACCTCAGCTGGTGCTATTTTAAATAGGGCTGTCAAGGAATACAAGTGCAAATGAAGACAAAGGAGGTGAGGGAATGTGCCATGCAAATACATAAAGAAATCAGCCCAGATGGGGAGGAACCCATAGAAGCGGTGGGCAGTGCAGGCGCTCTCCTCTGGCTGCGCCCTTTCCCTCTGTGAGGCAGGACGCCAGGTCAGAGCTGAGGGCATCATGAGGAGGAAAGAGGCGAAGGTGGGAAACAGTCACGGGAAGGAGTGAGCGGTCAGGACTGCCGTGCTCGGAGGGCTTACTGCCTCTGAGGTCAGGGCTGATCGGCAGAGGATTTAGCATCTCTGGGGGCTGGGATGCCAGGGTCCAGCAACCTTGCTCTGGCCCACAGGCCGAACCTGGACGTAAACACCTGCCTATGGATATCTGAGCCTAGCACCTAACGCCACTGTACATACAAGCACGATGTTTTTGAACATTTGACGACTTAGTGAAGGCTCCAAGGTGGCTATACATGCGCAGTTCACTCAGGTCCGCAATCCCTCATCTGAAATGCCTGGTCTGGGCAGGTATGAGAATTCAGACCATTCCAGATCGCAGGAGGGCATGGAGCATTCG
Organism: Mandrillus leucophaeus; assembly: GCF_000951045.1. Taxonomy (NCBI): domain Eukaryota; kingdom Metazoa; phylum Chordata; class Mammalia; order Primates; family Cercopithecidae; genus Mandrillus; species Mandrillus leucophaeus. The sequence continues at coordinate 157,742 of NW_012108920.1, read as the reverse complement.
GAAGAGGGGCCTGAGCGGAAGTCTTGCTGTACCAGGGAGACCCCAGCTGCCATTACCAAGCGGTTAACCGGGCGCATGCGCGCGGAGGGAAGGTCAGCGCGCGTTACCCAGCTGTGAAAAAGGGGCTAGCGCACGCGCAGTAAGCGTTTGAGAGGCGCAAACCAGTCGAGACGAAGCGGTAGCGCAAGCGCAGTGGGTATTGAGAGCGGCTGCACAAGCTGAAGGTTCGCACAACGCTAACCAGTGGCCGGGAATGGGGCCTGAGACTCAAGCGCAGGCGCAGTGGAGCGCAGAGCCGTTAGACTGTCGCGGAGGGCGCCTGAGGCGCAAGCGCGGACCCGCAGCGTGTTAAGAGTTGCTGCCGGTGCTGGGGAGCTCGCCGCCGCGGTGGGGGAGGGGGTCGCCGCCGCGGTGGGGGAGGGGGTCGCCGCCGCGGTGGCGCGGGGTTTGTCGCCACCGTGCGGTGGGGGGTCGCCGCTGCTGGGGGCTCACCTGCGTCGGAGGCCGTAAGGACGGCTCCAGTTCATCCTCCATCCGCCTCCTCCGCAGCACTGCGGCTGAAAAGCTGTTCACTCCTCACTAAGCTAAACCCCAAGCTCATCTCTGCAGGCCGGAAGGGAGCTCTGGTCCAAGGTCATCTCGGCCAAGCCCCTGCATTCGCCCCCGCAGGTGCCAGCAAACGACTCTGGTCGCTGCGCTCCCAAGTCCTCCCCCGAAATTCCGGCCCTGGCCCCTCGTCCCCCTCCCTTGCTGCAGTCTCTGGACTAAATGTCTGAGGGTCTCTGTCTCTCGCTGGTAGGACCTCAGCCGCAATCCAGCGCGACCCCCTGCTCCGGTCGCCCCTGCCGGCCGCCAGAACCTAGGAGGCCCCTGCCCCTGGGCGCTCTCGGGAGGGCCAAGCCCTTGATTGTGCACAGATGCACCACCCCACCTACACCCCGCCAGACACTTGGGTTCAGGTATCCTTGACCTTTCCCCAGAGGAGGGGAAAATTAGGAAGGACCGAAAGACAGACCCACCAGTCTGCTGAGCGCTCTCATCTGTGCGTCCTGGGCAGAGCGAGAGACTCGGCGGAATGCGGGTAGGAGAACCGGTCTGAACCGGTCTCGGGTTGCCGCCAGGGATCCTATGCGTGAGAGGCAGGTCCCACCTATGGTGGGGGCACTTGGAGTTGAGGAACCACGGAGTCCACTGGACCGGATTAATCTTTTATCCTTGAGGGTTTCTCAGGCCCTGCATGGAATCCAGGAGCTGGACAAAGACCAACTGAAACCAGATTTGCCAAAGATGCTATTTGTGGTCACAGAAACATAGAGCTGAACATGACCTTAGGTAGTCTTCTGAGCAAAGACTGTGATGGGCATTGTAGTAGCTCTATTGCTCAGACTTGGTTTTTGTTTGACTTTTGCTGCTCTGAACTTTAATTCCTAAAAACGCTGCATTTTTAAGGAAAAGCACAAATAAAATATTAGCAGTTATCATAAATAGGTATTTTATTGCATGATTTTCCTGCATCTATTAAGATGATCATATGGGTATTCTTTAAATCTGTTAATGAGATCAGTTACATCAATAAACTTTCTAGTGGTAAACCATTCTTGAATTCTTGGGGTAGCGGCAACTTGGTCATAATACTGTTGTAATATACATTGTTAGTTTCAACTGCTGATATTTTATTTAGATAGGTTAATTTTTTTCAAAACAACCATTGCCTTTTCCCCCTTAAAAAGTAAGTGGGAAGTGGCCGGGTGCGGTGGCTCACGCCTGTAATCCCAGCACTTTGGGAGGCTAAGGCGGGCGGATCACGAGGTCAGGAGATCGAGACCATCCTGGCTAATATGGTGAAACCCCATCTCTATTAAAAATACAAAAAATTAGCCAGGCGTGGCGGCAAAAGCCTGTAGTCCCAGCTACTCGGGAGGCGGAGGCAGCAGAATGGCGTGAACCCGGAAGGCGGAGCTTGCAGTGAGCCGAGATCCCGCCACTGCACTCCAGCCTGGGCCATAGAGCAAGACTCCATCTCAAA
>NW_012108920.1:139975-150031 GCF_000951045.1 Mandrillus leucophaeus | reverse complement strand
GTTCCCACTCAACAGAGTAACAGCTTAATTCTGGCAATACCAAGTGGTGCTGGCGATCAGCTGGAACACGCATGTACTATTGATGAAAATGTCAACTGGAACCAGGTGTGGTGGCTCATGCCTGTAATCCCAGCACTTTAGGAGGCCAAAATAGGAGGATCATTTGAGGCTGAAGTTTGAGACCAGCCTGCGCAATGTGGTGAGACCCTATCTCTATAATTTATTTTTTAAAATTATCTGGGCACAGTGGCACACCACACAGCTGTGGTCCCAGTTACTTAGGAGGTTGAGGTGGGAAAAATGGCTTGAGCCCAGGAGGGTTCAAGGCTGCAGTGAGCCATGTTCACACCACTGCACTCTAGCCTGAGTGACAGAGTAAGACACTATCTCAAAAAAACAAAGAAAAGAGAGAGAGAGGGAGGGAGGGAGGGAGAGAGGGAGGGAAAATGTAAATCAGTGCAATTTGGGCAGATCAATTAAGTTGATTCACCTACGTCTCCCACCCAGCAATTCCACTCCTAGGTTTACCTTGGAGAAACTCTGAATCCCACGTTCAAGAACTGTTCACAAATGCAGCATCGTTTGTACTATAGGAAAACTGGAAACAGCCCAAATGTCAATCCTCCGAAAAAAGGGGAAATAAGCTGTGGAATATGATAGAATACCACTCATCAGTGAAAATCAGTGGACTAGACTAGACGAACGATATCAACGTGTATGAATCACAACGCTGCATGAACAAAGTTGCAGAAAGATGCATACGCGCCAGGCACAGTGGCCCACGCCTGTAATCCCAGCACTTTGGGAGACCAAGGCGAGCGGATCACGAGGTCAGGAGATCGAGACCATCCTGGCTAACACGGTGAAACCCTGTCTCTACTAAAAATACAAAAAAAAAGCCGGGCGTCGTGGCGGGAGCCTGTAGTCCCAGCTACTCAGGAGGCTGAGGCAGAAGAACGGTGTGAACCTGGGAGACAGAGTTTTCAGCGGGCCGAGGTGGCACCACTACACTCCAACCTGGGCGACAGAGCGAGACTCCGTCTCAAAAAAAAAAAAAAAAGAAAGAAAGACGCATACACTATTATGCCTATATATTGTTTGGAAATATACAAAACTGTACCTGATGTGTGTGGGAATACATGTCTACATAGTAAAAGCCTGGGGGCGAGCCTGGGGATAAGTTCCAAATTTAGAACTGGGTTTAACCTTGAATCCAAGACCCTGCCAGACTGGACCCTGATCTGGCCACCGTTAACGATACCTGGCTGTCCCTTGATTCTCCCTGAAATGCCTCTTGGATGCCCTAAAGCCACCCCCATCTCGTTGGAGGTAGGTCCCCAGGTGCGGGCTCCCCAGCCATTATTATCCTTTGGCCAGGAAGCTCTGGGTTTCACCTCAGCAAACATTGACTGGGAGTTTAACCTTGAGCATGTGAAAGTCATAGCTGTATTTGTAGCAGCCTGGTGCTCACATCCGCCCTGTGCAGTGCTAGGTGCAACTACCTGCATGTGGATGTCAACCTCATTTACAGGGGGAGTCCCTGAGGCTCTGCGAGGCCAAGCCTGTGCCCACACCAGCCCTACAGCCCGGCTGGCAGAGCTGGTCTTCCTCACATTGCCAGGGTCAGCCCGCTGACCCTTAGGCTGGGGCTCCTCGCCGGCCTCACCCCAACAGCGGGGCCAAACCTCATGAGTGGAAGGCACTGGGGGAGGGGTCAAAAAAACACCCCCTGACTCTTCCAGCCCTTGGCTTTCTGCATTGATTCTCATCGAGTCTGTTTCCCAGGTGAGAAGGTGGAGATGGAGGTGAACTGCCCACAACCACCAGCTGCTCACACACCTTCCTACATGTTAGGGCCTCTTACTCCAAGGATGGGAAAACGGAGGCCTAGAGCCAGCAGAGATCTGCCCTGGCACAAGCAGGAAACAGGGAGGAGTGCAGCTCAAACTAAAAACAATCAATGCAGGCCGGGCGCGGTGGCTCATGCCTGTTATCGCAGCACTGTGGGAGGCTGAGGCAGGCGGATCACCAGAGGTCAGGAGTTCGAAACCAGCCTAGCCAATATGGGGAAACCTCATCTCTACTAAAAACACAAAGACTAGCCGGGTGTGTGGTGGGTGCCTGTAATCTCAGCTACGCGGGAGGCTGAGGCAGGAGAATCACTTGAGCCGGGGATGCAGAAGTTGCAGTGAGCCAAGATGGTGCCACTGAACTCCAGCGTGGGCAACAGAGCGAAACTCCCTTTCAAAAATGAATGAATGAATGAATAAATAAATAAATAAATAAATATTAAGAAATAAATAAACAAAAACAATCAATCCAGCGCAGCCCGCTGGTGATACTGACTCCCACTCGGCCCGCACCCCACCCCGGACCCCACCAGCTCTTCTAGCGGGGTGCCTCCGTGTCCCCGAAGTGTCTTACAAAATGCCCATTACCCGGGCCTAGGGAGGCAGGGCCAGGCTTGGGGGCCTCCCAGGGATTCCGCCTCCTGATGGAGACTTTCCCAGCCCTCGGGGAATGAATGGGCTCACCGAGCCCGGGCCCCGCTGGCGTTCAGCTTCTTCCCCACAGGCTTTTCGGAATTTCCCCGACGCCGCCTAGACCGGCTCCTGCCGCGAGGGGGCGACAGAGCCCGGGCTCTGCGGAACCCGGCACCAGCGATCGCCGAAGACTCGCGAAGGTTCAGTGCTGGCGGTGAAACTGAGGCCTGCACCCAAGCGTCGCTGGGTAGGGGGCACTTCATCTGGGGAGCCTCCCCATTCTGCCTTGCCCTGGTTGCCCCTCAGCCCTTGGGCGCTCAAGTCCTGGCCGTTGTACCGGGTTGCAGCCTCCGGTCCTGCGCCACCCGCCCCGGTGCGATTTCACTTCCCCTGTCCTCACATCTAGCCGCGGGGGACCAGGTGGGCCAGGACCCCGGGGAGCTGAGAAACCCGATGCCAGTTCCCGCCGGCCTCGGACTGCCTGCGTGGCTCTCGTCTCTGCTCCTTGCGGGGTGGGACAGGTGCCTCCTACCTGAACCCAAGACTCAGGCAGCAGCTGGCCCGGTCCATCCCTGGGGGTGAGTGAGGGGGGCGGGGCATGGCTGACAGCGGGGACCTAGCATTCCTGAGCACCTCACTACTAGTGGGCTGAGCAGCTCTAGGCCAGCCTCTTGGCCTCTCTGAGCCTCGGTTTCCTCATCTGTCAGTGGGCTTGAGAGCGCTGTAGCACGGAGGACTGCAACGCAGTTCAAGGCTACCCAGAGGCCGTTCCTTCCTGCAGCCTTTCCTATTCCCCCCACGTGCATGGGCATCTCTGTCCCACACCAGGAGCCTCCTGCAGGGCAGGGGGCAGAGGTCAGTAGTCCTGATGATCACTGAAGCCTCTCACTCCGGGATTCAAGCGATTCTCCTGCCTCAGCCTCCCGAGTATCTGGGATTAACAGGCGTGAGCCACCATGCCCAGCTAATTTTTGTATTTTTAGTAGCGATGAGGTTTCACCATGTTGGCCAGGCTAGTCTTGAACTCCTGACCTCAGGTGATCTGCTTGCCTTGGCCTCCCAAAGCACTGCGATTACACGCGAGAGCCACCACCCCCAGCCAACACAGGGCCTTTTTTGATCCCCTAGTTGTCCCAGACAGACCCTAACCTCAGACGGGTGTGCTGGAGGGCTGCAGCCTAGCTGGACAACCCCAGTCAATGTTGGGGTTGACTGGGGTGCAGGGGTGCAGAGAGGCAGGTCCTGCAAACTACCCAAAGCCCTGCTTCATCCTCCTCCTCAGAGCTGGCATCTACTCCGGTTCTGGGTCTCATTTCCAGCATAATAGTTCAAAGACAAAGAAAGAAAGCAAACAAACCCTAACCCCACAACCAGCTGAGGCGGCCCCTCCTGGTCACCCTTTGATGTTTGAGGACTGAACAATGGGGCTGATTGCGGATGAGAGATTTGAAGCCATCTTAATTAGAAGGAAAGAATGTCCTCGTGGTCGGTTGTTCTAAAAATACAGCTGTGCCCACATCTGGAGGGAAAGGGTGGGGGCCTGGGAGGTGGGGACGGTGGTTAGGCCAGAGTCTGAAGCACTGACGCCTGCATTCCTTGGGGCGAAAGGGGGGGGCCTCTAAGCAGGGCCCCTTGGAAGGGGGTGGGGAGACACCAAAGCAGCCAGTCTGCTGTGGCTAGACCACCTTCTGCAGGTTTGGGATGTGCAAGCAGTGGAACAGGTGTGCCTTCCTGCGTCTGCCCTCACCGCTTCAAGAAAGCCCTCCCCGTGCCATGCCACAGCCTCGGTTTTCTCTTCTCTCCAAAGGGGCAACCAAATTTGTCATTTGTTTGCATTTCAAATACTCACTTTGCAACCTAATCTTGTATTTGTTTTGCATTATTCTTTTTTTCTTTCCTTTCCTTTTTTTTTTTTGAGACGGAGTTTCATTCTTGTTGCCCAGGCTGGAGTGCAATGGCGCGATCTCGGTTCACTGCAACCTCCGCTTCCTGGGTTCAAGCAATTCTCCTGCCTCAGCCTCCCGAGTAGCTGGGATTACAGGCACGTACCACCACACCTGACTAATTTTTGTGTTTTTAGTAGAGACAGGGTTTCGCCATGTTGGTCAGGCTGCTCTTGAACTCCTGACCTCAGGTGATCTGCCCACCTTGGCCTCCCAAAGTGCTGGGATTACAGGTGTGAGCCACCATGCCTGGCTGTTTTGCATTCATTTTCTTAAAGAGGCCCTCCTAATCTCATGAAGGTAAAGGGCATTGGAGGGCTGGGTGAGTGTTTGGAGGAGGACGTGGAGGCAGAGGCTCTGGTAGTGTCACTGTGAGAGGATGGGTCACCTGGGTTCTCATCTCAGCCCACTGTTAGGAGCCTCCCATCCCAGCGGCTGGACAATCACCTGGCATGGGGGGGCATGCCCCTGGTGGGAGCAGGGCCTGGATGCTTGTTGGGGCTATCAGTGGATGCAAGCCAGGTGGGAGGTGTGGTGAACCTAGGCCTTGCTTTTTTTTTTTTCTTTTTGAAATGGAGTTTTGCTCTTTTTACCCAGGCTGGAGTGCAGTGGCACAATCTCAGCTTACCGCAACCTCTGCCTCCCGGGTTCAAGCGCTTCTCCTGCCTCAGCCTCCCAAGTAGCTGGGATTACAGGCATGCGCCACCACGCCCAGCTAATTTTGTATTTTCAGTAGAGACAGGTTTTCTCCATGTTGGTCAGGCTGGTCTTGAACTCCCGACCTCAGGTGATCTGTCAGCCTCAACCTCCCAAAGTGCTGGGATTACAGGTGGGAGCCACCGCACCCAGCTGAACCCAGGCCTTTCTGAACCTCTCCTTCCACCAGACCATGGCTCTGAGTCACTAGTCCTGGGCAGGGCCTTCCAGAGTGGTGGCCCCACTCCCTAAAGATTAGTTTCCTTTTGTAGAGATGGAGTGTCACGCTGTTGCCCAGGCTGGCCTGGAACTCCAGGGCTAAAGCAATCCTCCTGCCTCTGCTGGGACTACAGCCACACGCCACTCCGCCCAGCTTTTTCGAAGTCCAAGACAGAGCTGTCTCAGGTTCTATCTCTGTAAACTCACATCCCTGACCCTGCCAGACGGCTGACTCTGCCAAACAGATAATCTGCTTCTCCCCAAACACCGCCCACAGCGCTGAGCCTGAAAATAGCTGAGGCGGGGGCGGGGGAGGCCCCCACCAGATGCTCTGGAGCTCTGGGGTGCTTGGCCGGAGGTGGCTTTGACATTCTGGCAGCGGCCACAGCAGGAAGTGGGAATTCCTGGCAATTGCTCTAGGTCATGACAGTCAGGACACAGGCTCGGGCAGGTCCGGCAGCTGGGGGCTGAATGGGGACAGTTTCATCAGCCATGAAGGGTCAGAGACAGTAAAACGAGGCGCAGACAGCAGGGAAGCAGCTCGTGAGTGGAGTCTCATGTTGGAGACGCTCCCTGGGAGCCCAGAGGCTGCAAGAAGGTCTCACCTCCAAACCAGAGCTGGAAAAGGGTCTGAGGCTGCACAGACCTCCCCCACGCCCCTGTGCCCCAGCAATGGGGTCAGGGATAACTCACTTCCTCCGCATGGATCCCTTCCATCACCCGTCATGGTGGCAAGGCCAGGACTGCTGATTTTGTGCCTCTTTAGTTGTGTGTCCTCAGGCAGGTTACTTAACCTCTCTGAGCCTATTTTCTCATCTGGAATAGTAACCTACTTCATCAGGTGGTGATGAGGCTTCAGTGAGCTTAGTAAAAGCCATGGTGTAGTCTGGCTATAGATCACTGAGAGGCTATGATCTCCCGCCCTTCACGGGTCCTTGCCTAGTCCATGAGCAGCACACGGGCCCATTCCTGCCTCCCCACTTTTGCTCAAGCCTTTCTCCCTGCCTAGCACATCCCCTCCTCCTACTGTCCTCATCAGGAGCTCTCCTGCCCCACGGCTGCCCTTGACCACTCACCAGTGTGTTTCCACTCCCTGCCTGGTATGGGATTCAGTGTCTCCTCCCCTGGCCAGAAGCTGAGCTCCTGCAGGTACCCACAGCGACTCCCTCCCCAGCCCTGCAGGCTTCTGTGGCTGTTCCTGACCATAGGCCCATGAGAGCTCCTGGCTGAGAGGAGACAGCGAGGAACAGATCAGGCAGAGAGGACTGGCGGGGCCCTCCAGCTTCCTCTGTTGGTGCATTCTTGCTCACACGCATTCACTCATTCATAGCAGAGATGGGCCTTGGATGGGGAGGCCAGCTGTGTTTGTTACAGGAAGGGGCTTCCTCCCAGAAATCTCTGATAGCCTCATTCTAGATCAGAGTACAACCTCGGAGCTGAAAGAGACTCTACACATGGACCCTTCTGACCTCCATCTCACAGACAGGGACACTGAGAACCAGAGAGGGAAGGGAGTGGCTAGGCCACAATGCCAGCCCCGGGGCTGCAGCTCCAGCCCTGGAGTCCAGGTCTCTGTCTTCACAGGGTTCCCTGTTTACCAAGGCCCTGCCTGTGCCAGCTCCACAGCAGAAACCAGGGGTAGAAGGGCTGTTATGTGGACAACAGAAGCCTCTCTGCATGAAGCAGGAATGCCCAGGGCCACGGAGGGGAAGGAGCTGGGAGGACGGGGTGGAGAACAGGGAAGGCTTCACCCCACAGCACCCCAAGCCCACCTGCCCAATTCAATGAGTGGTCTCCCTCCCTTACTGGCCATTCACCCGTGTCTCCGCCCAGTGGGGGTTCACTGTCCCCCACGCGGGGCAGGCCAGGAGCCCTCCTACCTTCACCCCCACTACTGAGCATTCACTGAGGCCTGTGGCTTCAGCCATCCTGACCCTCCTGCTCCCTCGATGTTAATGCGAGCCACTGCAGGCCACCACTCTCCTCCCCTGCTCATCTCATTAGGACAGAAACCACAGGCCCAGACGGCTGACTCTGCCAAACAGATAATCTGCTTCTCCCCAAACACCGCCCACAGCGCTGAGCCTGAAAATAGCTGAGGCGGGGGCGGGGGAGGCCCCCACCAGATGCTCTGGAGCTCTGGGGTGCTTGGCCGGAGGTGGCTTTGACATTCTGGCAGCGGCCACAGCAGGAAGTGGGAATTCCTGGCAATTGCTCTAGGTCATGACAGTCAGGACACAGGCTCGGGCAGGTCCGGCAGCTGGGGGCTGAATGGGGACAGTTTCATCAGCCATGAAGGGTCAGAGACAGTAAAACGAGGCGCAGACAGCAGGGAAGCAGCTCGTGAGTGGAGTCTCATGTTGGAGACGCTCCCTGGGAGCCCAGAGGCTGCAAGAAGGTCTCACCTCCAAACCAGAGCTGGAAAAGGGTCTGAGGCTGCACAGCGTTAGCTGGTTGGTGACACCCCCACGCCCCTGTGCCCCAGCAATGGGGTCAGGGATAACTCACTTCCTCCGCATGGATCCCTTCCATCACCCGTCATGGTGGCAAGGCCAGGACTGCTGATTTTGTGCCTCTTTAGTTGTGTGTCCTCAGGCAGGTTACTTAACCTCTCTGAGCCTATTTTCTCATCTGGAATAGTAACCTACTTCATCAGGTGGTGATGAGGCTTCAGTGAGCTTAGTAAAAGCCATGGTGTAGTCTGGCTATAGATCACTGAGAGGCTATGATCTCCCGCCCTTCACGGGTCCTTGCCTAGTCCATGAGCAGCACACGGGCCCATTCCTGCCTCCCCACTTTTGCTCAAGCCTTTCTCCCTGCCTAGCACATCCCCTCCTCCTACTGTCCTCATCAGGAGCTCTCCTGCCCCACGGCTGCCCTTGACCACTCACCAGTGTGTTTCCACTCCCTGCCTGGTATGGGATTCAGTGTCTCCTCCCCTGGCCAGAAGCTGAGCTCCTGCAGGTACCCACAGCGACTCCCTCCCCAGCCCTGCAGGCTTCTGTGGCTGTTCCTGACCATAGGCCCATGAGAGCTCCTGGCTGAGAGGAGACAGCGAGGAACAGATCAGGCAGAGAGGACTGGCGGGGCCCTCCAGCTTCCTCTGTTGGTGCATTCTTGCTCACACGCATTCACTCATTCATAGCAGAGATGGGCCTTGGATGGGGAGGCCAGCTGTGTTTGTTACAGGAAGGGGCTTCCTCCCAGAAATCTCTGATAGCCTCATTCTAGATCAGAGTACAACCTCGGAGCTGAAAGAGACTCTACACATGGACCCTTCTGACCTCCATCTCACAGACAGGGACACTGAGAACCAGAGAGGGAAGGGAGTGGCTAGGCCACAATGCCAGCCCCGGGGCTGCAGCTCCAGCCCTGGAGTCCAGGTCTCTGTCTTCACAGGGTTCCCTGTTTACCAAGGCCCTGCCTGTGCCAGCTCCACAGCAGAAACCAGGGGTGGAAGGGCTGTTATGTGGACAACAGAAGCCTCTCTGCATGAAGCAGGAATGCCGGGGGCCACGGAGGGGAAGGAGCTGGGAGGACGGAGTGGAGAACAGGGAAGGCTTCACCCCACAGCACCCCAAGCCCACCTGCCCAATTCAATGAGTGGTCTCCCTCCCTTACTGGCCATTCACCCGTGTCTCCGCCCAGTGGGGGCTCACTGTCCCCCACGCGGGGCAGGCCAGGAGCCCTCCTACCTTCACCCCTACTACTGAGCATTCACTGAGGCCTGTGGCTTCAGCCATCCTGACCCTCCTGCTCCCTCGATGTTAATGCGAGCCACTGCAGGCCACCACTCTCCTCCCCTGCTCATCTCATTAGGACAGAAACCACAGGCGACACACCTCTGCCTGGCCTGGCCCCGCTCCTCCCTCCCATCACAAGCAACTCTTCTTCATTTTCTCCTTCACCTTCTCTCCTCTGCTCTCTTCCTCTCCCCCAGCTATCTCAGGGCCTTTGCACAGGCCCTTCCCCTATCCTGGCCTGGTTAGTGCAACCCATCCTCTGCCGCATTCTGCTTCCTCCCCCCCCATCCCACCCAGAGACCAGCTTATTCCTGGAAAGTCCAGATTCTGCTACCAGGTTCAGAGGGCCAGGCCCAGGTCGCTCCCTCTGCAGCCTGACACAACCCACCTGGATGGTTTGTTGTTCTTGTGCTCCGGCCACAAGCAGCTGCTGCTGTGTGGGTTCCGGCTTCAGTGCTAAAAATAGCCCGTGGCCCAGACAGGAAGGGCCAAGGGGGACACAGCTGCTTCTGGGAGGGGCTGGCTGGAAGCCTACTCACAGCAATTGCAGGGGTTCCTGTGCTCGAAGGGGGTGGGCCCCGTGCTCACAGTCCCTGAGGAGAGGTCCCCCAGTGGACAGGTGCTCAGGGCCCAAAAGAGGCACTGTGTGTCATCAAGAAGAAAATACAGCTGCACCAGCAGGTACACAGACATTCAGTTTGTTTCTGATTCTTGTGGTTAGTTACAACAGGCATGGACTGCCTTTAGAATAAAATATATTTAAAAATTAAGTGCTCGGGACTCTAACAGAAGTAGGTGAGCTCTGGTCCCTTTGAAGGTGATCAGGGAGGGCTTCCTGGAGTAAGAGGCACTTTTACCCTCTGCTCTTCCTCTCTTATTTTTAAAATTTTACTTATTTTGCTTTTTAAAAAAACATTTATTTTATTATTTTATTATTTTTATTTATTTATTTATTTATTTTATTTTATTTTT
>NW_012108920.1:117383-139615 GCF_000951045.1 Mandrillus leucophaeus | reverse complement strand
TATTTTTATTATTTTTGAGACAAAGTCTGTTCTATCGCCCAGGCTGGAGTGCAGTGGCACGATCTTGGCTCACCGCAACCTCCGCCCCCGGGGTTCAGGTGATTCTCCTGCCTCAGCCTCCTGAGTAGCTGGGATTACAGGTGAGTGCCACTTCACTCAGCTAATTTTTGTATCTTTAATAGAGACGGGGTTTTACCATGTTGGCCAGGCTGGTCTCCAACTCCTTACCTCAGGTGATCTGCCTGTCTTGGCCTCCCAAACTGCTGGGATTATAGGCATGAGCCAATGCACCCAGCCAGGAAACATATTTTTTTAAAAATGTATTTTTAAGAGTCAGGGTCTCAGTCTGTCACCCAGGCTGGAGTGCAGTGGTGCAATCTCTGCTCACTGCAGCCTCGACCTCCCTGGCTCAAGGATCCTCTCGCCTCAGCCCCCTGGCTCTCCCTGCCTTCCCAGTTGGGGCTACAGGCATGCACCACCATGTCTGGCTAATTTTTGTATTTTTTGTAGAGATGGGGTTTCTGTATGTTGCCCAGGCTAGTCTTCAACTCCTGAGCTCAGGCAATCCGCCTTCCTCAGTTTTCCAAAGTGCTAGGACTATAGGCATGAGCCATCACACCCAGCCTTCCTCCTTTTTTTTTTTTTTTTGGTAACAGAATGAATAGTTTGGAGAGTTGGGACAGTATTAAAGGAGAGAACCAGAGGCCTGAATAAGAGTTAGTGGTGGTGATGAGGCATAGGAGAGAAGGGAAAGGCCTAGAGAGTTCCGTGGGAGTGTCAGGTGTGACATAGGGGGCCGGGCGTGGTGGCTCACGCCTGTAATCCCAGCGCTTTGGGAGTCCACGGGACGATTGCTTGAGGACAGGGGTTTGAGACCAGCCTAAGCAACACAGTGAGACGCCATCTCTATAAAAAAAATTTTAAAATTAGCGGGACATGGTGGCATATGCTTGTTGTCCCAGCTACTCGGGAGGTTGAGGCGGGAGGATCACTTGAGAGCAGGAGGTTGAGGCTGCAGTGAGCTGTGATCACACCACTACTCTCCAGTCTGGGCAATAGAGCAAGAGCCTGTCTCTAGAAAAAAAAAAAAAAAAATGCAACATGGGGCTTTGGGTACAAAGCTGACTCCAGGCTTGGGGGCTGAGGATGACCCCTCCTAGTGTGTGAGGCCAGTGAGGGGGAAAGCTGGGTGGGGTGAGTATACAGAGGGCACTCTCCTGTCTACAGACACTGAGAGGGCCTGGATAGGAGATCTAGGTGTCCTATGGGAGTCAGCAGGAAGGGTCACAATGCCAGGGAGGTGGCATGGGGAGCAGAGCCCATTGTTACCTTACCCCACAGGTCCCCAACCCACCCACCGTCCTCAGCACAGGAGAAAGAAGGCTGGCCCAGCCGGCAGGTCTGCCACCGTGATATTAGCGTAAGGCACTTCCTCACTAGGACCCATGGATACCCAGGGCTTCTCTCCATAAAGAATTATCTGGAGGGGCTCAAGGGTCCAAGGAGAAGTGGACCTAGTGTTTCCAGAGTGGCCTGTTCTGGGCGTCAGACTGGACAAAAAAGAATGGAGGTCTGCCCCAGGCCCTGTTCTGCTTCCTTATATGCCTTAGTTTCCCCATCTGAGGATATCCTGGGGCTCTGGAAAGGGAGCCTCTTCAGTGGACCCAGCCGCTGCTCCCTGGATGTCCTGCCATGCTCCCTCCCAGCCCTGGCTGGCCTCCCCCACCCACCCCAGGCTCCTGGCCTCCCAGGAATGTGCTTCTCAGCCCCCAATCTGGGCGCCTGTCTTATCGGCCCCCAATCGAAGGGGAGACAGACGCCCCGGTCGACAATGGCGGCCCCTCCTGTTAGCCCCAGCCTGACCCTGAGTTGAGGGCCAGCCAGCGCCTGCTAAGTGCCTGGAGGAGGAATACCTCCCCTTCCCCACACTGACATGAAACCCGACCTCCTGTACCGGCTCCTTTGTGCCCGCTGGGCGCCCGCGCCGGCGTCAGAGGCCCTGGGTCCCCGCCCTGCCGCACACTGTGGCTGCCAGGGTGGGATTTGCTCTGCCTGGCATGCTTCCAACATGACCTTAGCCTGCTTTGCTGGAAAACCAAGGTTGTCTGTGGGGGTCCCCTCACCCTGCTCCCAGTCCCCAACCCTTCAGAGTCTTGGTCCAACCCCTGCTGTATGAGGCCAGACCTTCTCACATCCCTCCAGCAAATGCACATCCCTCCAGCAAATGCACATCCCTCCAGCACTCCAGGCTCTCCCCCTCCCCTCCAGAGCAGGGAGGAAGGCTCCTGAACCCACTCTCATCAGGCACTGGTCTCAGCCCACTCCCCAGGGAACCCCCCTCAGGGCGCTTGTGGGACCCTCATGCTCTTGGGATCCACCTGAGAACCTTCTCAGCCAGTTCTCCCTCTTGGCCAGTTCCAGTCTCCTCGGGGGACCTCAGAGCCCTGTCCAGAGCATCCCTCGTGTTCCACACTTCCCTGCAAGGCTGCACTCCCCTTGTTTGTGAAGGCACATCCATTTGTGTGCCTCCCTCTCCCTCCTGCCTGCCATTATCCTGGTTACCAGGAGCCTTAGCATGGCTGCAACTCAGTCCCTTCCCAGGCCACGTCTCCCTGGATTATCACTGCCTGGCTCCTGAAGCCCTTTCCTGGCTCAGCCTCCCTCGGCCTCCCCAGCTGGGGCTGCCTTCCCTCCCTGGCTACTGCAGGTCAGGCTACCCAGGCCTGGCCTCTTTTCTCCATCGACCCTTGCCCCTTGAGCATCTCACACATGCCCAAAGCTACACATACCATTGATCTACTACTGGATGACAGCACCCACATTAGGACTGTCTGCTCCAACCCCCACCCCAACACCACACTCAGATTGTTCCAAGCGATGTCACACAGAGGCCTCAAATTTGATGAGGCCGGAACAGGACCCTCTATCCCCCTCACCTTCTCCCCACGAGCCCTCCATCTCAACAAAGACGACCACCATCCATCCACTCTGCAGCTCAGGCCTCTGAATCCACTTGGACTCCCCTCTCTCAGCCCTGTCCCATCTGTGGACAAACCCGTATCCCACCCCGCCTCGTCCTCCAGATTCCACCCCTCCAAATAATCACTGTCCCTTAAAGCCTCCCCCTGCTCACGGATTCCTCTGGCAGTCCACTACCCTAAGAGCAAACACAGAGGGTTTTGTTTTGTTTTGTTTGTTTTAAGTTTAGTAACATATACATAACATAAAATTTGTCCAAACTATTTTTAAGTGTTCAGTTCAGTGGTATTAAACATTCTTATGCAACCATCCCCACCATCCATCTCCAGAACTTTTTCATTTTCCCAAACTGAAACTGCACTCATTAAACAATAACTCCCTGATCCTTCTCATATGAGTGGAACCATACAGTATTTGTCTTTTTGTGACTGCCTTTTTTTTTTTTTTTTTGAGACAGAGTCTCACTCTGTTGCCCAGGCTGGAGTGCAGTGGCATGATCTTGGCTCACTGCAACCTCCATCTCCCGGGTTCAAGCGATTCTCCTGCCTCAGCCTCCCGAGTAGCTGGGATTACAGGCGCCTGCCACCACGCCCAGCTAATTTTTGTATTTTTAGTAGAGACAAGGTTTCACCGTGTTGGCCAGGCTGGTCTCAAACTCCTGACCACAGGTGATCCACCTGCCTCGGCCTCCCAAGTGCTGGGATTACAGGTGTGAGCCACTGTGCCCAGCCTTGTGACTGGTTTACGTTACTGAGCGTAATGTCTTCAAGGGTCATCCATGTTGCATCATGTGTCAGAATTTCATTCCTTTAAGGTTGAATGGTATTGTTTTGCATGTAGACACCACACTTCGTCTGTCTCATCACTGGGTGAACCGATGTGAACCATTGTGAATAATGGGGCTATGAACACGGGTGTATGAATATCTGTTTAAGTCCCTGCTTTTGATTCTCTTGGATATGTACCCACAAGTAGCATTGCTGGATCATACGATAATTCTATTTTTAGTTTTTTGAGTCATGGTCATGTTGTTTTTCACAGCGGATGCACCATTTTATATTCCCACCAATGGTGCCCAAGGGTTCCAATTTCCCCACATCCTAGACAACACTTTATTGTTTTGTTTTTCACAGTTACCATCCTAATGGCCACAGGGATCCTTGTAAAGTGACAAAATTCACATCTTCCCAGAGGCATCCTAGGTTACCCCACCTAGCACTGCGGACCCCCACGTGTCCTCACCCCTCAGTTGGCAATACTCTCATCAAGTGTCAGCACTAGCTTATTGTATTGACTGCCTCCTGGCTGGACATTAAGAGACAGTGTCTTTTACTGGATGCTGTATCCCCAGCATACAGTTGTTTAGTAAACGGAGGGGAAGGAAGGGAGGAAGGAAAGGAGGAAGGAAGGGAGGAAGGGAGGGAGGAAGGGAGGGAGGGAGGGGAAGGGAAGAAGGGAAGGAGGGAAGGAGGGAGGAAATTTCTATTTTCCACCAAAATATTGAGGCTCTCTCCTGCCTGTCCATTTGCTCTGGTGCGCCTCTCAACCCTCGGGCCCCACCTGGACTCAATCCCCCAGTCCGGCCTCTCCTTCCGTGGCCCCAGGGAAGAACCCTGACAGGGGCCAGCACATTTGAGTGGGGCCCTGGAGGTTTGCACACATTCCCGAATGCCTCCCTGCTGTGGATCCGGTGGGCCTGTCTCGGGTTCGCAGCGAGGAGAACGTTGTGGCTAGGTTGTCAGTGAGCTGGAAGTGAGCCAGCACTGTCTGAGCCGCCACACTCCCTGCGCCCCCCACGCGCCCCGCCCCTTCCTGTTTTGCCTCGCCTGCTCGGGTCTTCGCTCCTCTAATCCTACGATCTTAGCCCCGCCCCCGTGGTGTCGTGGGTCCTCGCTACTGGCCCTCTCCTAGAAAGCCGCGAAGTGACCAGTTCCTCATTGGTCACACGTTCTCCCGCGCCACCACCGCAGCCACAACAACCGCCACGTGCTCAACCTTGGCGCCTGCCCATTGGCCACCAGCCTCTACCCGCCCACTCTCCCTTTCCGCCCCTAATTGCCCTCTTCCTCCTTCCATTGGCTGCCGGGCTCAGGGGCTCTCTTTTCAGCCGGGGCGCGCAGCGCCTCGGATGCGGATTGGTAGAAGGCGGGGCTGGGAGGCGGGTTAAAGAGCGCGTTGCTGGCTGGGCCACGCGTGCTTGAGAAGGTTCAATGGCGTGGCAGGGACTAGCGGCCGAGTTCCTGCAGGTGCCGGCGGTGACGCGGGCTTACACCGCAGCCTGTGTCCTCACCACTGCGGCGGTGGTAAGCGGCCGGGCGGACCGGACGTCGCCTTGGTTACAGCCTCTGGCGGGAGGGTGAGGGTCGCCATGGTTACGGCGTGGCTCCCTGGCAGCTCTTGACTGGCCCCTGGTTCTACAGCAGCTGGAGCTCCTCAGCCCGTTTCAACTCTACTTCAACCCGCACCTTGTGTTCCGGAAGTTCCAGGTGAGGCCGCCCCGCCCCGCGCACCTGTGGGCCCGGCCCGCCCACCCCGCACCTGACAGCCCACCCCGCACCTGACAGCCCACCCCGCACCTGACCACCCGTACTCCGCAGGTCTGGAGACTCGTCACCAACTTCCTCTTTTTCGGGCCCCTGGGATTCAGCTTCTTCTTCAACATACTCTTCGTGTATCCTGCGCCCTGCAGACATAGGCTGGGTGGAGGGCAGGCCCGCAGGGCTGGGAGAGCCCGGGACGGGGAAACTGAGACCCCACCTGGTGGCACTTCCTATACCGACGCCGTAGGTTCCGCTATTGCCGCATGCTGGAAGAGGGCTCCTTCCGCGGCCGCACGGCCGACTTCGTCTTCATGTTTCTCTTCGGGGGCGTCCTTATGACCGTATCCTTCCCGCAGGCTCTGGAATCTCGGGCTAGGGCGTCTCGGGGTCCGGCCTGTGTTGGTCCTGGGGCTTGACGTGAACAGCCGTACCAGAAAGGGACACAGTCGCTCCTCCAGCTTAGTCTGTGTTGAGGGTCGACTTTGTGCTCAGCTGCAGGGGCCAGGGCTAGATCTTCAGTGCTCTATGCAAAATACAAGGCGATGCACAAAAGAGCCCGGTGGGGTGTCAGGGCCACTAGCTGAGCCCTGAATGCGAGTAGCCGGGAGAAACTGGGGCAGGGACAGGCAGTGGTTGGACCCTGGGATGAGGCTGTAGGTGTGCAGGGCGGATCTCATGGGACCTGAAGCGGACTGTCTGTCGCCTTTATTGGACGGGCTCATCTTGATGAGGGAATAGCACAGAGGGGAGATGAGGGGAAGAATTCCGGGGGCTTGAGAAGTCAGAGGGGCCCTGAGCTTGGGCTGAGGCCTGCCACCGGAGCACCTTGACTCTGGCCCAGCTGCTGGGATTCCTGGGCAGCCTGTTCTTCCTGGGCCAGGCCCTCATGGCCATGTTGGTGTACGTGTGGAGCCGCCGCAGCCCTCGGGTGAGGGTCAACTTCTTCGGCCTGTTCACTTTCCAGGCACCGTTCCTGCCTTGGGCACTCATGGGCTTCTCGCTGCTGCTGGGCAACTCCATCCTCGTGGACCTGCTGGGTGAGCCTCCTGGTACATCCAGTCCACCCCAGGCTGGCCACTCCCCTCAGGACACGCTGCTTATGCCCTGGGGCCCCTCTCCCATCCGTGCTGGAGCTCTGCTCACATCTGGACCTCTCATCTGGCTCCATCCCCATCTTCCTGCCCTCCCCGCTGCTGTGCTCTTACAGCCCCTCAAGCCACCTGGCCCACATAATTTGCATCTTCAGGGCTGATCTGCTGATGCTTGCGTGGTCCTGATGGGGGTGGGGGATGGGCGGGTCAGGGTTCCTGCCCCATGGCTCCCACTCCTCCACTATTCTCAGGCCCTCCCCTCCCTGTGTCCTGTCTGCTTCTGGGCCCTTTAAGCTTGTCCTTCAGGGCCCACCCTGGGCTGACACTCTGCAAGATTTTGGGGAACTCATGCTCTGGGGCCTGCAGGGCCACCAGGCTGTGGATGGGGGCCGGGGCAGGTTCTGCTGGTCTAGGACTCTGGGCTGTGGAGGGTGACCCTGCAGTCCGTGGCTGTCTCACAGGGATTGCCGTGGGCCACATCTACTACTTCCTGGAGGATGTCTTCCCCAACCAGCCTGGAGGCAAGAGGCTCCTGCTGACCCCTAGCTTCCTGTGAGTGTTGAGAGTCCTCCCCCCCTCTCCCCGCCCTCAGATGGATCCCCACCAATGGGGACCTGTGCTGGCCTCTGCTTAACACGGGCCCCTCCCCACAGAAAGCTGCTCCTGGATGCCCCTGCAGAAGACCCCAATTACCTGCCCCTTCCTGAGGAACAGCCAGGACCCCATCTGCCACCCCCGCAGCAGTGACCCCCACCGAGGGCCAGGCCTAAGAGGCTTCTGGCAGCTTCCATCCTACCTGTGATCCCTACTTGGGGCAGAAAAAACCCATCCTAAAGGCTGGGTCCATGCAAGGGCCCACCCGAATAAACAGAATGACCTGCAGTCTCTCGGCCCACAGCACTGGCTTCCCCACCTCACCCAGCCACATCCTTCTCTGCCTGCCCCGTGCCCCGTCCTCACTCAGTGTCGCCTCTCAGCCCAACTGTAGGTGGTAGGATGGGGTGCCCATAGAGGGCAAAGAAACTGCCTATGGTTGCCCGGCAGAGCTTTGAGCTCACAGGTGACAGGCTCAGGGTTTTCATCCTGGCCCTACCAGGGCTTTTGGGCAAGTCCCGCCCACCATAGGCCTCCGCTCCATGCCAGTCAGTGGGGAATTTCACCAGATTTCGGCTGCTGGGGCCAGGACAGGCCTCTCCTAGACTGTGCCGAGCCAGCCTACAGATAGATGTTCTGGCCAGTGGTGCCTTCAAGCTGATGCCGATCTAGCCTCTCCTGTTCCTCATCAGCCACCCTGACAGGTGGGCCTATAACTCATTTATCATCTGGTGACACCAAAGCCCCATGGAGTCAGGTGCAAAAGAGGGCCAGGACTGGGTCTTTCTTCTGCCCTTTCTATGACCCCAGAGCCTTAGTTTTCACCTTAGCAGAGTCCTGAGACTAGGTGAGGGAGGGACTTCTGGAAGGTTCTGTTCCTGCTCTTTTTAGCTGAGGACCTGTGTGAGCCTTATCTGACCCCTACGGCTCACTTTTCTCTTCTGACCTGGCAGCTTTCCTTGTTGCTTTAGGCCTGTCCATGTTGTGGTTTATTTCTGGATGCTCAGTGGCACGGGGCTTCCTCCAGCTACAGGTTGTCATTTTCATGGTAACAACACTGTTCTCTGTTGAATCTGCCCTCCATGTTGTAGCCAGACCTTGTGGAGCTGGCTCTGCGGCGGTGTGAACTGGCAGTCAGGAGGGAGGGCCCGGCCTCCCCCGGCACCTCCCAGCCAGGTGGCCCTGCCCGACCTGTGGGGTGAGGCAGCCAAGGTTCCTTCCATCCCACCAGTTGTGGAGACACAGGGCTGCCTCACCCTTTCATTGCCAAGGTTCCTGCCTCATGGATGGAACAAACACCTCAGCAATGAAACCTGTTCATGTCCAAGAGCAGCTGGGCTGGGAATCTTCCCTTTTGTTCAAGGCCTTCCAGTAGGGCCCAGCTGTCCCCTTGCTGTGCGTGGGGCTCTGGGGAGTTCCACTCTTTGATGCAGGGCAGAGGCCCTGAGTGCAAACTCCCTCGGTAGAGTCTCATGCTAACATGTGCTCAAAGGAGCCCCCATCTCACATCCCAGCGACCAAGAACCTCAATCCCTAATCGGAGCTCTGCCTCTGCCCACATGGGGCCCTACCCCACTTCCAGGGAGCACGGCAATCTCTGACCCTAGCCCTGCCCTGGCAGCAAGGGACTTGCCAACAGCTGAGGGTGGCAGCAGTCTGTGCTGGGATCTGTGCCCACTCCCTTCAGTGAGGCTGGAGCTGTGAGCCAGTTTGCTGCCCTCCCAGATCCTATGTCCATTCTAAAGAGTGGGGACCCCTCCCTATTACAGATGAGAACACAGAGGGGACACGAACTCCTTGGAGGCAGGGCTGGGAAGGGACCTCGGGCTATGTCTCCTCCCTGCACCGTGTCAACCCCAAGAGCTGGCACCAGGCCGGGAGGGCTATTCCCATACTCCTCACAGCTGGCCTGTGAGGCAGGAACTGGCCCAGGCCACAGCGCCTGCTGGGGTGGGAAAGGGCCCCAGTTGACCTGGCTATGGGTGCCACTGGAGCTAGAACAGCCCTCCTGCACCCAGGCTGGCGACAGCCCAGCAGTGCCCACACAGGACTGGGCCCTCCGCAGGGGACTTCAGAGCAGCAAGGCCCCAGCTGGCAGTAGCCTGACCATCTGAACACAGCAGAGCCAGGGCAGCCCAGGGACAGCAGGAGAGCTCACGGCACCTTTCTGAGGCCAAGCAAGCGGAACAGAGTTAGGGCTGTTGCTGAAAGGCAGAGAACTCTGCCCTGAGCCTCGCAGCCACTCTTCTCAGCTCTCTGGGTCTGGAAGGAGAACAGGCTGAAGGGAGCTGAGGTGCTACCAGAAGCCGCATTCACCCTCACTCGCCCACCTGGGAATCGGAGGCAGAGGAGGGCGAGGCCTGTGTGTCAGCCTTGTTCACATGCCACCTTTGTCCCCCCAAGCCCCAGCCCCACTTCTGGCTCTCATTATTTTTATGCTAAAACTTTGAAGAAATTGAACATGACCTGTTGCCTTTTATTTAAAAACTGTTACTAGCCCTGCCTGGGGCTCCTATACAAAAACAAAACACAACCTAAAATAAGGTTTCTTCCTGACCCTAGAGACTGGGGAGGGGCGGGGAGGGTGGGGGGCAGGACTGGGGCTCAGCAAATGGAATGTGTGCCGGGAAGGGCCACCCGGAAGCCCCCACTCCACCCCCACCCCGATCCTCAGGATGGCACTGGGCTGTCCCCTCGCCTCTGTCCTTGCCAGAAGATGGAGGAGAGGCGGCCCAATCTTCTGAGATGCTCCGTGGGAGCCGCGTGCTGATGGGCTGGTTACCAGGCCGGGGCTGTGTTGGCGAGACGCCTCATCCGCCTGGAAGAGGAGTGGGGAGGGCAATGAGTCGGGGCCAGTTCCCAGCCTGGGTGCTGCCCTTCCCAAGGCTCTACAGGGCAGCCAGGTGTGGGGGTGGGAACAGAAGCAGGATATGGCCCCCAGCAGGTCTGGACCCTGCCTTCTCTCAGCCTCACCTGTCTGCCACTCAAGCCCTGCTCATCACTCCAGGGACCCCAAAACCTGGATCTGGGCTGTGGTCAGACCCTCAGCCTGAGGAATTGTGTTTGTTCCCTGCAGGGAAACATACTCTGGGGCTTGGATGGGGCCTCATCACCCAGAAGCCTGCCTGCCTCTAGCAACACTAGAGGTTCCCAAAGACCATGGGAGACTGGGAAAGGCAATGGCCCTGCCCCTGCCTGGAAAGCCAGATGCCTGTAGGCAGAGCCCAGGACCACAGGGCCAGGGGTACCTCGTGTTCCTGTCCTGGTCGCGGATCTTCTTCTCCATCTCGGCGTCTGTCAGCGTCTCCAGCAGCGGGCACCACTGGTCCGCATCGCCCGTGTTCCGGATGGCAATCTCCACTGTGGGCAGAGGGTTCTCACTACGAGGAGGGGAGGCAGTGAAAGGAATGACTTTTCCAGCTACAGATGGAGAGTCCTCAGAAAGCTCTGGCCCCTGTCTGTGCCCTGCTCCTCCCAGCAGCACTGTTGGCACCCAGGGGATGCTCCAGTCACCTGAACCCCAAGGGAGCTGCTGGAGGCGCCAGCGCCTCTCCAGAACAACAGTGTTGTCACCATGACTCCATGGGCTTCCCTTCAAAGTGAACTTTCAACAGGCCTTTTGCGCCCAGCATCTCTCTGTCTCTGAGATGGAGGAGGGGGCCATTGGCTGTGGAGGTGGTCGTCCTTGACAGGACAGCACGGGCTGGGCCACGCTGATGCCACAGTGCCATAGTCAGGGGTGGAACCCATAGGAGCAGGAGGACTGTATGCTCCACCCAGTGTCCAGAGCCAGGGCCCACTGATCAGGGAAAAGGGATGGATGGTGAATGGGAGCAAAGGAGTCTCCCAGAAGTCCCCAGCGCCCCACTACTGAGGGCCACTGCACAGCCTGTTCCCTGCATGTTCTACACACTTGCCCCTCAGCCCACCTCCTGGCCAAACAAAACCCCTCGAGAGGCTGGTCTGTGCTTAGGATCAGACAGCTGGCTGGCAGGGAGCTGGACTGAAGCCATATCCCTGGACCACACTTTGCCCTGGGTCTCGTAGGGACCACCCGACTCTGCCCCAACGTACCCTCCTCTTGCCAAGGTGATACAGCAGAGGAGGGGGCAGCAAGGGCAGAGGCTACACAGGCATGGGGTGGACATAGGAGTGCTGGGGGAGGTGGGAGGGTGGCTGGCTGCCCCCTTTCTGGGCCTTGATTTGCAAGTCTGTGATAGGACGCTAAGGAGACCATAGCTGTGGATGCCACAGGGCCCGTGTGCCTCCCACATGCAGTGGCCCCTGTCACCCCCACCTCTGAGACAGCAGCTTTGGGTGCTGACAATGTTTCCCGGTTGAGTGACACCAGACCCCTGGGTTGGCAGAAGGCCTCAGACTGCGGTCCTAACCATGACTCTCCCACTTCCCCTCCCCTCTCCACGGTCCTTTCCTTTCTCCTCCACTTGGGCACCTCCACTTGGCTCTCCCTAGATTCAGCCCTGGGAGAAGACACCCTGCCAGCCTGCAGCTCTGCAAAACACAGTGAGTTCTGGGGAGCAAGGACAGGCCGGGCTCAGGGGAAGCGCCAGGCGGACACTGATAGAGTAAGAGAGGACAGGTCCCTGCAAACCTCATCTGGAATATGGAAACATTTATTGCTGTGAAGGGCTTTTGAAAGATGACTGTTATTAAAGCAGCCAACACACATCCATTGAGGGAGCTTCCTAGGGGCCAGGGACCTTCTCACAGCCTCCCTGTAGCCGGCGCTCAAGGTTGTGGGACCGGTCCGCCTGCAGAGCGAGGCCCGGCTCCCTATATCCACACCAGTGAGCGCACACCCAGCACCGGGAGCCACGAGCCCGTTCCAGGTTGGGCTCAGTGCTGCTCTCCTCAGCCTGGGGTCTCAGGGACTGTGAGCACACAAGGCACAGCACAGGGCACTGGCTGCGGCTGGCTCTCCCTGCAGCAGGCCTGACCCCTCACAGCTGACGCTCAGCCCACCAGGTCCATGCCCATGAGTCCCAGAAGCTCGAGCTCATGCTGGTGACGCAGAGGCAGGGCCAGAGGCAGTGTTGGCACCCCCACCTGTGTGGGCCTCTGGGGCTAACCCATCCTCAGCAGCTCCTGACAGCTGGTCCCCGGCCAGCACGGGGGAGGGGGGCGTTAGCAGTCTAGGGACCGCCCCAGCCCCAGACCCCAAACAGCATTCCTCACCGTGAGGGCTCCCAGCAGCCTTCCTTGGAGGGCAGACATGAAAGGCACTGAGCCCACACCGAGGGGAGCAAAACATGTTTTTCTCTTAAATAAGAGCTGATGAGTGGGTCCCAGAGACTCCTTTGTTTACCTCCCCTTGACACTGGGAAGATTCCACTCCAGTGGGTTTGTTCTAAAATAAATGCTCGCACCAACCACGTAAGAATGGGCCTAGAGCCAGCACTAGCCTGCCTTGGGTTTTGGGGGGCATATGGGCAGGGAGATGCTGTCCTGAGTTCCAAACGGTGCTGGGGACCCTGGAAGCCACCCTGCTCCCCACTCCTTCCAGGGAATTCTGGTTCATGGGCTTCGAAGCCACCAGGGACCCTAGACCTTCCTACCACCCAAAGTGTCCAGGTGGGGACAAAGAGACCCAGGCAGGGATGGTTATGTCTGAGTTGACAGAGAGAGGCAGGACTGATGCCGGTCAAGTATCTTGAGGTTTACTTTCAATGTGATCTCACTTTCATGACCTCACGTGATGCAACAGACAAGTATTATCCCCACATTACAAATTACAAAATATAGATAGACTTCAAGGAAAACGACCTGCCCACAGCCACTCGACCAGGAAGGGGAGATGCCAAAACTTGGTGTCGCCCTTATGTTTGCAATCAACACCTCCGAGGCCGCCAGGAGCCTCAGCTGATTTTTCCAAGGGTGTCAAGTCCACGCAATGGAGGAAGAGTAGTTTTCAACATGGTGCTGGGGCAACATGACTCTGCATTGACAATGGATTCTCAGATATGAAACCAAAAGCACTAGCAACAAACTACAAAAATAGATAAATTACCGGCCGGGCGCAGCGGCTCACACCTGTAATCCTAGCACTTTGGGAGGCTGAGGCAAGTGGATTATGAGGTCAAGGGATGGAGACCATCCTGGCCAACATGGTGAAACCCCGTCTCTACTAAAAATAAAAAATTAGCTAGGTATGGTGGCATACGCTGGTAATCCCAGCTACTTGGGAGGCTGAGGCAGGAGAACTGCTTGAACCCAGAAGGCGGAGGATGCAGTGAGCCGAGATCACAGCACTACACTCCAGCCTGGTGACAGAGCGAGACTCCATCTCAAAAAAAAAAAAAAAAAAAAAGATAAATTGGACTACATCAAAATGAAAACTTTTGTGCTTCAAAGAACACTATCAAGAAAGTGAAAAGGCAATCCCCCAAATGAGAGAAAATATCTGCAAATCATGCATCTGATGAGGGACTTGTATCTAGAACATATAAAGAACAATTATAACTCAACAATAAAAAGACAACCCAATTAAGAAACTAGCAAATCACTTTCTCCAAAGAAGATACACAAATGGCCAGAAATACAGGCAAAGATGCTCAATATCATCAGTCATTAGAAAAATGCAAATCAAAACCACAATTACTTCACACCTACTCAGATGGCTGTGATCAAAAAGAGAACAGCAAATGTCGGCGGGATTCAGAGAAACAGGAATCGCACACTTCTGGTGGGAATGCAAAATGGTGCAGCCACTTTGGAAAACAGTCTAGAAATTCTTCAAAATGCTAACCATTGAGTTGTCACGTGACCCAGCAATTGTACTCCTGGGTATATAGCCAAGAAAATTGAAAACAGATGTTCACACAAAAACTCGTACACCAAAGTTCTCAGCAGCAATACTCACAATAGCTGAAAAATGGAAACAACCCAAAAGTCAGTCCGCTGATGAATGAATAAAATGTGGTCTATTCACGCAATGAGATAATATTCAATCATAAAACATTATGCTAAGAAGCCAGTCATAAAAGACCACCTATTAGATGGTTCCATTTCTATGAAATACCCGGAATAGGCAAATCTACAGATAGAAAGTGGATGAGTGGACACCTATGGCTGAGAGACGGTGGGGAGGAACGGGACTGCCTGCTGCGGGGTGTGGCGCTTCCTTTTGGGGTGATGAAAAAGTCCTAAAATTGACGGTGGTGATAGTTACACAGCTCTGTGCATATATCAAAAACCACTGCACTATATACTTTAAATTTGTGAATTGTATGATTTATGAATATCAAAATAAAGCTGTTAAAAAAACAAATAAAACCTGACATCAGGCCAGGGCTGGTGGGCAGAGCTTGGGGAGGAACCTGTGAGGCTCACACTCAACCAGCACAATGTGTCCCTGACATCCCCCAGCCTAATTCCTGATGCTGTGCCATCAGAGGGACACTGCCTCTCTGTCCCTCATGCAGGCCCAGCTACCAAGCTCCCTGACCCTTAGTCTCTCTTCATCCCCACCCTGTACGTGTAGGACTGCTAGTGTGCAGAGCCCCCTGGGGCAGACGCCCTGCCTGATCCACAGGGCCCACCTTCCTTCTCAAGCACCTGCCTGTCCCTGGCCTCCTCTCGATCCTTCCTGCTGCAGTCCCCCGTCAGCACCTGCCCTGGCCATCCTCACCCCAGGTTCTATGCCCTCCATTGCCCTTCCTCATGCCCACAGCCTCCAGTGCTTTCAGTGGCCATGGCACACTGATGGCCATGCACGTGAATCTGTCTCCTCTGCCAGACAAGGCACTGTCTCCTCCAGTCCCTGGCCAGGAACACAGGGTTGGCCCAGGGGAGGTGCCAGTAACTTTGCAGGATCAGCTCTCCTCAGAGGCTCTGCCTAGCCCAGCCTCCTTCCCCTTGAGCCCTGTCTCCTTCCTGTCACTGGCCCTTCATCCTACTCCACTGGCTCTATGACGTCTGTGTCACTCTGGTCCCAGTCTGTCCTCTAGGAGCCTAGCGCTTCTGACCAGTTTGTCATATGCCCGTTTCCCCTTCATGCTTGTCTCCTGTCTGTCCCACTGCCAAAGGGAGCAGGCTGTACTCTGTCCCAGTTCCCCCGAGGTGTGGGCATAGTGGCCTTGCGCACACATGTCCTGTGGCCGGCAGTCGCCCCACTGTACCGTGGATCCAATGTCCCCATTGCCGAGGAGGGTATGGAAGCCAGGCACTGAACTCTGGCTGGGAGAGATAGAGGGACTGGCTCTTGGGGAATCAGCGAGTGCTTCCATTATGGGGTGACCTAGGCCCAGAGCTGAAAACCCTTTTTTTTTTTTTTTTTTTTTTTGAGATAGGGTCTAGCTCTGTTGCCCAGGCTGGAGCACAATGGCGCAATCTCAACTCACTACAATCTCCGCCTCCCGGATTCAAGCAATTCTCCCGCCTCAGCCTCCTGAGTAGCTGGGATTACAGGTGCCCACCATCACACCTGGCTAATTTTTCTACTTCTAGTAGAGACGGGGTTTCGCCACGTTGGCCAGGCTGGTCTCCAACTCCTGACCTCAGGTGATCTGCCCCCCTCGGCCTCCCAAAGTGCTGGATTATAGGCGTGAGCCACCACGCCCAGCCTGAAAACCCTTTTTAAGAAGTCATGTGACACAGCAGTTGCCAAGCTTTCTGCGTGGCAAAGACCAGGCCAGGACTCCTGGTCTAGCTCTCTGTGGGCTGACTGGTCCCTGGACCTGGGGACTCAGCAGCCCATCCTCCTTTCCCCAGGCAGGGCCAGGCAGGACTGACACTGGTCTCCCTGGGGACAGAGTTAAACAAAGTCCCTCCTAAGAGCCCATGGGGTGGGGTGGTACAGTGGGGGGAACGCGGGTTGGAGTCAGGGATGACAGTCCAACCCTAAGGCCCTGTCCTGTCATTGAGGCTGTCTTCTAGTATGGGAAGTGGGAAGACACACGCAGCCCTCCTGATGCTAAAAGGCCACTCAGGACACTTCCCAGGTGCCCAGGCAGGCCGCCCCTACCGCCTGGCTGCTGTGATAGGGACCTGTGCTCACCCTGGTCCCCCCTGTGGGATGGCCTTGCCTTTAACCCTAAAGATTTGAAACCTGCACACTCAGCATAAGAGACAGCAGGGGGTGGGGGGTCTGTGACGGCCCCAGGCCCCACAACTGGAATGCATTAAGTGGTCACTGAGATAAAGAGGGGATCCGTCTCTAAGTCCTGACCTGCCACTACCAGGGACTCCCCAGGGGGCCTGCTCTGGAGCCACTCTGCAAACTGCAGAGGGCCCAGAGTTTGGCAAGGAATTCAGGCTCAGGTCACCTTCGGGTCAGAGCAGGAGGGATGGTGCTGTGGTGGCTGAAAGAAAGGATGCTGCGAGGACCTGTCAAGAGGCCCTGGGGACTTCACCTCCTGAGCCCGGACTGTGGGCACGGTGGCTGCAGGGCTAGGTGAAGGTCAACACTGTAGGGGCCGGATGCTGGGGGCAGCTAGTCTGCCACCCATGCCTGCGAGCCCAGAATGAGGGTTCTGACTGGATCAGCCTCTGGGGGAGGAGGTGCTCAGTGCTGATGCTTGCAACATCACTGCCTCCCGGGTCCTCGGACCCAGCTCTGGTGGAGTGAGGCCACCCTTGACTGACTCTCTGGCCATAGGGCTTGGCTCTGTGCAGGGTGAATGCACACTACAGCTGCACTCCCAGGCAACACCCCGCGGGAACAGGGAGGCATCAGACGCCAGACCCCCAGCCTCCTCTCTGAGCTGCCCTGTCTGAAGCAGAATCATGTGACTGGCAGGGCTGCTGGGGGGCAGGTCACAGGATCTCAGCACCACTGCGCTCAGGCAGGGGCTCAGCTGTTTCCCAGGCCCGGGGCCCTCGAGCCCCGTGGGTGGCTCTCATTCCTTCTTCCTTGCTCAGATTTACGGGAAGTCGTAGAAGCTGTCTCTTGGGATGTCTGGGAAAACAAGTTAGACACAAACCTAACGAGCTCCATTAATTGTCATGGCTTTGCAAAACAGACCTTCCTATTTGCTCCTCATGTAGCATTTTAAGCTGTCCTCCCTGAGTGATGACTGTAGATGTGGAAGATGATAGTCTGATGAGCAGATGAAAGCCAAACATCCTGTTTTGATGTAGGGATGCTTGCCGCACCCCCACCCCGTCCCAACACAGAGGACACGGTTAGAAACCACAGGGCTTCCCAGTCCTAGAGTCCCGCTGAGCCGGGAGAGCTCAGCCTCTTCCCAGTCCCAGAGTCCCGCTGAGCCGGGAGAGCTCGACCTCGCTATTTTTTTTTTTGGAGATGGGGTCTCACTCTGTCACCCAAGCTGGAGTGCAGTGGCATGATCTTGGCTTACTGCAGCCTCGACCTCCTGAGCTCAGGTGATCCTCCCACCTCAGCTTCCTGAGTAGCTGAAACTACAGGTGTGCACCAACATGCCTGGCTCATTCTGGTATTTTTTGTAGAGATGGGGTCTCCCCATGTTTTTCCCAGGCTGGTCTTGAACTACTGGGTTCCGGTGATCCACCTCAGCTCCCCGAAGTGCTGGGACTGCAGGTGTAAGCCACTGTGCTGGGCCCTGACCTCGCTTTTAACTCTAAGTCCTACCTCCTGCCAGGAACAGGAGGGCCTCTCCCAGGTCCCAGCACAGAGGACACTGGACTGGAATATTCTGTTCACACCTCCACCACCATCTCAGCCAGCCCAAATGCTGCAGGCAGGGATCAAGGTGACCTGTCTCTATCTTCCAGGGCAGCCAGGATGGGTTCCAGCCCAGCATGGTACTCATCAAATGCTCTCTGACTGACCAAAGGCAGAGTTACTATAGTAAGAAGGAACTGCCAGGGACCCCTGACTCTTGAAAGCTGGGCGGGCCTCTGTGTTTCAGACAGAATTCAAGTTCAACAGATGAAGAACTCTGGGCAGGGGCCACCCTGACCAAAATAACAGTCTGGGCAAGAGCAGAGAGAGAAGGTGTGGGGCAGGATGACTGAATGGTGGATGGCGGGGGGCAGAACCAGGGCTCCGTGGAGGTAAGGACTTGAGGTTCGCCCTGACAGAACTCAAGTCTTTGCCAGCTATTGCGTTAAGTGCTTCTAACCCTACCTGGTACAGCGGAGCCCCGGTGAGACACACAGGGCAGGAGGGGGACACAGCAAACACACAGACCCCAGCCAGATGGTGCTGCGAAGCTTGAGAAAGCCTCAAAGGTATCACCACTCACACAGAGAAGTCTTTTTCTCAAAACAGTTTTGCAGGGAGATGAGGGAGGGAGAGATTTGTGCGCGATCCTACCTGAAGGCGTAGGTCTTCTGATGCCAGCTCAGCTGTCCCCGGATGCTGTATGCGATGGTGGTGACAAACTCCCCGCCCAACCCCAGCTCCGAGCACAGCTTCAGGGCAAACTTCTCTGGCGAGTTCTCCTTCTCTGACATGTCCCACTCAAACTGGTCCACCAGGGAAATGTTTCCCACATGGATATTCAGCTGTGACGACAACCAAAGGACATGAGTTAGAGCCTTTGGGACTGCCCCCAGCCCAGGGAGGCCGCGAGGAGCGGGGGCCTGCCAGGCCTGCAGCGCACCCTGCCCACCAGGGTCCACCGGCTGAGAACTGCAGGTGGCCCTTGTCCTTTCAGTTCCCCATCCCCAAAACAAGGCTGACCCCACAACCCTCCTGTCTACCATGAGGGGCTCTGGCTCAGGGCCCAGCACAGTCACCCTCAAGAGGCCCTGAAGTGACCCCGGGGGCACCTGAGTCCCATCTTACCTTCATCCCATCCCCGCTGTGCCCTGTGCTGGTAGAGACCTTCCTTTCTGCCCTTCACTCTTGCTGCCATCGGTCTTACGTGACTACATCGGCCAGGCAGGCCTCAGCTAAGGCATCCCTAAGTCCTGTCTTAAGCCAATGTCTATGCCTTTACAGAGCTTGCCCCTCTCAGAAAACCCTGCCTAGCACATTCACAGATGCACCCCACTCTAGGCCAACACAGCGAGGCGACAGGGAAGCCTGTGGGGAGCACAGTGCTGGGCCAGCTCCTCCCACACTCCCCAGAGGACTCCCTGCAGCGCATGACTCACAGCCAGAGGGCCCAGGCCCTGGGTGTGCTGTCAGGGGGTTTTAACCAGTGGACACCTGGGACGCCAGCACCCAGCCGAAGAAAACACAGACTGTACCCCAGGAGCTCCCACCTATGCCCGCCCCGCCTGGGGAAGCACCATTTTGACTTCTCACTCCTTGAGTAGGTATGGCTCTTCTGAATAAGATGGACCCTTCGGGGTCCAGTTTCATTCACTCTGCGTCATGCTTGCAAGACTCCTCCCACTAGAGTGTGGGGCTGGGGTCATCCCTCATTGCTGTCCAGTGCTCCATGGGGCAAGCAGGCCACAGGGCACCTGCCCATTCACCTTAGATTTTTTTTTTTTTTGGCGGAGTCTTGCTCCGTCACCCAGGCTGGAGTGCAGTGGCGCGATCTCGGCTCACTGCAAGCTCTGCCTCCCGGGTTCATGCCATTCTCCTGCCTCAGCCTCCCGAGTAGCTGGGACTACAGGTGCCCGCCACCATGCCCGGCTAATTTTTTGTGTTTTTAGTAGAGATGGGGTTTCACCGTGTTAGCCAGGATGGTCTCGATCTTCTGACCTCGTGATCTGCCCGTCTCGGCCTCCCAAAGTGCTGGGATTACAGGCGTGAGCCACCGCGCCCCGCCTGTCCTTAGGTTTTAAGTCAAGGATCAGGGTAGGCAGTTGCAGGAAGAACTCACCACTGCCTTGGAGCCCAGCCCTTCTGGGAACTTCTGCCCCCTTTTAGAGATGAGGGCACCCCAATCCCCAATCATGTTCATAAAGCCCTGTGCCTCAGAGCCCTACACACCACCACCCACTTGCTAGCATGGTCTTCCCCTCACCTGGCAGGGCCAGCCTCTTCTTAGCATCCTGGTCTAAGCTAAAGTGCCAGCTCCTGAGAGCTCCCCTTCCCATCAGCCCCTTTCCACACCCGTCTCTCCATTTTCTCCCCCTTTGGAGACAGGATGTCACTCTGTCACTCAGGTTGGAGTACAATGACATGATCATGACTCACTACAGCTTTGAACTGCTGACTCAAGGGACCCTCCTGCCTCAGCCTCCTGAGTAGCTGGGACTACGGACAGGCACTACCATGTCTGGCTAATTTGTTTTGTAGAGACAAGGTCTCTACAAGGCCCAGACAATATATCAAGTGTTTTGGGCAGAGAAGAGACCCTATGGTTGAGCCCTCTGCTCCCCCAGGCTTCCCTGCTGCCTCTCTGTGTTGGCCCAGGCTGGCCTCAAAAGATCCTCCCCCAACAGTCTCCTGAGTAGCTGGGACTATACATGCAGGCCACCATGCTGGCACCTCTCCTATTTTCTTCACAGCACTTAGGACTGTCTGAAACAATCTGAATCATTTGCCTCCAGGAATCCTAGCATAGGCAGGGTGTATTTGTTCTGGGAATCAAGGAATCCTCACGCAGAGGGAGGAAGCCAAGGGGCAGGGCTGCACCATCCTGTACATGGCATGCAGCCAGGCAATGGGGGCTGCAGTCAGGCCCCCATGTCCTTTGCTATCTCCACATATGCCTATGCCTGATGATGACCGGAACAGGAGGTACTAGCCCTTCCCAACTGGAATCTAATGCCAAGCAAACCATGTGGGTGTTGGGTCCAAAAAGAGCATGCAGCAGCAGACAGCCCAGGGAACCACCCAACAGGACTCCCTAGGACCATGGGCACATGGCTCCCACCCAGCAAGCCCTCCCTGCCCTGGGCTCATGGATGGAGTTGCCTGTCCCCTGCCATTCAGTCACTAACACATTCATTTATTCCAAAGTCTAGACTGTGTGTCTACCAAGGAGAGGCACAAGAGAGACAAACATTCCAAAGGCTGCTCTGAGAAAGGTGAGGTGGTGCATGTCTGTCGTCTCAGTTACTCGGGAGGCTGAGGTGGGAAGATCACTGGAGCTCAGGTGTTCGAGTCCAGCCTGGACAACACAATGAGACTCTGTGTCAAAAACAAACAAACAAACAACAACAACAAAAAAAGCCATGCTGGTGGGGGCACTGACAGACGCTAAGTAGGTGAAGTGAGCATGTGGTGTGCCAGACGGCACGGGAGTGCCAGGGAGGAAAGGGAGGGAGGGGCAGAAAGTCTGGGCTGGCCTCAGAAGTCAGGAGGCCAGGAAGGCTTCTAGGAGAGAGGCCTTTAGGAAGAAGTGAATGTACCCCAGGAGCAGGAATGTGGCTCCCTGGGGTAGAACAGTCCCAGGTGGGGAACACAGTGATGTAAAGGCCTGGGGAGCCAAGGTCTGGCACTCAGGTCGGCCCAGTGAGGGGAAAAGGGAGGAGATGAGGGTGGCGAGGGACTGGAGCAGAGGGCAGTTAGGGCCCTGAGGCCTTTGGAAGCGTCTGGCTTCCACAGAGGGATGTGGGAAGCTTCTGCGGTATTTTGGGCAGAAAAGAGATATGGGCTGAGTTGCCATGCTGAGACCTCCACTGGAAGGCAGGGAAGGAGGGAGGGAGCCATCTGGCAGTGGCCTTGGTGGGGTAATGAGGAGCGCTGGACTCCAGGTGGACTCACAGAGCCAAGGCAGGGCAAGGACTCC
The DNA here is from genome assembly GCF_000951045.1 of Mandrillus leucophaeus. Taxonomy (NCBI): domain Eukaryota; kingdom Metazoa; phylum Chordata; class Mammalia; order Primates; family Cercopithecidae; genus Mandrillus; species Mandrillus leucophaeus. Next base: position 117,832 of record NW_012108920.1, on the reverse strand, counting down.
CAAGCAGGTGCATAGCAGGGCCAGGTCCCTGCCCACCTCCCCCAGCCCTGACTCACATCTTACCCCATGCACTCTCCTGACAGGGCCTGGACAGTGCCACTGGGTCTGATGGCTCAAATTTCAGCAGCACCATGTCCCCAGCTTCCTCCCCTACCCGCCAACCCCTGCTGGAACTGGGCAAAGCCGACCTGGGCCAGGTGCCCTGACAAGGGCAGCCAGGCCTGGGCTTTGGTCCCAGCATTGCCAAGAATATCTGTAAGAGGCCGCTCCAACCTAAGGCAGTCTTTCTGAGGAGACAGATGGTTCTCACGTGCCATGGCTCCAAAGATTCCTGTTTTCCTTCAGTCATGTTCCAGGATCAAGACAAAGAAGGATGTCCTTAGAGAAACACCCAGCTCTGGCCAGGCACGGTGGTTCATGTCTGTAATCCCAGCAGTTTGGGAGGCCAA
>NW_012108920.1:100237-117333 GCF_000951045.1 Mandrillus leucophaeus | reverse complement strand
ATGTGGGAAGCTTCTGCGGTATTTTGGGCAGAAAAGAGATATGGGCTGAGTTGCCATGCTGAGACCTCCACTGGAAGGCAGGGAAGGAGGGAGGGAGCCATCTGGCAGTGGCCTTGGTGGGGTAATGAGGAGCGCTGGACTCCAGGTGGACTCACAGAGCCAAGGCAGGGCAAGGACTCCCAAGCAGGTGCATAGCAGGGCCAGGTCCCTGCCCACCTCCCCCAGCCCTGACTCACATCTTACCCCATGCACTCTCCTGACAGGGCCTGGACAGTGCCACTGGGTCTGATGGCTCAAATTTCAGCAGCACCATGTCCCCAGCTTCCTCCCCTACCCGCCAACCCCTGCTGGAACTGGGCAAAGCCGACCTGGGCCAGGTGCCCTAACAAGGGCAGCCAGGCCTGGGCTTTGGTCCCAGCATTGCCAAGAATATCTGTAAGAGGCCGCTCCAACCTAAGGCAGTCTTTCTGAGGAGACAGATGGTTCTCACGTGCCATGGCTCCAAAGATTCCTGTTTTCCTTCAGTCATGTTCCAGGATCAAGACAAAGAAGGATGTCCTTAGAGAAACACCCAGCTCTGGCCAGGCACGGTGGTTCATGTCTGTAATCCCAGCAGTTTGGGAGGCCAATGTGGAAGGGCTTCTTGAACCCAGGAGTTCGAGACCAGCTTGGGCAACCCAGTGAGACTCCATTTTCTACAGAAAATTTAAAAATTAGTCAGGCATGGTGGTACGTGCTTACAGTTCCAAGTACTCAGGAGGCCAAGATGGGAGGATAACTTGAGCCTAGGAGGTCAAGGCTGCAGTGAGTCATGAAAAAAAAGGACGGAAGAAAGAAACAAATACCCAGCTCTTCTGAGTCTGAGTTATAGATGGGAAACCCTGGGTGTGACCTTCTATTCCTCTTAAGACAGGTCACTGTTCCCAGGGTCACGGTGCCCAGGAGGCCTCTGGCCTGAAAAACACAGTCTGTCCCACATAACACAGGCTTCCCCGGGCCAGCTGTGTCCATCCTGTGACATCCGGTCTGACCCAAAGGGCAGAGCAGGAAATCTGGCTGAGGGCGGTCTCTCAACCTGCCAGCTACCACCATCCTCCAGGTGGGAACCACAGGTAAGTCAGAGGGTCACTGGGGAAGCCTCTTCTGGTGGGGCAGGGGACAGTCCCAGGAGGATTACAGCTGCTGGGCAACTTCCTGTATGGCTCCTCCTCAGGCCCCGTCAGGATAACAACAACGAAAATGGGCTCAATTCTGAGAAAAACTAAGGGAAGCTGCCAGTCAGGCTTCATGAGAACCCTGTGTGTGACCAATCCATCATCTGGAACCACACGGCTGGGTGGGTTAGCCCACATGGTCTCATCCTCAACATGTTTACAAGACAAAGAGCAGCACAGAGTGGAGCCCTCAGGGCTGTCCTCCAGAGCCAGCAGACCATACTCAGGACACAGGCCAGGTGCTTGCTGCCGCTCCCATCCTCACCCCACTTCCCTCCTAACATTGTCCCTTCTTTTCCTCCTAGCTGGCTATAATGTGAAACTGAAACAGGTTAAGGGAAACAAATTTGTATTCTTCTCAAAAAGGTATTAACAAGTAAAGAGACTGAATCAATAACCAAAAACCTCCTGACAAAGAAAAGCCTTAGGCCTGATGGCTTCATTGGTGAATTCTACCAAACATTGATTGACTGAGTCAGAGTCTCACTCTGTCGGCCAGGCTGGAGTGCAGTGGCACCATCTCGGCTCACTGCAACCTCTGCCTCCCGGGCTCAAGCAATTCTCTTGCCTCAGCCTCCCGAGTAGCTGGGATTACAGGCGTGTGCCACCACAACCGGCTAATTTTTGGATTTTTAGTAGAGACAGGGTTTCACCATGTTGGTCAGGCTGGTCTCTAACTCCTGACCAGAAGAGGCCGAGGTGATCCACCCGCCTCGGCCTCCCAAAGTGCTGGAATTACAGACGAGAGCCACCGCACCCAGTCATCTACCAAACATTTAAATAGGAGCTAATACCAATCCTTCTCAAACTATTCTTTAACTCATTGCCCTGATACTTAAATCAGACAAAACATACTACAAGAAAGAAAAACTACAGACCAACACCCTTTATGAATGTTGATGCAAAAATCCTCAAAAAAATATTGGCAAACCAGCCGGGCACGGTGGCTCACGCCTGTAATCCTTTGGGAGGCCGAGGCGGGCAGATCACTTGTGGTCAGAAGTTCGAGACCAGCCTGGTCAATATGGTGAGACCCTATCTCTACTAAAAATACAAAATTTAGCCAGGCATGGTGGCATGTGCCTGTAGTTCCAGCTCTTCCTCGAGAGGCTTAATTAAGCAGGAGAATTGCTTGAACCCAGGAGGTGGAAGTTGCGGTGAGCCAAGATCATGCCACTGCACTCCAGCCTGGGTAACAGAGCGAGACTATCTTAAAAAAAGAAAAGAAGAGAAAAACTAACAAGTGTCAGTGAGGATATGGAGAAATTGGAACCCTTGTGCATTGCTGGTAGGAATATAAAAGGGTGCAGCCACTGAGAAAGGCAGTGTAGCGGTTCCTCAAAAAACTAAACACCGTACGATCCAGGAATTCCATTTCTAGGTATACACCCAAAAGAAATGAAAGCTTTCATGTTTTTCTAAAATGGAAGCCAAAGGCACAGCATCAAATCAAACCAAACCACTGACCTTTTTAGAGTCATCACATGTGCCAGTTTCACCTACTTCTTATATCTTCCTATTTTCAAAGCTTCCCTCACCCTCAAGGCATAGTCTGGCAGTGGCGCCTCAGCACAGCAAGGACTATGCTATAGGCTCTGCAGGGTGCAGGCCTGCGTCCGATTGCCAGCCCCACCACTTCTCAGCTGGCCAAACTTCCACAGGTGATCTCAGCTCTCCATGTACCTACCTCTTCACCTGTAATATGGCCACTAAGGCAGCATCTTATTGGGTTACTAGGTCACCCTGAAGCGCTCAGCCTGGCCCAGTCAATCAGCTGCCTTCACCTTCTTTAGACCTCCCAGCTTTGCTCAGAGCCTGGCAGTGCCTCAGAGGCACCCGCTGAATGTGTCCAGAATGTAACACTTTACTATGAGAACTCAGCCTATGCCCTTCCTGGGGGATTGCAGGGAGCAAAGCCAGGTGCTATGACTTTCCAGATGACATGGAACCCAAAACGGGCTTCTGCTGAGGGAGGCCTTGTTGTACCCTCGGTGCTCTATGATGACACCCACCCTGAGGGCCAGGAAGGCTCCAGTGCTGGGTGAGAAGTCACCCACCTTGATGATAACGCGCTGGTCTGACTGGTCCTCCAGGATGCTGTCCGTGGGGTAGGACTCGATCTGCTGTCTGATGGCGGAGGCGATAGCTGGCACAAACGTCAGCGGGTTCAAATCCAGATCGTCACAGAGGATTTCTGAAAACATCTCAGGTGTCATCAACTTCTCTGAAATCAGGAGAGGGAAGGGATGCCAACAAATTGTACCATGCTTAGGCATGGACCGGCCTCCCTCACCCCTTCCTCTTCGAAGTCAAACATCTCAGGATGCAGAAGAGGAAAAGCAGGGCACTGAGGGTGGCCTTCCTGGAAACTGGGAGTGGAAGGAGGAAGCACATGACTAGCTGGCCCCCAGCCCTCATGCTGCACAGACCTCCTGCTCCATACCCTGGGGGTGGTCATGGCCATAAACACTCCCCCCATTCTGCTCATAGCTGGGTGGGCGCATGAGATTATCCTAACTAATGAGATGCTCCAGGCAAGGCCAGCAAAGGCACATCGAAGCTTGCGTGCCACCTCTCTACTCCCCTCTGTGCTGAACTGATGGCAGACGTGATGGCACAGAGGCTGGCCCAATACCAGACCTCATGTGAGCAAAACACACTGTGCCAAGCCATAGCAATTTCCAGGCCTGTGACTGCAGTAGCAGCAGCAGCACCTCAACAAGGTCACAAGTGTGGAGGTCCCTACAGATCCCGGATCGTGGAAAAGTAATTGTACCAGATGGGAGCTCACAGGGACCATCCGTGGCCAGCCAGACCTTAGCAACGTCCCCTCAGTCAACGTTCTCTCCCTGCTCCGCCCAGATCTTACTGACAAGACACCTTGCAGGGATAAGCTGAAAAAGCCAGGAAAAATTCCCTCAGAGCAGACAGCAGGATTCCATCAAGAAGCAGGTCTGCCATAACCCCACTATTTCCTCCCTGCCCTAAAGACACACTGGGGACTAGCATCCTAACAGCCCGCGGGGTAGCAACAGCAAGAACCTCAGGTGCACTGGGTAAACACCCAGTGAATACACTGCCCAGGGCATTTTAAAATTAAACTTTTTATTTTTAAGTAATTGCAGATGCAAGAAACAACACAGAGAAATTCCATGCACACTGTGCCCAGTTTCCTCCAAAAAAGTCAAGATATAGGACTGTATCTGTATCCAGTGATTCATCCAGGTTGTCATTTCCTTTCACTGCCAAGTGACGTTCTGTGGTATGAAGGGGCCACATTTTATTCACTCACTGAAGGCTGTCTAGGTCATTTCCAGTTTCCGGCTATTACAAATAAAGCTGCTATGAACATCCATGCGTAGGCTATTGTGTAAACATGTCTTCATTTCTCCAGGATAAATGCTCAGGTACACTGGTTGCGTGTTTAGTTTTTAACAGAAACTGCCAAACTGTTTTCCAGGGCAGTTTTCCAGCCACTTGACATTCCCACCAGCAGCTTATGAGTGACCCAGTTCTTCCACATCCTCACCAGCATCTGATGCTGTCACCACTTTTTATAGATGTGGAAAAATAGTGTAGTTTTAATTGGCATTTCCCTAAGGCTAAAAATGTGGAAAAGCTTTTCAAGGTATATTTGCCACCTGTATAACTTCTTTAATGAAGTTTCTCTTCATGTCTTTTGCCCTTTTTTTTTTTTTTTTTCTTTGAGATGGAGTTTCGCTCTTATTGCCCAGGCTGGAGTGCAGTGGTGTGATCTTGGCTCACAGCAACCTCAGCCTCCTGGGTTTGAGTGATTCTCCTGCCTCAGCCTCCCGAGTAGCTGGAATTACAGGTATGCACCACCACGCCGAGTTAATTTTGTATTTTTAGTAGAGATGAGGTTTCTCCATGTTGGTGAAACTGGTCTCGAACTCCTGACCTCAGGTGATCCGCCCGCCTCGGCCTCCCAAAGTGCTGGGATTATAAGCGTGAGCACCACCCATGGCCTTTTTTTTGTTGCTTTGTGGGGACAGAGTTTCACTCTTATTGCCCAGGCTGGAGTGCAGTGGCGCGATCTCGGCTCACAGTAACCTCCACCTACCAGGTTCAAGCAATTCTCCTGCCTCAGCCTCCCAAGTAGTTAGGATCACAGGCATGCGCCACCACGCCCGGCTAATTGTGTATTTTTAGTAGAGACAGTTTCTTCTCTATGTTGGTCAGGCTGGTCTCGAACTCATGACCTCAGGTGATCGGCCCGCCTTGGCCTCCCAAAGTGCTAGGATTACAGACATAAGCCACTGCGCCTAGCCTATTTGCCTATAATTGTCTAATTGCTCCAGCGCCATTTTGTTGAATGAGCTGTCTTTCCTCCATTGAATTACATTTGTATCTTTATAAAAATCAGGAGGGTACGTTTGTGTGGGTCTGTTCCATCACGGTATGTCACTCCACCAACACCACACAGTCTTGATTATCGCAGCTATATAGTAAGCCTTGAGATTGGGTAGAACGATTACTCCCACTTTACTCTTTTTCAAAATTGCTATAATCCCAGCACTTTGGGAGGCCGAGACGGGTGGATTGCCTGAGTTCAGAAGTTCGAGACCAGCCTGGCCAATATGGTGAAACCCTGTCTCTACTAAAAACACAAAAATTAGCCGGGTATGGTGGCAGGTGCCTGTAATCCCACCTATTCGGGAGGCTGAGGCAGGAGAATCGCTTGAAACTGGAAGGCGGATGTTACAGTGAGCTGAGATCACGCCACTGCACCTCAGCCTGGGCAAAAGAGCAAAACTCCGTCTCAAAAAAAAAAAAAAAAAAAAAAATTGCTTTATCTATTATCTATTTTAGTTTCTTTGCCTTTCCATATAAATCTTAGAACAATCTTGTCCATATCTACAAAAAAAAATCTTGCTGAGATTTTTCATAGAAATTGCATTAAATTTGTATATCAATTTGGGGAAAACTGACATCATCCAGAGTCTTTTAATCCATGAATATGATATGCCTACTTATTTAGGTCTTCTTTAATTACTTTTATCAGCGTTTTATAGTTTTTGGTATGTAAGTCCTGTACATGTTTTATTAGATTAATACCGAAGTATTCCTTTTTTTATTGAGTGATGATACATGGTAATGTATTTTTAATTTGTGTCTAGGTACTCATTAATAGTATATAGAAATAAAATGGATTTCTGTATGTTTACCTTGTATCCCTTGCATCTTGTGACCTTGAGGAACTCAGTTACTAGTTCTCCAAGTTTTCTGTAGAGCCGTTGGGATTTTCCACAAGGACAATCGTGTCATCTGCAAATAGGATTTTATTTCTTCCTTTCCCATCTACATGTCTTTTATTTCCTTTTCTCGGCTTATTGGATTAGCTAGAACTTCCACTATGTTGAATAAGAATAGTGACAGCAGACATATTTCGCTTGTTCCTGATCTCTGGCAGAAAGCATGCAACCTTTCACTATTAAATGTTAGCGACAGAAGGCCGGGCGCAGTGGCTCACCCCTGTAATCCCAGCACTTTGGGAGGCCGAGGCGGGTGGATCACGTGGTCAGGAGATCGAGACCATCCTGGCTAACACGGTGAAACCCCATCTCTACTAAAAATACAAAACGTTAGCCGGGCGAGGTGGCGGGCACCTGTAGTCCCAGCTACTAGGGAGGCTGAGGCAGGAGAATGGCGTGAACCCGGGAGGCGGAGCTTGCAGCGAGATCATGCCACTACACTCCAGCCTGGGTGACAGAGCGATACTCTGTCTCAAAAAAAAAAAAAAAAAAAAATATTAGCGACAGGACTTTTTGTACTAAATAGATGCTTTTATTAAATGGAGGAAGTTTCCTGCTATTACTTTTCTGAGCATTTTTATCATCAGGTGTTGAGTTCTACAAAATGCTTTTTTTGTATCAACTGATCTGATCCTGTGATTTTTCTTCATTAGTGTGTCAATACGGTGGATTACATTGATTGAGCTTCAAGTATTGACCCAGCCTTCCATCCTTGCAATAAATCCCACTTGGTCACAGTATATGATTATTTCTATATATTGCTGAATCCTATTTCCCAACATTTTGATAAGGAATTTGCATCTATAGTCATAAAGGATATTGGTTTGTATTTTTCTTTTTTTGGTACTGTCTTTAGGTTTGAGGAAGTATGCTCTCCTCTTCCATTTTCTGGAAGAGATTGTGTAGAATTTGTGTTAATTCATTTTTCAACATTTGATAGATAGAATTCTCCAGTGAAATCATATGGGCCCAGAGATTTTTTTGGAGGGATAATTTTTTTCCGTTTTAAAAATAATGTTTTATATTTTAAAATTTAATTAGAGATGGGATCCTGCTAGCCCAGGCTGGTCTTGAACTCCTGGCCTCAAGGAATCCTCCCACCTCAGCCTCCCAAAGAGCTGGGATTACAGGTAAGAGCCACTGTGCCTGGCCATTTTTGGGGGTTTTAAAATTACAAATTCTGTTTTCTTAATAGTAACAGGGCAACTCAAATTATCTATTTGATATTGGATGAGTTGCGCTAATTTGTGTTTTGCAAGGAATTCATCCATTTTGTGTAAGTTGTCAAACTTATAGAATTGTTTGCAGTATTGATATCTGCAGGGTCTGTGGTGACATCCCATTTCATTCCTGATATTGGTAAGTTACGTTCTTTTTGTCAGCCTTGCTAGAGGCAAAGATTAATAAAACATCAGTTTTATTAATCTTTCAAAGACCCAGCTAGGTGTCATTAATTTTCTCTATTGTTTGATTTCTGTTTTCAATGTCATTGATTTCTGCTCTTCAAATGTCCTTCCTTCTGCTTAGTTTGGTTTTGTTTCTCTTTCTCTTGGTTCTTGAAATGACAGCTTAGATTATCAATTTGAGGAAAGCTTTTCCTGTCTTCTAATGTACGCACTGGTGCTACAGATAATCTGCATTGTTGTATTTAGCTTTATCTCACAAATTTTGATATGCTGCATTTTCATTTAGGTCCGTGTATTTTTTTTTTTTTTTTTTTTTGAGACAGAGTCTTGCTCATCGCCCAGGCTGGAGTGCAGTGGCGTGATCTCTGCTCACTGCAACCTCCACCTCCCAGGTTCAAGTGATTCTCCTGCCTCAGCCTCCCGAGTAGCTGGGATTCCAGGCATGCACCACCACGCCCAGCTAATTGTTTTTGTATTTTTAGTAGAGACGGGGTTTCACCATGTTGGCCAGGCTGGCCTCCAACTCCTGACCTCGTGATGCGCCTGCCTCAGCCTCCAAAGTGCTGGGAATACAGGCGTCAGCTGCTGCACCCAGCACTTAGTTCTCTTTCATCTAAGAATGTGTTGACTAAGAATGTCCAATATCGCTCATTCCTGAACAATATTGTCACTGGGTACAGGATTCTAGATTAATAGTTCTTTTCTTTCAGTACTTGAAAAATATCATGCCACTTCCTCTAGCCTCCAGTTTCACGAGAAATCTACCATCATTTGGCTGGGCACAGTGGCTCATGCCTGTAATCCCAGCACTTTGGGAACCCGAGGTGGGCGGATCACGAGGTCAGGAGATCAAGACCATCTGGCTAACAAGGTGAAACCCCGTCTCTACTAAAAAATACAAAAAAATCAGCCAGGCGTGGTGGCAGGCGCCTGTAGTCCCAGCTACTCGAAAGGCTGAGGCAGGAGAATGGCGTGAACCCGGAAGGCGGAGCTTGCAGTGAGCCAAGATAGTGCCACTGCACTCCAGCCTGGGCAACACAGTGAGACTTTGTCTCAAAAAAAAAAAAAAAAAAAAAGAAATCTACCATTATTCTTACGGTCTTTTCCCTACAGGTAAGTTGTCCTTTTCTCTGATTGCTCTCAAGATTTTTTTCTTTGTGTTGAGTTTCCAGAAATTTAATTATGATGTGTCTTTGCATGGATTGCTTTGGGTTAATCATAATGGGCTTCACTTGGCTTCTTGAATCTATCATTTGATTTTTTTTTAAGCTTAAAAAAAAATGTTTTTGAGTCAGGGTCTCACTCCGTTGCCCAGGCTGGTGTGCACTGGCTCAATCACGGCTCACTGAAGCCACAACCTCCCAGGCTCAAGCGATCCTCCCACCTCAGCCTCCCAAGTAGCTGAGATCACAGGCATGTGCCACCACATCTGGGGAATTTTTGTAGAAATGGGGTTTCAACATGTCACCCAGGCTGGTCTTGAACTCCCGGGCAAAGTGATCTGCCCGCCTCAGTCTCAGGTGTGAACAACTGTGCTCAGCCTCATTTAATTTTTTAGAGTCCAAAACAAGCATGTGGATATAAATGTCTAAAAACTTGCCTTCTAGGCCGGGCGCGGTGGCTCACGCCTGTAATCCCAGCACTTTGGGAGGCCGAGGCGGGTGGATCATGAGGTCAGGAGATCAAGACCACAGTGAAACCCCGTCTCTACTAAAAATACAAAAAAATTAGCTGGGCGTGGTGGCGGGCGCCTGTAGTCCCAGCTACTTGGGAGGCTGAGGCAGGAGAGTGGCGTGAACCCGGGAGGTGGAGCTTGCAGTGAGCCGAGATCGCGCCACTGAACTCCAGCCTGGGCAACAGAGCGAGACTCCGTCTCAAAAAAAAAACCAAAAACAAACAAACAAAAAAAACAAAAAAACTTGCCTTCTATAGCCAAGTGTAGACACTCAGGACCCTAATCACTCCTTTGCCTGTGTGCCAAGACAGATTCCAAACCTCTTCCTGAGGTGATTCCCTTGTTCCCCTTCTGGGTGAAGATGGCATCTATGTCTGCATGTGTTCTGGTTAGGCAGCTCATCTTTTCTGGAGGATTTTAATGCTTCCCTTCTTCAGCAGACTCTTAAGGCAGGTGACACCATACTTCACCAGTGGTTCAGAGAAGCCCTACTTCAAGTCCTTTTCAGAGAAGATAACCTCAAATGCATCACAACACCTACCAGAAACCTGAGAAAAACCCTGATTTCTTTTTCTTTTTTTTTTTTTTTGAGACAGAGTCTCACTCTGTGGCCCGGGCTGAAGTGCAACGCCATGATCTCAGCTAACTGCAACCTCTGCCTCCCGGGTTCTAGCGATTCCTGTGCCTCAGCCTCCCAACTTGCTGGGACCACACGCATGCACCACCACACCCGAATAATTTTTATATTTTTAGTAGAGATGGGGTTTCGCCATCATGGCCAGGCTGGTCTCAAACTCCTGGCCTCAAGTGATCCTCCCACCTCACCCTCCCAAAGTGCTGGGATTACAGGTGTGAGCCACCACGCCTGGCCAATCCTGATTCTGAAGGTGGCCTGAAGAACATACACTTCATTCATGCTACTCCAGTAATGCTACTTTACATATTTAATCCCTCTGTGATAAAGACTCTCATGCCCACCTTTAAGATGATTTGAAATTTCAAAGCAAATCAGTAAAATTTTGGCACGGCCTTCTAACCACCAGTTAAGAATCACAGCTCTTACAAACGCCAAATACCACCCAGAGCTGAGGAAGAGTTCACAGAACAACACTATTTTGGTTCTCCACCAGTTAAGACTGTGTTCTAAATTACTTTCAGTGGACATCATATTTTACATGAGGACTCTTAGGAGGAACAGCCCAGTGAAACTCACTGTGGAGTTCATGGATGATCCTGGTCTTCCTTACTATACCGTGCCCTCTTCCTGAGGGCTGCAGGAAACCTCAGATTCCAGGACCACGTGTGATTCTACTTCTTCAGAGCCACAGGCTGCTGCTAACATTGACCACACTGAGTGTGCAAACGATCCTCACGTCTCACTCTGCCTGGTTCTAAAAAGGCCCAGAGCCACGCCCAATTCCCAGCAATGTTCACCAAACAAAATCTGAGTGCAAGCTCCCTCTTCAACTTGAACATTTCTTCTTTATCCAGTTTTTCCTAACCACTCCATTTGCATTTGCTTTAATCATTTGGGCCCAGTGTACTTATGGTAAGCTTCCTTACATGCTTTTTGGAACAGGATGGGGGTATAAACAAACCGGAACTTTCTATGTGTTGCCCAAAGAAACGTAATGAGACAGAGCATGGACTGATCCAATGTGAACAACTAAATTCCTATGCTGGGCTAGATGATATGTTAAGAGAAACAGCAGCCGGGCACAGTGGCTCACACCTGTAATCCCAGCACTTTGGGAGGCTGAGGTGGGCGGATCACCTGAGGTCAGGAGTTCAAGACCACTTTGACCAACATGGTGAAACCCCGTCTCTACTAAAAATACAAAATTAGCCAGGCATGGTGGCACATGCCTGTAATCCCAGCTACTCGGGAGGCTGAGGCAGGAGAATCACTTGAACCTGGGAGGTGGAGGTTGTGGTGAGCTGAGATCGTGCCACTGCACTCCAGCCTGGGCAATAAGAGCGAAACTCCATCTCAAAAGAAAACGGCAATGAAAAACAAGACTCCTGACCTTAAAGGGTTGAAATGGAGAGGGAGAGACAAGAATTAACAAATAACTCTGATGTGGGCCAGCAGAGAGAAGCAGGCAGCTTGGCAGAGATAACAGGCATTGTGCAGCGCTGGTGGCCTGGTGCCCATGGGCTGTCCTGTCCCTGTTCTGGGGCATGACCAGTGAACTGTACCTGTCCCCATCTACACTCAATACAACCTCCTGGAGTCTCTTGCCAGTGTCCCCCCTCACCCATGTCTCCTCTCCCTGGTGTCCCCGCTCACCAGCTAACCTGTGGGACCTAGGCGACAGGCACCCGGCACGTGGCTCTCAGGCATTCTTCTCAGGGCTGAGCAGAAGCCTTTGGACTCAGGCCTGGCACTAGTGTGAGCAAGTGGTAGTCCTAGCACTCAGGCCTAGCATGCCGAGTGCCTGGGGATGACCAAAAGAAGCAGCCTAATCCTTCCAGAAAGCTCAAGGCAGCCACAACCACTCATACTCTCCTCCCTTAGGAAATCCCTTCCGAGAGAAAAATGTTGCAACTATGTTATCTGCCGTGCAGACGTCTACAGCAGAGGGTGTTTTAGCAAACAAAGGTACCTCGACCCAGTAGAAAATGCTGCACTGTTTGAAGATTAAAGAAATCAGAAAGAGGCTGGGTACAGTGGCTGACGCCTGTAATCCCAGCAGTGTGGGAGGCCATGGCAGGCGGATCACCTCAGGTCAGTTCAAGACCAGCCTGGCTAACATGGTGAAACGCCATCTCTACTAAAAATACAAAAATTAGCCAGGCATGGTGGCGGGTGCCTGTAGTTCCAGCTACTCAGGAGGCTGAGGCAGGAGAATCGCTTGAACTTAGGAGGTGGAGGTTGCAGTGAGCTGAGATCGCGCCACTGCACTCCAGCCTGGGCGACAGAGTGAGACTCCATTTCCCCCCACACACAAAAAAGAAACCAGAAAGATACTTAGGACAAGTGAAGAAAAATAAAACAAGACTTGTTCTATAGTGACAACTGTGTTAAATATGTTTGCATGTGGAATTGACAGAGAGAAAAGGTAAAACTGAAAACATTATTCGGGTGGTGAGATTCTGATGATTTTAAACATTCATCCATTTAAAAATAACGCTCGGCACAGTGGAACATGCCTGTATTCCTAGCTATTTGGCAGGCTGTGGCAGGAGGATTGCTTGAGCCCAGCAGCTCAAGATTACAGCGAGATATGAGAGTATCACTGCACTCCAGCCTGGGCAACAGAGTGAGACTCTGTCTCTTAAAAAAAAACAAAATAAAATAGGTAAAATAAAATAAAGATGATATTCACTGCATTTTGTCTGAATATAAAGAGTATGTTCATTATAAAAATTCAGCAGGATACAGACACTAAGTTAAAAAACAAAAAACAAAAAAACCTGGTATTCAACAAGATCTAAAAAAACAGTAATAATAAAATAAAATAACAAAAATACATTCTAACAGACTTAGAAAAAAATAGAAAAATAAATGCATGCATGATCCTCCCTCCCAGATGGGATAAGCAGTCTAGACACTTGGGATGCATACCCTTCTAACCTTTCTGTCTACATCTGCACAAAGACTGAGTTCTGTTCAGGCTTTGGAAGCCCAGGAAGAGCCAGAAGAGATGGCACCTGACCCAGGACTTACAGAGTGAGGATATCTAAAGAGATGACCAGTTAGGGGAGGAGAGAGGCACGGGGCACACATGCAGCCTCACACAGCAGAAACAGGGTGGTGGACAGGACCCAAGGCAGGTGTGTGCAGGGCTCGGGGGCTGAACTAGGTCTAAGTGGCATTGTCATCATCATCCATGCTATGCACACCAGCCACCTCCCATGCCAGGCCCCTTGGGCCCCCCAACCTCAATATGGGGAAAGGAGTCCGAAGTTCACATGCCCAACCCACAGTGAACAGCAACAGAACCAGGGCTGAACCCAGAGCCCACACCCTCCAACTATGCCCCGATGTCCCGCATGTCAGGTCCAGAATCTGCCTGACAGGCAGCTGGTAGGAAAGGGGACTGTTCCCACGTAACACACAGGGGCTGGGGCCAGGCCCAGCCAAGCCCGACTGCCTCGTACCATTCATGTTCCAGGTGAAGGCATCTCGCAGTTTCTGCCCATCGATCTCCATGTCCAGCCGGATGGGGACCAGCACCTCGGGCTGAGATGCGTTCTCGTGGATCACAGCTGGGTCGTGGTCATCAAAGCTGAAAGTGAAATGGAAGCAACAGTCAGTGAGGGTGCCAGGGCCCTAGGCATGCAAATTTTCAGCCTCCCTCTCTGCACAGCAGGCCTCTGCAAACCCATCTACGGAACATGGTCACTTATCAGCTAACAGCTGAGGCAGCAGGGGTCCCAGGGCCATGGTCTAATGGGGACAGGTGGGTCCATAAATGACAAGCACCAGTCTGTCTGCAATAGGATCGACCCGGGCAGTGCTGGAACAAAACCCAGATGTCCTGTGAAGGGATATTTAAGCCTGAAATTTGGCAGGACTTTCACAGAAGGCTGTAGGCAAGCAGAATAGCATTTCTAGAAGAGGATATATTCCAGTAAGGCCAAAGCAGGTGAATGGAGGAACTGCTGAGGACGCACAAACAGACCACAGAGCACAGATTCCATGGGGGGCAGTGGTCAGGGATGCTGCAAAGCTAGCGGGTGTCGAAGCACCCACAGTTCTCCTCTCAGGCTACGCAAACTGGCCACTGCCCTGAGGGAGTCCCAGGAGGATTCCAAGCAATGGAGTTGAGTATTTTGGGAAGATAAAGAGGGAAGAGTTGGGCAGGCAGGTTGGTGAGATGGAGCTGGAGGACAGAGGACACCTAAGGGCATCTGGGAGCATGGAGAGGGCTGAAAAGGGCCCCAGCGATCTTGGGAGGCAGATGGAAGAGAGAGAGAAACGAGCTGAGTGCCAGGCATGAATGCACTGGGAAACAGACAGGGAAAGGGGTAGGGGTGCTGGAGGAAAGGGGTGGCCACTCTAAGGGAGAAGGGGACAGTCAACTAGGGATGGGAAGAAGAGATGGAGGGAAGGAAGAGAGAAGGAAAAGGAGGAGGGGGAAGGATGGGAAGGAGAAATGATGGAAGGAAAGAAAGAAGAAAGGAAAGAGGGGAGGAAGGAGAACGGGCTAAACCTTAGCAGAGGCAACTGCTGGACAGAAGCTCTGGGAGGTCTGACAGCAGTGAGGGCGATCTCAGGTCTGAGGCAGAGTGAGTGGGGCAGAGTGTGGCAGTGGCAGCACCAGGCCAGGTTGGGCCTGGCACCCCAGTGAGAACTCCTCCTTCTGCTCCGAGGGTGATGGGGAGCCTGGAGGATTTTGCGTGGAGAGGTGACACGATATGCCTGGAGCAAAGGACACACCAGCTGCAGAGCTGAGAAGGCAACAGGGAGGGGAGGCAGGGGCTGCTAGAGACCCCAGGGAGAGCGGTGGGGGGCTGGCCAAGGCAGTCCCGGGTGGGACCCTGGAGAGACTGGACTTGCTATGTGAGGAAAAGCCAGGCCTTGGGAAAGAAAGCTACAGCCTGAGCAAGGAGACGGCTGGATCTCCATGCGCCGATGGAGAAGTCTTCAGGCAGCATGAGGCTGAGGGGGTGAGGGCAGCTGAGGAAGTCTGGACCACAGAGGTAAAAAACAGACCCCAAAGACATCTACAGCCTAATCCCCAAAACCTATGACTGTCACCTCATATGGCCAAAAAAGGAGACACTGCAGATGCGATTAAGTGAAAGATCCTGAGAGGTTAACCAGAAGGACCCTAAATTACATCACCAAGTGTCCTTCTAAGAGAGAGACAGGGAGATTTCACGCAGAGAAGGCCACATGACCACAGAGGCCGAGATTGAAGTGAGGCAGCCACAAGCCCAGGAATGTGGCAGCCCCCAAAGCTGGAGGCAGCAAGGACCGAATCGCCCCGAGGGCCTCTGGAGGGAGCACGGCCCTGTCTACACGTGCATCTGGTCTAGTGAAACCAAATCTGGGCTCCTGGGCCCCCGAACTGTGAGGGAAGAACTGTGCACTGCTCGCAGCCACCCGTTTGTGGTGGTTTATTCCAGCAGCCTCTGGGAAGTGGTGGCGCAGTGGGAGTCACGTGGATGGCATGTGAACCGTCAGACTGGCTATGACCCACTCGTGTGAAACTGAGGGCAGAGAAAGGGCACAAGGACCGCGCCCCAAGTAACTCTACTTGAGGGGCCAGAGAGGTGAGGAGGACACGGCAAGGTGACAGCAGACAGAGCCAAAGAGGCTACAGACAATGTCCTGGAGGTCAGGGAAACACAGCGGTTCAAAGAGGAGGAGGTACTGTAGCATTGTGGGGAGCACAAGGTCAAAGCAGTGTTTTTCTGGGGAGGAGGGGACTGAAATGTGCTGGAGAACTAAGGGAGAATCAGCACGGAGGGTGAGCGCAGCGACACATCCGCACCAAAGGGGGAAGGTTCTCTTCTTGTCCCGGCCCATGCGGTTCCTGTTGATGGTCGTGGAGCATGGCACGGCATCCAGGTGGTGGGAGCTGTTGGGCAGGGTGGGTACCCACTGGCTGTTCCTCTTGGCCTTCTGTTCCCTGGGGAGATATAAGAAAAGTCCCCCCAGTCAGTCTAGGAGCCTGATCCTGCCCACCAGGAATCAACTCATGCTCACGGGATGCCCACTGTACCTCTGTCAGGCTCGAGGCTCCCGTGCGAGTTGTCTGTGCACCTGATTTTGCAGAAGCCTGCTCCCCAGGCTGTCATCAGATTCTAGAGGCACCTGGGCAAGGGCAAGGGTATGGAGGGGCACCAGACACAGCCCAGCACGCAGGTCAGTTGCTAACCCACGGCCATGGTGTACTGCACTATGAGCCAGACATGGCTCCACAGAAGCACTTCCTGGAGATGCGGGAAGTGGTACAAGGGGGAGGCTTGTACAAGGGGTGGACAATAGAGCAGAGCCTTAGACACCAAGTCAGGGTTCACTGTGGGGAGGGGCACAGGCAGCAGCAGGGAGGAGAGGCTGAGGGGCAGTCCAGGGAGGGGGCCCCCAGGGAGGGGACTGATCACAGGTCTCACATGCTCCGTGAGAAGATGACTTTACTCAGCAGATGGCTGGGAGTCCCCAGGGTTTTGAAGGAAGAGACGTGATCAGACTGTCATTTTAGACATACTAGCCATCCTGAGATGGACTAGGCAAGGCCTCTGGCCTCCGAGCTTCCAGAGCAGTAGAAGTCAGAAGATGGGTTGATAAATACTTTCCAGAGGTGACATCCAAAGTAATTTAAATAACCCATGTCCCATGAAGAGTTTGATCTTCTCTCCCAAATTCCAGGTTACTTTTACCAAAAGCGCCAGGCGCAGCAGCTCATGCCTGTAACTCTGGCACTTTGGGAGGTCAAGGTGGGCAGACCACCTGAGGTCAAGAGTTCGAAACCAGGCCAGGCGCGGTGGCTCATGCCTGTAATCCCAGCACTTTGGGAGGCCAAGGCGGGTGGATCACCTGAGGTCAGGAGATCGAGACCAGCCTGGCCAACAT
>NW_012108920.1:97342-98937 GCF_000951045.1 Mandrillus leucophaeus | reverse complement strand
TTTTTTAATAGAGATGGGGGTCTCACTATGTTGCCCAGTCTGGTCTCAAACTCCTGGGCTCAAGCAATCCTCCCACCTTGGCCTCCCAAAGTGCCGAGAGTACAGGTGTCAGCCACCACACCCGACCCCAGAATGCAAAATTTTAAGTAGCACATTCCTGAGCCCCATCCAGGTGAAGTGACTTCCTACCTCTGAGGAAGGGCCCAAGAAGATGGGTACTTTGCAGCTTCCATGGATGATTCCCAGGCAGCTGAGCCTGTATTTGGAAACCACAGATCTTGACCACCTCCTCCTTTCTGAATGGATATGTTAGAGCCTGGGCTGAGCCCCTGCCCCCTCATCCTGCCCTATCTCAGTAGCAAGTTCTCATTTCCAGGTCTAGCTACCAACCCAAGTGGATAATGCAAGTGTCACCAGACACAGTGAATGTGACTAACATGCTCAGCCATACACAGAATCTGCAAATCTAAGTTATAAAAGTCAATCTTCCAGCCAGGTGTGGTGGCTCACACCTGTAATCCCAGCACTTTGGGAGGCTGAGGTGGACAGATCACCTGAGGTCAGGAGTTTGAGACCAGCCTGGCCAACATGGTGAAAGCCCTTCTCTACTAAAACTATGAAAATTTAGCTGGGTGTGGTACCAGGTGCCTGTAATCCCAGCTACTAGGGAGGCTGAGGAAGGAGAATAACTTGAACCCAGGAGGTGGAGGTTGCCGTGAGCTGAGATCCCGCCACTTCACTCCAGCCTGGGTGACAAGCGAAACTCCATCTCAAAAACAAAACAAAACAAAAAAACACCCTTCCTTCTATTGCAATCCCAGGATCCGTGAGAGAGGGCACCCAGCCTCTGCTCAAATTGTCCAATGACAGGATGGGTAGGGTGCCCGTCCCCCTATTGGGCTCACTGAGTAATGTGGAGTCAGCCAAAGCTATTTCCTTCAAACCTCTGCCAACCCCCACCCCTAAAGACTTGACCTCCAGGGCAATGGAATTCCACTCCTGCAGCTGTTCCTCACGTCATGATCACCAAGAAACTGTTTTATCGCCCCATAAAAGATTCCCAGCTGACGTGTGCAGAATTAAAGTGCCATCCATATGCACACAATTTCCTTCTGCAACTTCCCTGGGAAGGCCAAGCCATCCTTATGTTCTTACCACATCCCTTGGGGGAAAAAGAATCTGCAAAGCACACGCCTGTAACACTGGCCAGCCTGGAGGCGTGCCACCTTTCTTTGGGGGGAATCATAAAAAAGATTTTCCATAACCACATCACTCTGAACAATAATCCTTTTTCTTCCTTAATGCTCCTTGGGCTTTGTGCAGAGAAATGCATACTTTCTCGAGAGCTGAATGCACAAGGTAGATGGGTACAGTCTTATATTCTGCACGTCTCACCCACAGGACCCCTGTCTCGGGTCACTGCAGAATCTACTTAATTACACCACGTATGGGTCACACCTTTGTCTATTCAAGTAGCTGACCCGTCAGTAACCTAGGCTTTCCTTGAGGCTGGGTACTTAAATGACTCCATATTCTCCAGTATTATTCACAATGCTACAAAGAATCTCTGTACATATAGTGGGTTTATTGATTCA
>NW_012108920.1:90699-96662 GCF_000951045.1 Mandrillus leucophaeus | reverse complement strand
CCGGCCAATTTTGTATGTTCAGTAGAGATGGGGCTTCACTATGTTGGTCAGGCTGGTCTCAAACTCCTGACCTCAGGTGATCTGCCCGCCTCAGCCTCCCAAAGTGCTGAGATTACAGGCGTGAGCTACCATGCCTAGCCTTTTTTTTTTAAGAGACAGGGTATCGTTCTGTTACCCAGGCGAGAGGAGAGTGGTGTGATCACCACACCCAGCTAATTTTTTTAACCTTCAGTAGTGATAAGGTCTCACTATGTTGCTCAGGCTGGTCTCCTGGGCAACAGAGTCAAATCCTGGACTCAGGTGATCCTCCTGCCTTGACTTCCCAAAGTGCTGAGATTACAGGCATAAGCCACCATGCTCAGTCTTATGGTTGGAATTTTTGAAATTACACGAGGGCAAATTCTTTCCATGTTTGTTTACTCCCTTGTACTTCAAGGTATGGACCATCTTTTATCTATTTGTTGGGGTATCCAAGTTCGTTGTATAAATCTAGATGTATAGATTCTAGATATAACATTGTAACTTTCCAATTACTTGCTTTTTTAATTGTTACTATAAATACTCTTCTAAAGGTTCTAAGTTTTGTTTTGTTTTGTTTTTTTTGAGATGGAGTTTCACTCTTGTTGCCCAGGCTGGAGTGCAATGGTGCGATCTTGGCTCACTGCAATCTCCACCTCTCGGGTTCAAGCAATTCTCCTGCCTCAGGCTCCTGAGTAGCTTAGATTACAGGCATGCGCCACCACACCTGGCTAATTCTGTATTTTTAGTAGAGACAGGGTTTCTCCATGTTGGTCAGGCTGGTCTCGAACTCCCGACCTCAGGTGATCTGCCCGCCTCGGTCTACCAAAGTGCTGGGATTATAGGCGTGAACCACCACGCCCAACCAGGTTCTAAGTTTTTATACATTCAAATCTATTGTTGTTTCTTTTGTGAGTTTATGTGAGTCACTAATTTTTCTGACAAATTGGTCCCACTTATTTGTTTTTTAAGAGATGAGGTCTTGCTGTGTTGCCCCAGGCTGGTCTTGAACTCCTGGCCTCAAGCAATGCCTCGGCCTCCCAAAGTGCTGGGATTACAAGCGTAAGCCACTGTGCCTCGCAGAGTCCCGCTTTCCAAGCATTCATAACTGTTCCCTGGAATCCAGGACTTGGCTTACATTTCTTACAAATTCCAATGATACAGAAGAAACTTAGAAACCTGGCTAAGAAAATGTATAAAAACAGAGGGAACGGTTAAAAAGTGTTTCAATCCAAAAATTAGGACCAGGCGTGGTGGCTCACACCTTTAATCCTAGCACTTTGGGAGGCCAAGGCGTGCGGATCACCTGAGGTCGGGTTCAAGAACAGCCTGACCAACATGGAGAGACCCCCATCTGTACCAAAAATACAAAATTAGCTGGGCATGGTGGCGTATGCCTATAATCCCAGCTATTCGGGAGGCTGAGGCAGGAGAATCGCTTCAACCCGGGAGGTGGAGGTTGCAGTGAGCTGAGATCATGCCACTGTACTCCAGCCTGGGCAACAAGAGTGAAACTCCATCTCAAAAAAAAAAAAAAAAAAGGTGTTTCAATTTAACTTCAACCCAACCAGTTCTTGAGTCTGAGAAAAGACCCCACAGATGTCCCCAGAGATGCCTTGGCCAGGAACGCATTACCTGAGGTAGGTGGGGGGCTCTGTGCTGATGGACACAGCCTTGTACTTCTCATCATTGCCGTCCAGAATCTCTTCCACTTCCGAGGCTTTTAACAGGGTCACACTGGTGGCTAGAGTTGTGTATCCGTGATCTGCAACAGACAGACATCACTGGGTCACTCTGCTGGTGGCAGTGGCACACAGCAGCCAGCCAAGTGGATGCAGCACATCAAGGTCCTCGCATGCGGGAGGTGGGAAAAGCAAGGTGTCAAACTCACTACTACCGAATGCTGGCCTCTTCCAAAAGGGCAATCTGGACTGAGTGCTTTACTTACAAGTCCTGCTGGGTAGAGCCTCCAAAGGGACTGATTTAGACTAATCTGCACCAGGCGCACTGGCTCAGGGGCAGAGGGGAGTGCTCAGGGCAGCACCAGCAACTACAATACAGCACGACCAGCGGGGACACCTTGGTCCTCACTCGGGAAAAGAAAGGCCCCAGAGTAACACCCCAGTGGGAAGAGGTCTGACACCACCACAATCCACAACACGATGCGAGGTGGGGAGATGGAATGAGAGATGAAGAATGCTTTTCTTTTAAAACAAGAGCCCAGAGAGTTGGAAAGAGCTGCTTCACACCAAACCCGAATTTCTATCCCCGAGCCGGTCCAGATGGGCTGCCTGGAAAGCAGGACAGATTCTAGGCAGCTCGACCCCTCGCTCTTCCGGGGAACCTCCGTCAAGAGCTATCTGTCTGTGGGCCCAGTCTGGCTTCTCCTGGAGAAATCAATCGCTTATGGGGAAGGTATCTCCCAAGACTTAGCCCAGGGACTTGCGGAGGGGGAAGCAAAGCCGGGGACTCACTGTGTTAGCGACTGATGCTCTGCTGGGGGAGGAGGGGGAACAAAAAGGAAACTGTTTTAAGCAAGTGAGTAGAAATGTCATAGCAGCGGATCAAAAAGAAGCTCCGGCTCCTGCATTAAAAGAACCACTACTTTCCCGCAGTGGACAAAACCACAGCAGCACCTACAGACACAAACAAACAGCGCAGACTACGAAGCATCGCGCACGTGCTCACAGACACACCCAGGCCCAGGGCAGCTCTCTACAAGGCGCCATTGCCACGTGGGAAGCAGTTTCGCCACCTGCCAAAGGACATGCTGTGACCATACCCAAATGTCTCCATGGGAGTGTCTCCTGCAGAGCCCCCAGAGTGTCTGACGAGCACCCTTTCACCCTGCACAGAGCTGCCGTGACCCAAAGCCCACTAGTTTCACTAGTGTTGGGCGGCTCAACTAGCAAGCCCCAGGCACACGCAGGCCACCAGGAGCAGGGACATGCACATGAGCTCTAGCACACTGGCTGCCAGGATGAAGTGCTATGGGATGGATGTGCTCTGGGAAGCAAGCGGTGAAAGCCCCAGAGGGGAGTGGGAGCTGGGACCACCACCCGCCACTTGGGCTGCATGGAAGATGATTATGGCGACACACCCACGGCAGATGGCAGAGCATCGCAGCATTCCTAAAACGTTTTGAGACCAACATGTCTTCACAGCACCTGCTAGTGTCCCGGCCCCGGCCTGCTCACGTACCCACTGGCCCTGCTGGAATACCTGACAGTGGACCACCAATGGCTCCCTGGAGCCGCTTCCTCGCCTGGAGTGCTCACAGGGCGGCCCACCCCTGGGATGCTCCCTGCCCAACTAAGGCCAAGGCTGCAGTGAAGACACTCTGGAGTGAAAACGTTTTATCTTCATGACATAAGCGAGTGGTTTTGAAACAGGTTTACAAACCCTCGTGAAGACGCACCCTTAGTGTTAGGTTTTGTTTTTTTACCATGTGACGATGCAACTATTTTCTTCCTCTCTTCCACAGTGGCTAGTCGCCTCCAGAGTGAGGGGTATCTCTTGTACAGAGAACCTCGGAACATACGGAGGTAGTTTCCCACCTATGAGTAAAGCAAGAAGGCTCATTATGAGGGTCGCAGCACCCCAGGGAAGGGGAGGGTCCTGGTGCAGACTGCATCAAGCAACAGACAAACAGGCCTCGAGGTGGCCCCCAGGCGCCAAGCTTTCCGCAGCATTAAAACACATTCTGCTGATACGAAGGGTTCACCAGCAGTGCACATCTGGCCTGCATGTGTGCATCCTGACAACAGAACCAAGTTCCGAAACGCCTGGGCAGATGCCTGAGTGGGAGGCCCCCAGAGCTTAGCAAGCAACTCGTGGTGATTTTGATTTTGGACTAAGGATCTCTGGCACTTTCCAGAAATGCAAGGCCTCCTTGACCTTCTTTTATCTTAAGGACAAGACTTTGATATTTTTACGATGCAATAAACACCAAAAAGGTCTTTTAATTTTAGACAGATGCCAGATAATTTCCCCCATGGCCTGTGCTGCTTTGTTTAGTAACAAAACCCCAACCAGGGATACCAAAGGAATTTTCCAAAAGGTTTACAAGGCAATCACCAGATTATTGGCAATCACCAGACTGCTATATAAAGCATCACTGACTCAAACAATGGCTTCAGTTTGCTTGTACCAAGTACTGAGAGTGTGACTTCCTTAAGGAAAATAAATCTAGTCCTAAAGATTTTATGAGGGTACCCTATTGTCTCACTGACTTTTCAAGTATGATCGCTTCGGAGTCACATTGCAGGGGATGGCCAGTAGACTGGGTGCTAGGTGCTGGCTCCATCTGTAACCTGGGATCACTTCCCATTTTCTGGGTCTCTTTACTCATCTGCCAAATGCTCAGCAACTCTGAACTTCACCCTATGAAGGACCACTTCTATTATTTTTCCCATTTTATCTACCCAACATAGTATATACTTTTAATTTTAAAATTTATTTTTAATTTTTATTATTATTTTTGAGACAGTGTCTCGCTCTGTCACCCAGGCTCAAGTGCAGTGGTGTGATCATAGCTCACTACAGCCTCGAACTTCTGGGCTCAAGTGATCCTCCTGCCTCAGCCTCCTGAGTAGCTGGGACTATAGTTGCGCACCACTACAACCGGCGAATTTTTGTATTTTTTGTAGAGACGGGGTTTCACCACGTTGCCCAGGCTGGTCTCAAACTCCTGGGCTCAAGCGATCTGCCCACCTCGGTCTCCCAAAGTGCTGGGATTATAGGTGTGAGCCACATACCCGGCCTAATTTAAAAAAATTAAAATAAAAATTTGTAGAGACAAGAGTCTCACTATGTTGCCCAGGCTGGTCTTAAACTCCTGGGCTCAAGTGATTCTCCTGCCTTGGCCTCCCAAAGTGCTGGGATCATAGGTATGAGACCCAGGCATAGTATTAAATAAAATGTTTCTCCATTTTCAGCAGTGACTATAATCAATAACCAGGGCTACTGAACACTGTGAGAGAAGAGCAGCCACAGCAACTCACTCGCTTTCCACACAGAAGGCACAGACCCCTCTGTGTTATTTGGCTTGTGTGTCAGTATCATCCAGTATCATGGTAAATGTACAGTTTCCATTCGGTTTTTTAAAAGAAATTGACAATACTCCCCACTATGACTATCTTGCAGGCCCTGCAGGGCTCTGAGACTCCTAGATGCCCCCCAAAGCCCCTTCAGAACTTAGGAAACTGGGCTTGCCTTCCTGGCTTTTCTCTGAACCAGCCTTCACCGTCTTGGGACCCAGGTTTCCTGAATATAAAATGAAGGTGCTGGATTGGGGATCTGTTACGGTCCTCAAAGCTTCGTGACTCTGGTTTGGTAAATACAGCTATCTGTTAATGGCAGAACAGTGACACACACTCATAGTAAATGCAGATGCCCTCCCGAGACAGCGCCACAGATGGCACATGGAGGCACTGGGGATGTTGCTCTGGCTGGCCCACCTCTCTGAATACAGTGCCTGTTTTCCACAGGGCAGTGTGCTGGGACCATCCATCCACCACTGTCACTGGAGCTACTGAATTTCAGTAGACCTCTGACCTTGAACCCTTCCCTAAACTCTGAAGGTCTGCTGATTAAGTCAGGTCCAAAAAAACAAACTGCCTGTCCATCTGAGTCTCTTACAGGCTAGGTCTCAGGAAGATCATTCTTACTGGGAGGCCCAGGAGTGAAGGGGCTGAAAGACAAGACTGTAATTAGCTTTCTAGAAACTACAATGTGTTTTAGGGAAGATCTTGGAGACCATCTAGTCTAAGCATTCACATTATACACGTGAGAAACGTGACACCAAGGCAGAGCAGGGCTGGAACCAGGCCTCCCAAGGTTCTTCCCACTTGGCCACGCCCAGCTTCTCAATTTGCTCCAACCAATAAATGAAAGCTTTCTTTTGAAGTGTCACCCACTCAGGGCCAAACTGATTACTTTTTTTT
>NW_012108920.1:84018-85264 GCF_000951045.1 Mandrillus leucophaeus | reverse complement strand
AAAAAAAAAAAAAAAAAAAAAAAAAGCTGTGTGTAGCATGGTGGTGTGCACCTGTAGCCCCAGCTACTTGGGAAGTGGAGTGGGAAAGATCCCTTAAGCCCAGGAGTTCAAGATTATAGTGAGCTGATTGCACCACTGCACTGCAGCCTGGGCAACAAAGGGAGACCCTGTCTCTCTTACAAAAAAAAAAAAAAAATGCAACTATGATAAATGCTATTACAAAGACACACATGGGGCTGGAAGGTAGGGCACTGGAGAGTTGGGAAGGGCAGTGACTGAAATTGCTTTGTTCAGTATCCTCACAGTGGTGGGAAACCAAAGTACAGTAATCCCTCAGTATCCATGGGAATTGGTTCCAGGACCCCCTGCAGATAATAAAGTCCACAGATGCTCAAGTCCATTATATAAAATGGTGTCATACTTGCATATAACCTACACACATTTTCCTGTATACCTTAAATCACCTCTAGATTCCTTATACTACCTAATACAATGCAAATGATATATAAATAGTTGTTATACTATATTGTTAGGGAACAACGACAAGGAAAAAAGTCCATACATGTTCAGTACAGAGGTAACCATCCTTTATTTATTTATTTATTTATTTATTTATTTATTGAGACGGAGTTTTGCTCTTGTCACTCAGGCTGGAGTGCAATGGCACTATCTTGGCTCACTGTAACTTCCACCTCCCATGTTTAAGTGATTCTCCTGCCTCAGCCTCCCAAGTAGCTGGGATTACAGGCTCCTGCCACCACACCCGGCTAATTTTTGTATTTTTAGTAGAATGGAGTTTCACCATGTTGGCCAGACTGGTCTTGAACTCCTGACCTCAGGTGATCCAGCCACCTCGGCCTCCCAAAGAACTGGAATTACAGGCACGAGCCACTGCGCCCAGCCGTATCCTTTTTTTATTTTTTATTTTTTTGAGATGGAGTCTCACTCTATCACCCAGGCTGGAGTGCAGTGGTGCAGTCTCAGCTCACTGCAAGCTCCGCCTTCTGGGTTCACACCATTCTCCTGTCTCAGCCTCCCAAGTAGCTGGGACTACAGGTGCACACCACCATGCCCACCTAATTTTTTATATTTTTAGTAGAGACGGAGTTTCATCATGTTAGCCAGGATGGTCCCGATCTCCTGACCTCGTGATCCACCCCCCTCGGCCTCCCAAAATGCTGGGATTACAGGTATGAGCCACCATGCCCGGCCTTGCATCCTTTTTTAAAACATTTTTTTTTTTTTT
>NW_012108920.1:80223-81725 GCF_000951045.1 Mandrillus leucophaeus | reverse complement strand
AAAAAAAAAAAAAAAAAAAAAGGGTGCAAAATGCTAACACTAAAGTTCTGATGCTATTGACCTTAGTCTCAATCCATGGGACTCAGTGTGACCATCTTGAGGCTTCATTCATTCATGCTATGCTCAATTGTGAAAGAAAAAAAAAACAAGTTTAAAAAGTATGAATGCGCTGAGTGTGAGTGTGGTGGCTCACACCTGTAATTCCAGTACTTTCAGAGGCTGAGGTGCAAGGATCACTTGAGCCCAGGAATTCAAGACCAGTCTGGGTAACATGGCAAAACCCTGTCTCTACAAAAAATACAAAAATTAGTCGGGCATGGTGGTGCAAACCTCTAGTCCCAGCTACTTGGGAGGCTGAGGCAAGAGGATCGCTTGAGCCCAGGAGGTCAAGGCTGCAGTGAGCTGCGATCACACGACTGCACCAAAGCCTGGATAACAAAGTGAGACCTTTTTTCAAAAATAAAAATAAAACAAAATAAAGCATGAATACAATGCTGGAATATGATACTAAAAACTGCTACAAGGAGAAGAAACTCATTGCATTTCATGACAGCTTTAATTCTCCAGGATTGGCACTTACTTCCTTACATGAGACTCCACTGCTTGACATTTGTACATCTGAACTGCATATCCATAATTTTTTTAAAAAGGTAACATATACTAGCTGGGGACTGCCTTTGGAGCAAAAAAGGCTAGTTTGAGACAATCTGGAAAAACCTAATATATGGCCGGGCGTGGTGGCTCATGCCTGTAAACCCAGCACTTTGGGAGACCCAGGCGGGCAGACTGCTTGAGCCCAGGAGTTGGACACCACCCTGGGCAATATAGCGAGACCCCGTCTCTATAAAAAACGAAAAACAAGAACCTAATATACTGGGAACAAACACCCATTAAAGGCCAGTTGTAGGGTCTTCCTAAAGTCAGTCATCCAGTTGATGCAACAAAATGCAGCCTCTCTAGTTAAGGGTTAAACATTTTTAGGCGCTTTCCGCTGTAACAATTCAGAATCAGTTCACAGATATGGAAAATGTCAATTGCTTCAGAATTGCTGAAAGATCTGGCTTAGGCGTGGGGCCCTTATTCACCCAAAAGCAAACATCCTCCAGTTTGTTTCTTCACTGGTAAACAAAGGTCAAAACACCTCCACTGCCCACCTTAGAGGCAACAAACACAATGGGGATGAGCCCTCAGTAAGTCCGGGGTTTCCAGTCTGCCATTTCAGGTTCCCACAAGTAGCAATGGGAGAAGGGGCGCATGTGAAATTTACAACATCTAAAAAGGGTCAAAGGCAGCAGTGCGGTGCCCCAAGCATCGCAGGAGCTAACTCAATATCTCGTTGATTTGCGTCTGGCTGGAAACCAACCCAGCGCGGAGCCACTGGGGACGCTCTCGGCGCCAAAATCCTGGTAGCACTACAGATCGCGCACCTCGGCGAAATGGGTAAGGAAATCCCAGGACGATGAGGGGGCGGGGGCCACGCCCTGCAGCCCCGAGCGTGCGCG
>NW_012108920.1:78291-79263 GCF_000951045.1 Mandrillus leucophaeus | reverse complement strand
CGCCGCCGCTCAAACAAAAGGCCGGGCGCGCCTCCGCGGACCCCTTAAAGGAGCCACGACTAATTTCTCTTTCTCCCAGGCTGCCTCCCAAGTCGTGGTGTAGAGGACTTCTCACGGACAAAAATAGCCACTGAGGTCCTGAGTCAAGCAGTGGCTTTCCAAGTCGTACAGCCAGGACTGGAACTGGCCCAGGGGAAAAGAAATGAAGTGAGACCTGAAGGAGGAGGACCTAGTATCTGGAAGCCTGAGTGGTCTTGGCATGCTTTGGGACCCCAGGCTCCTGCCTTAGCTTCCCCACCCCTAAAACGCAGTGCAGCTGAGCAGATAGGCAGGCCCCTAGGAACAGATATCCCAGTTCCGGGCCTATGGCTGTCCCTGCAGTTGTGGAGGTGGGCAAAATGACAACAGCAGATGAGGCTTGGCAATGTTCAAAGGCCCAGGTGGTATTTGGTTTGGCTGGTGCGTCGGATGAGCGAGAGTTGGAAGGGAGGGACACCTTCCACCTTCTCCATTCCCCTCTTAGCTTCACACTCTGCTTAACCCAGCCCTATGGTGGGGAGCGAAACCAGGCAGCCCAGTCCTGCGGCTCTGCCTCTTGGCTCTTACAGCCTGAAGCTAGTGAAACTAATGAAAGTCTCAAAGCAATCTTGTAACTGATTGAATAATGCAGGCAGTAAAACAGTGGCCCACTACTGATGATTTCATGCGGTTCAGTCTAATGAAATTGCAGCTGTGGCTGGGCTCAGTGGCTCATGCCTATAATCCCAACTCTTTAGGAGGCCAAGGCAGGGAGGATCACTTGAAGCCAGGAGTTTGAGACCAGACTGGACAAGACAGCAAGACCCTGTCTCTACAAAAATTTTAAAATAAATAAGCTGGGGCCGGGCGCGGTGGCTCAAGCCTGTAATCCCAGCACTTTGGGAGGCCGAAACGGGTGGATCACGAGGTCAGGAGATCGAGACCATCCTGGCT
>NW_012108920.1:75615-76216 GCF_000951045.1 Mandrillus leucophaeus | reverse complement strand
TGGCCACGCCCAGCTTCTCAATTTGCTCCAACCAATAAATGAAAGCTTTCTTTTGAAGTGTCACCCACTCAGGGCCAAACTGATTACTTTTTTTTAAAATTATTATACTTTAAGTTCTAGGGTACATGTGCACAACGTGCAGGTTTGTTACATATGTATACTTGTGCCATGTTGGTGTGCTGCACCCATCAACTCCTCATTTACATGAGGTATAACTCCCAATGCAATCCCTCCCCTCTCCCCTCCAAACTGATTACTTTTACACCCATTAGATCAGGTAAACAATTCGCCTAGTATTGAAATTCAACAGCCTTTTGCATTCTGCAGTTAGGCAGGTGCCTACCAGCCAGTGAGGACCATTCTGAACTGTGGCAGATGGACAGGCACTGGCTTCACCTCCCCAGCACTGACATCTTTGAACAGTTGTAGTTTAAGCGACAACGTGAAAATTTTATTGCATCCTGGATTTTTTGTTTTACAAAAATGGATGGAGGCCAGGCATAGTGGCTCATGCCTATAATCCCAGCACTTTGGGAGGCCGAAGCGGCCAGATCACTTGAGCTCACAAGTTTAAGACCAGCCTGGACAATATGGTAAAACC
>NW_012108920.1:61546-68770 GCF_000951045.1 Mandrillus leucophaeus | reverse complement strand
ACCACCATGCCCACCTAATTTTTTATATTTTTAGTAGAGACGGAGTTTCATCATGTTAGCCAGGATGGTCCCGATCTCCTGACCTCGTGATCCACCCCCCTCGGCCTCCCAAAATGCTGGGATTACAGGTATGAGCCACCATGCCCGGCCTTGCATCCTTTTTTAAAACATTTTTTTTTTTTTTCTACCTGAGGTTAGTTAAGCCTATGGATGCAGAAACCACAGCTATGTATGGAAGGCTGGACTGTGGCATGAGCAGATAAAATGACCACCACCCTGGAGGATGAACAGAGGGGACAAGCAGGAAAGTGGGGAGCCAGTTAAGAAGTCACTATAACAAAATGTGATGTAGAAATGGAGCAGAAGGAGCCCTGAGCACTGTGCCCAGCCCCAAGGTTGGTGGACTTTGACCCTGGCTCCCAGGACAGGGCTGAACAGCGGCCAGGCCTCCCCATCTTAGCTGAACATTCACAAAAAGAGACCAAGCAGGCAGGTAGAAAACAACTGTGTTTAATGACAATCCTCAGTTTAAAAAAAAAAAGAAAGAAGAAGAAACTTTACACACACTGTACACACATTTACAATGGCTTTGGAGGATAGCAGTGCTGCAAAAAGGGCTTCAGGAGGATCCGGCCTGGGAAAGGATTGAGGTATGTTGCAGCCTCCAGGGCCCAGGGTCTCCTGCATGAAGAATCCCCCTCCCCAGTTGACTGTGAACTTTTTGGCCTGGATTCTGCAGAACAGATTTCCAGGATTGTCAGCCAGAAGGCAGACAGATGCAGGCACCTATCAAGACCTGACCTCAGGAAGTAGTCCTGCCCTACAGCCCAGTTGCTCAGCCAGGGCTGAAGGCCACGGGGCCCCAGCACCCTTGCTTCAGTGCCAGCCCCTGGAAGGAACCTCACAACAGGGATAGAGCAAGGACACTTCAGTTCCCCCAGCCCTGCCATGGTGCTACCCTGAGGGACAGGGATGAAGACAGGGCAGCCAGGTTTGCCAGGACCTGCATAGCTGGCCCAAGACTGCCCTTCCTCTTAAGTCATGCCAAAGCCTCCCTTCCCAATCTGAGACAGTTGCTGGCAGGTGACCACGACCTGCGTGGCCCTCCCTGCAGTTGTCATGGTGGTTGTACCCCACCCCATCCCCCTGAGGAGACATGGGCTCAGTCCCATGCCTGGTGCCCACAGCCACAAAGATGACCATGGGTCTCTAGCCTGATATTCGTGGCCTGGCAGGGGTCAGCACCCCTGAGGGCATCCAAGCCATGGTCAGAGGAAAGTGTTGGCAGGCTCGGCACAGCCGAAGAAGTCGGGACCCACGAGACGGGGGAAGCCTTCCAGAGCTTTCACCTTCACAGGGTCAAACTTCCAGTAGAGGCGGCCGCGCAGGAAGTAGGCATAACCTGAGAAGAGAAGGTGGTCAAGCCTAGGCGAGTGGACACTGGGCCCTACTCCTGCCTGTCAGGCTGTGCCCAGGGATAGGCACTAAGGGAGGGCTGGGTGAGCAGCCCTTGGCCACTGTTGAGTTCCTCGAGTCCTGCAGGATCCAGGGCCAGCCTTTTGGAACCTCTCTTCCCTCTAGGGAGCCCTTCTGCCTGTCGCGGAATCTGGGCTGGGCTAATACCCAGCCTGACAGGTACCCAGAGCCTCAGAGGCCTGAGTCCCACCTCTCAGGAAAGCAAGTCCCGTTGCCCCTACCACCCTCCACATCACTCTCTCCTGCACCCATTAACCAGGCTGTTGACGGGCATCCGGAGTCCTGGAGCTGGAGGCTATCCTAGGATAGCTGTCCCAGTGGGTCCTGATGTGGGAGAAAGAACACAGAAGAGGAGCCCAGCAGGGGAGGGAGCGCTGGACTGGCTCTAGCCCTCTGTGCTTGTGGGAGGCTGGGTGGGTCAGTGGTTAGGGGCAGGGACCATCAGGGTAGAAGCTGAGGTTAGGGGCCTCATTGCCTGAGCCTCCGTTTGCTCCTCTGGAAACTGGGTTCACAACAGGTGTTACATCAGGGGGCTGTTCTGAGAACTGAATGAGACCAGTAAGGAGCTTAGAGCATTGTTGGCCCTCAGTGTACGGCAGTTTATTGTTCTAATGGCTGTGGCTGAGGAACCAGGGTAAGACCTTGCACTTCTCTGACCCTCAGTCTGCTCATCTGCAACATGGAATGCAGCACTAGCTGGCCACCGAGAGGAGGGCAGATGGCGCTGGGCAAAGGTCCTGTGATGAAGAGCCAGGCTTCCTGTTGCAGGCATGTAGGAGCCCAGCCACCACCAGGTGGGAGATGCGGCTGCTGTGCCCACCTCCTACCAGCTACCCCACCCCCAACGCACCATCAGCATCCTGGAAGGCAGCGTCGATCTCAGAGGGCACCCCTCGCCAGTCAGTGGCCCTGCGGGGCACGGGACTGTCTACACGCCGGGTGCTGGGGTGGAAACGCCAGTAGTCCCTGCCTCGGAAGAAGTAGATCTTGTTCTTCTCAGGACCCCAGACCAAGGCGGCATGGACCGGGAACCTCACCAGGCCCAGCTCGGTGAGGGGTGCGGGGCCCAGGACTGGCTTTTCACCATCATACACCCAGTACTGAGCACCTGCCAGAGAGGGAAGAGGCTGCAAGGACCTGCCCAGCCACCACTGCCATGCCCAGCCACTGTGGACCTGCTTGACTCCCACCACAGACTCTCCCAGCCACAGTTTCCTCATTAGTAAAACATGCAGGCCAATGCCTGCTCAGCACCCCACCCGCAGAGGGAAGTGGGAGGCCTGGGATAAGCTGAGGCAGTGAATGCTCTGTAAACTAGCGCATGGGCGAGGTTACTCTCATCAGTGGAGGGCTGTCTGGGCGCCTGCTCCTTCCACTGGCATTTGGCCATGACAAATGCCTGCTGACCATTCCCTGGGCCCCTGCAGGGTGGGCTGCCCTGGAACCCACGCAGGTTTCCCATGCTGTGCCTTCATTTGTGAAGTCCCTGGCATCTGCAACGCTCCAGGCTCTCATCTCTGCCAGTTGAAGATGGAAATCCCAGCTCTAGGATGACAGACCTGGATCAATTCCCTGCCCTGCCTCTTCCCAGCTACACTCTTGGTGAGTCACTTCACTGCCTGGGAGCCCCAGAGGCCGCATCTCTAGAACCCTGCCCCATGGGGTGGCTATGAGAGTTGAATGCCCCACCGTGCAATCCCTTCCATGCTGCTCCTATCTCAAGAGCCATCTCCGGGAGCCTCCTACCTGTGCCTGAGGAGCAAACCACACTCTCTTCCTTGGCCCCCAGGCTTTGGGGCACCTCTCCCTGTCCACTGTGTCCCTGAGGATCCGTCTGTCTGTTCCTGCCTTTGGCCATAACATTCCTGGCTCTGGGAAGTCTCTTGAGCAGATCCTCAACCCCCACTCACCTTGGAAGAACCAAATGTGGCCCCGGGCATCCTCAAAGGCAGCGTCCACAGGGCTGGGCAGTCCCTGCCAGTGGCGAGAGGCCAATGCTGGGTAGCCGGGTTGCAGCTGGCCCCCACGCAGGCGCCACACAAAGCCCGCTTTGAAGAAAAAGAGCTCGCCTCGGATGGTGGAGACCGCGTCAAAGGAGGCCTCGCAGGCATCTGGTGGGGCATCCGGCTGTGGGGGGAGAGAGGGACACATGCCGAGGGCATATGTTGCAGCCACAGCGGCCAGCAGAGGAGCAGGGGGACTGGCAGGCAGGGCCTCACCTCCAGCGGTGCAATCTCATTGGTGTCTATCCCAGCCTGGGGGCCCAGGGCTGGGGTCCTGGAGGTAACAGTGGGCCGGGGCTGGCCATATAGGTGTTGAATGCCCCTGCGGTCATCTGGGCTGAGACTCAGCGGGTAGCGGAAGGTGTAGAAGGCAGACATGAGGGCCTTGGCGGCTGTTGTGTGCTGCAGCCCCAGTACGTGGCCAAATTCATGGGCTGCCACCTGCAGCAGGTCTGTGCCTGGAAAAGGGAGGTGGCTCAGCAACCCCCAAACCTCCCGCCCAGGACATCCAGCTCCAGACCCCAGCTCAGTGACCTTGGCGAGTCCCCATTCTTTATGATCTTCAGTTGCCCCATCTGGAAAATGGGTCCCCAGCCCATACCCTGGTCATCCCCGATAGTCCAGGTCTCATCATAGTCGAAGTGGACATCCCCTTCTCGGTGAGTCTTAGGGAAGAAGGCATGGGCCAGGATGCCCCCAGGCCCATCAAACGGCAGGTCGTCCCCATGCCAGTACCTACAGATGGGTGGGGGTGGGGTCAGTGGCTGCTGGCAGGTGAGGCTGTTCCCAGAGGGGTCCCAGGCCACCCATTCACCTGGCGAAGTCGATCATGATGTCAGCATGGCCCTTGTGCACCTCAGTGAAGGTGAGTGGCGCCACATCACTCCATACCTTTAAGGCCTCTGCCATCGTCTGCCGCACCTGCTCCTGCACCAGCTGCCATGGGAACCGAAGGATCCTGGAGGGAGATGGAGGGGCCTGGGCCTTAGGGAAGGCACAGCCCCTGATGGCTGCGGCACCAGGAGTTGCCCCTGGATGCCTGGTGGGTGTGTGAACACTGAGGACACAGGCCAGGTGTGCTCTGGGCCTCAGCTTCAGCGCACTGGTCTCCCCGGCCACACAGGCACATGTGTATGTGGTTTGCTCATACTTAGGCAAACACAAGTGTCTGCATTCAGTGGAAAGAACCAGGACTAGGGGTCCCGAGACCCCCATCCTAGACCTGACAGTGCCACTCACTGTGGGGAGACCTTTGTTCCTTGAGCCCCTGTTGGTTCCCAGACCCCCACTTAGGAAATTCTGAAGACCCCAGTCTCAGCTCCAATGCTGTGTAACACCAGCCCATTCTTCATTCCCAGGCTGGGTCCCCGCCCGCAGGATGTGTGAGTCCCAGCTTCCCCATCACCTGCCCAGGGTCCTCCCAGGTCACCCAGTGAGATGCCCACTATTGCCTCTCTCTGCTTACCACTGTCTCCACCTGCTCGAAGCCCAAGTTGTGATGGTAGAGTTGGACAATGACATGGCTGACACCCACCTCAGACTGAGGATGGGGCTATGTCTGCCTCATTCACCATGCAGTCCCAGAGCCTGGTCCTCACAGGTCTCTAGTAAAGGCTGCCTGAGTGACTGAACACCTGTCCGCAGGCATGTGCTGGGACTCTTTGCATGATGACAGAGGCACTGCCCCTCTGCTGAGGGAGGGTCTCCATATGTGTGTGTGTCTAAGTCGGCGTTTCAGGCTGTTTGCCTATAGATGGCCCCCATGGGGTTCAGCGGGCACACAGGGCTGTTAGACACAAAGATCTACCCCTGGCCTGCGTCTCAAGCTGCAGCTGTGAGGGAGGCTGGCTTACCCACGGACACACAGGTGGCTTTCTAGTGTCCTGCTCCCAGGCCCCTACCTGTAGGTGAGATCCGTCTTCTCCCAGCGCCCGCCAGACAGCACGAACCTCTTCTGTCGGTTGCGGGCACTCAGCCCATCAGGTGGATCAGGCACGCCACAGCGGGGAGGCCTAAGGCCACTGGCAGGCCGGGGGGCCTCCTGCGTGGCAGGGGCAGGCGCCGGGCTACTGAGCAGGGCTGCATGCCAGGGCTGTGGCCCCCTCCTCTCGGCATGGCGGTGGTGGGTGTCCTAGGCAGGAGAGATGACACGAGGGTCTGGTCAGGCCTAAGGTCCACATGGCCCACAGTTAGAGGCGTGGCCCATCAGCAAACCCACATGCAACCCCAGCCCACTGTGTGGCAGGGCAAATGGGAGGAAAAGGGCACCAGCATGTGGCCAGGCCCTTTGGCATCGGCCTGGCTCTCTGGTTTCCTAACACCTTGTTCCAAGGCATCAAGCTGTCCCCTACAGCGTGGAGGACCCTGGGCTGCCTGTCACCTACTCCAGCTACTTAGGCCAATGAGGTCTGGGGGTGGGGGCACACTGGGACTGGCTATGAGCCATACACTCCAGGAATGGACCCCAAAAATCTTCCTCCAAGGGAACACGAGGCAACCTCCGCCTGCTCCCCACAGAAATTCACTTCCACCTCCCTTTCTTCCTGTGTCCACTAAGTTCAGACACACCTGGGTCACCCCCCATGCTGTCCCTGTCCTGTGAGTAGGCTCTGCCCTCTCTCCTGCCCAGGATTTCCCCCACCTCCTCCCCAGTGTGGAGCGGCTGTAGCCCTGTAGTGTGGCCTCAGTCAGTGTAATCTGACTGCTGGGGGTGACACTGATTTGTGGACTGGACAAGGTGAGGTACGTACAGCACCTAGCACAGGCCCAGCACCCGGGAGGGCACCTGGCCACTGAGGCCTGGCTTCTAGCAGAGGCAGTTTTGGTCACACCCCACCAGGGCTAGGAGTAAGGTGGGAGCTGATCTGTGATCTGCCTGCCTTCTTCAAGCGGGGAGGGTGGGGACAGTTAATTACCAGGGGCCCAGCCCCACTCGCCAAAGCCCCAGGACCACAGATAGCTATTCAGACCTGAGCTACATCCTGCTACCCGTCTATAAGTCTCCAGGGCAGATGTTACAGTTCTTGTGCATGAGAAAAACAGAAGCTCAGAGAGGTTGGGGACCATGCAAAGTCACCCAGCAAGGGCAAGGCAAGGCCAGGCCAGGACCCTGGCAGCCCAGGGCTAAGGCTAAGGCCTGGTTCTGGATACCGCACAGAAGCCAAGTCTCCTTCCTGCACTGAAGGAGAGGGATGGAGCTGTGCTCTTTGCTGAGAGACTCAGCACCTGTCTGGTCCCCGCAACTGCAGCCTCCTCACAGCCATATTTGGGGCAGGAGCTCAGCCACTCAGGCCCCACCTCACCCTCAGCCTTTGGCAGCTCTCCCAGGCTCCAGACACCCCAGGGATCTGATCAGCGTCCCAACACTCCCTGCTTCTGATCCCAGAGCTGAGGAGTCAAGAACACCCCACCATGAAGGGGGGCCTTCTGAACACGGAGGCTATGGAACTACTAATGGTGTGAGGCTCTGCAGCAGCTTCCTCCCGTTTCCGAGCTTGCTTATTGCATAGTTACCTGGCACAGCGCAGCCTCACTGGGTTGTGGGTTCTGGCCGATTCTGGGCTTATTGGTTTTTTGTTTTGTTTTCTTGAGACGGAGTCTCACCCTATTGCTCAGGCTGGAGTGCAGTGGCTGGCACGATCTCAGCTCACGACAACCTCCACCTCCCGGGTTCAAGCAGTTCTCTGCCTCAGCCTTCCGAGTAGCTGGGATTACAGGTGACCACCACTATGCCTGGCTAATTTTT
>NW_012108920.1:57212-61291 GCF_000951045.1 Mandrillus leucophaeus | reverse complement strand
CCTTGTTAGCCAGGATGGTCTCGATCTCCTGACCTCGTGATCCGCCCGCCTCGGCCTCCCAAAGTGCTGGGATTACAGGCGTGAGCCACCGTGCCCAGCCTCACACCTGGCTAATTTTTGTATTTTTAATAGAGATAAAGTTTCACCATCTTGGCCAGGCTGGTCTTGAACTCCTGACCTCATGATCCACCCTCCTCGGCCTCCCAAAGTACTGGGATTGCAGGCGTGAGCCACCGCACCCAGCCTGGCCTTATTGTTAATAAGTACTTATCACTGGTTGCAGGTTAGGATCTTGGCAACAGCTCCACAGACTTGCTCTTAGCCCCTGATGGAACCTCTCACCAACTCCACCATCATCACCCTCATTTCCAAGATGAGGAAATGCGCCCCAGAGGAGTTAAGCCGCTTGCTCAGATAACAGCTGGCAGGCAGCGGACTGTCTGTGCTCACAGCCCACCCAGCTCCCTGCTACCTCTGTTCTGCAGGGGTTGAGTCACCCTTCCCCTGAAGGAGGGACCCAGGCTGGCCTCACCTTGGTGACAGAAGAGAAGGAACTCAAATTATTCAGCGCCTGCTATTTCCCGGGCATTTTGCAGGCAGGTTTGTTGGGCTTCCAATACCCACCAGGAAAGTGGAGATGCTACATGTCCAAGTTCTCCTATGGAGGATGTGGGCTGCCAGAGGGGCCTGCCTCCTCCTCCTGGCCACACTGCCCCCTTGACCTACAGGTGAAACAGATTCCTTTCCCTAGCCTGGCAGGGGTATGAAGACCCTCCCTGGAAAGGGCAGAGCTGTGCTGTCCCCTGGGAGCTCCAAACAACCCAGAGCCCAGCCTGCCAGCTCTGTCTATGCCCATGGCCAGAAATCTCTTCCTCTGCCCTCCAGGGAGTCCTGGTGCAGACAGCCATAGAGGGAGAGCCATGGGCATGCCCCACCCCTTCCACTGTCCTTTCCTGTCCTTCTCTCATGAGGCACCCAGTCCATGCCCAAACCCCTGGATCATGACAATCTTAGTGTAGCAAAAAGAGCCAGTCATTGAGGTTCAGAAGGCCTAGTTCTATGACATGGAGACTCTAGACAAGTCATCTTCCTCTCTTAGCCTTAACTTTTCTATCTGTCAAATGGGGATGGTGCCACAGCAAAGGGCTACATGACATCCTTCTGTAATGCCTGCTGTAGCCTCTGGCACAGAGAAGCACCTCTTACCTGGCCCTGTTCCTTGTCGCTGTAGGCCCTCCCCTCCCTTGGGAATCTGCCCTTGCCAGTCCCTACAGCTCCCATCACCCACCTCCCCTCTAGCTTCCCAACCAAATCTCCAGGCTTCAAATGGTAAAATAGAAGCCACAGCTAGAAGGCAACTTTCAGACCTAGAAAAGAGAAGCGCCTTGTGCGGGGTCTTCCGGCATATCAAGGTCTCTTCTCCCTGTCCATGTCTCGTTCATTAAATTCTTAGAAAGTGAGTGAGCAGGAGATGCTAGAAATGAGGCCTCCAGCTAGTGAGGTTGTTTTTAGAGCCCATGATTTTTTTAGAGCCCATGAGCTCTTGGCCTCAGTTTCCCCATGGCTGGGATAGGACACACACTCTCTGCCTCACTGTCCTCCCACACTTCATCTTTCCGAGTCCTTTCTGGCCTGGGGCCAGATGCCCTAACTACAAGGCGTGGCATCAAGCAGCTTGCTACTTGTGAGACAGGTGGGCTTGGCCTTCCCAGGACTCTTGGGATTCAGTGAGGTGAGGTGATAGACACAGGCTACCCCTGGCCTCAACTACACCCCTGGGGAATTTGAGGAACAAACAGCTCCCCCATTTCCCAGAGGATGAGACAGAGCCCAGAGAGGTTAAGGACTTTGCCTGGGATCACACAGCAAGTCATGCAAGAGCTGGGCCTAGACCTGGGGCTCAAGCCTCCCACATCCAGGGCTTCCCCCTGTCTCTCCATCTCTTGGCTTTTCTCCAAAACCTACTTTCCCAAGAAGCATTCCTGCTTCCAGTGCATTCCCTCTGTCTTGGCCAGTAGCCTCCCTTGGCCTGCCCTGTGGTGGGTTCTTAGCTCTCTTAGCCCCGCCCTCCTCTGGCAGGCACCAAACCTCAGCCTCAGACACATTCAAGGAATTTCTCAGCTGATCTAGTGTCCTGGCAGAGCTTAGAGACTCAGAGTCACCCCCGCCCCGGAGTCAACTTGCAATCCAGAAAATGGGAGGCACCAGATAGAGGGGAGAAAGGGAGGACCCCAGGGTGCCAGGAAACCACTGTGGAAGATCGGGCTCATTGTGCCCCTTTCTGGGCCTCAGTTTGCAGTCGGTCTAGTGGGTATAATTAATTATAGCTATGCCTTCTGATGTCAGTGGGAGGTGAGCCTTCGAGGAAGGCACTTGTTAGGCTATGGAGGAAGACGGGAGCATCACCATGCAGGTATCATCATGACCCTCTGAGGCTCAGAGAGGTCAAGCAACCTGCCCAACCCGCACAGCCAGTCGGCAAGCAGGGATATCTTCTCCCTCAAGCCTTCACCTAATTTTCCTATTCTCACCCCTCTGCTGCTGGCTCTAGGAAGGACGGTAGCTTCATCCCGTCCATCGGACTGCAGGGCTTCCATCAACCCTGAAAACTGGGAACTGGGCTGGATAAATATTTACAGAGTTCTCCCAGCCCTGCTGAAGGCAGCCTAGGGATAAACACATCACAGGTGACCCCAAATGCTCCCTGCGTGTTTGCAGAATGACAGACCACAGTCCAGCTCAGACCCCACCCCAAGCTGGCCCCCAGCTCCAGCATTGACCATGCACAAGCGTCAAAGTGGCAGCTACAGGTAACAGTGCTTCTAGTGAGCCTGGCATCACCTCATTGCTCAGCAGTGGGCACAGCAGTAGGCACCATTGCCCCCTCCCACCCCCTAGAGATAGAGTAGGTAAGATTCTGAGGCATGGCAGGATTCACCCAGGGTTGCATGGTTCAAACCCAGATCTCTCCAGTTTCCAGACCTGTGGGTTCAATGGCTACCCACAGTGATTCCTGACTTTGTCCCAAGTCCTAGGGACCAAGAGGGGCTGGGAAGCAGGCAAGACTCCAGACTGAGATGCCCCCTGTGCGCTCTACCGCTCCCATCCCATCCCTTTCTGCTCCCATAGCCAGCACAGGACAAGGCTGCCCAGGGCAGAGCCAGAGTGGCTGGACAGAGGTTCCTAGCCTGGCCAGGCCTCCCTCCTCACCAAGCCAGTCCTGAGACTCCTGCCTGTCACCCTCTCCTGCTCCCTTCCCTGCCCGAGCTGTCTGGATGCCTCCGCTGTGGAGTGGAGTGGCCCAGGCACCCAAGGAGCTGTGGACCCACAGTGGCCCAGGCTCTGGCCCCAGGCCGTGTGACTGGTGCCTGTAAGTGCCCCAGGGAAGGGTCAGTTTTTGGGACACATGCAAGCTGTCACACACACTTCCATGACAGTCCCTCCTCTCCTCACTCTGCCGTCCTCTCTTACCTGGGCTTTCTTCTCCTTTCCTGAGCACATAAATTCTCCCTTTCCTTTCTCTCCCTGCTTCTTTCTGACAGCCACCCCTCAGTCACACACACTGCACTCATACTATTTCATACTCATGTTCTCCTGACTCCAAGCCTCCCGAAGCTGCTGCCGGCAGGTGCCCGCGAGGGACATCTCCAGGCTCAGACCCCATTTCCCGCAGCACAGCGCTGCCCTCCCCAGCTCTCCCTTTATCCTCATCGCACCGCACACCTGGAGGTGTACTAACTGCGGCCACACACCTGCAGGCTGACACCTGCCTGGGATCTGCTCGGCTTTGTCCCTGCGATGAATAGGGGGCCCTGTAACCACTCCCTCTGCTACTTCCTTCAACGCACACTCCAGCACCCGCTGCTGGAGCGCGAGAGGCAGGTCCCCACGCTGGGAGCAAGCCTGAGTCCAGCGTGGAGTCCCGTCCCACCAGCACGAGCGATGCCGGCGCCGGCTCCCCTTCACGCCCGCAGGGACTGGAAGCTCGCTGTCTATCACGCCTAGAGGGAACCAGAAACCGTCTCGGGTACCAGGCGCAGGAGGCCACCCGGGGCGCCCCCCTGGGTCCGGATCTGCCG
>NW_012108920.1:43387-56767 GCF_000951045.1 Mandrillus leucophaeus | reverse complement strand
CCGGCCCCGCCCCCCACCGCCTTTTGTTCTGAACTCTCCTAGCCGCCGCGGCCCGGCTGGGGGAGGTGAACGGGGAGGGGACGGCCCAGCGGGGTCGAGGGTCGGAGACAGGGTCTTTCCTCGGGGCTGGCCAAGTCTCTGTCTGGTGCTGGGTGACCCTGGCCAACCCGTGCCGCTCTGGGCCTCAGTTTCTCCGCTGGGTGGTGGCCGTCCAAAGTCTTAGACTTGGCTAGAGTCTGAGAGCAGTCGGGTTTCATGGGTCCCATCCGTACCCCCACCTTTGGAAGGCGATCCCACTGGGTATCCTTGGTGGTCTGACCTCTGACCTCTGCTAGCTTGTGACAGGTGGTCCTACCCACAAGCAAGTTCCCCCACCCCTCAGAGCCTCAATGGATCCTTCTAGAAGATGACACAATAGCCCCTCTGAGGAAAGGGATATTATTTTATTTATTATTATTATTTTCTTCTGAGACACAGTGTTTCTCTCTCTCCCAGGCAGGAGTGCAGGGACTTGATCTCCACTCACTGCAACCTCCGCCTCCCAGGTTCAAACGATTCTCCTGCCTCAGCCTCCCAAGTAACTGGGACCACAGACATGTGCCACCGTGCTTGGCTAATTTTCGTATTTTTAGTAGAGATGGGGTTTCTCCATGTTTGCCAGGCTGGTCTCGAACTCCTGACCTCAAGTGATCTGGCCGCCTTGGCCTCCCAAAGTGCTTGGGATTACATGAGTGAGCCATTGCACCTGGTCAGGAATGGGATATTAAAATGTGTCCCAGGGGAAAGTGAGGCAAATGGCAGGGACTGGCCAGTCCTTCAGCTTGGGATAGACCAAAGCTTACAGATAGGGAAACTGAGGCTCCAAGAGGGAGGGGCCGGGCTTTTCCATGCCAGCAGACAAGTGGAAGGGTCAGGAGGTCCTCTAGCTGGTCAGCTGGGGGGAGGGTGCTGTCAGAAGGATGCGGGAGGTGTATGAGTGGAGTACTGGGCCTCCAGGGTGTCTCCTGGTCAGGGCCCAACAAGACCCTGGGGACTCCTCCAGGCTAGCCACCTGAGACTTGAAAGAAAGGAGGTGAGAGGCCGGGGCACAGTGAGTCACGCCTGTAATCCCAGCACTTTGGGAGGCTGAGGCAGGTGGATCACAAGGTCAGGAGTTGGAGACCAGCCTGACTAACGTGGTGAAACCCTATCTCTACTAAAAATACAAAAATTAGCCAGCCATGGTGGCACATGCCTGTAAACCCAGCTATTCAGGAGGCTGAGGCAGGAGAATCAGTTGAACCCGGGAGGCGGAGGTTGCGGTAAGCCGAGATTGTGCCATTGCACTCCAGCGTGGGCAACAGAGTGAAACTCCATCTCAAAAAAAAAAAAAAAACAGAAAAAAGAAAGGAGGTTAGACTTAAAGAAGGGGGTGTGTCCACATTCTGGAAGGGATCCTCCAGTCTTATCCCTGATTTTTGGGGTTACCCAATCCTGCTGTACACCCCCTGAAATGATGAAGGGCCTCACCACCTCACCAGGCGACCTGTTCCATCATGGGTGGCCCTGCAGAGCCACAATCCAGGCAGTGGCTCCCATCCTGGCAGGCAGCGCTCTGAGCTGCTCTAAGGTGAAGCTGTGGTCAGGAAGCCTGGACCAAGAAAGGGAAGCGGGTGGGGAAACGTTTCACAACTTATTCAAGAAGACTCCACAGAGACTCCTAGAGGGCAAGGAGAAGTAAGACAGCAGAGATTTTTACAACCTAGACAGTTCATAATCTTTTCTTTCTCTTTTTTTTTTTTTTTTTTTTTGAGATGGAGTCTCGCTCTGTCGCCCAGGCTGGAGTGCAGTGATGCAACCTGATGCAACCTACGCCTCCTGGGTTCACACCATTCTCCTGCCTTAGCCTCCTGAGTGGCTGGGACTACAGGCGCCCACCACCATGCCCGGCTAATAGTAGAGAGGGGGTTTCACCATGTTAGCCAGCGTGGTCTCGGTCTCCTAACTTCGTGATCCACCCGCCTCGGCCTCCCAAAGTGCTGGGATTACAGGTGTGAGCCTCCACACCCAGTCTTTTTTTTTTTTTTGAGACCGAGTTTTATTCTAGTAACCCAGGCTGAAGTGCAATGGTGCGAT
The DNA here is from genome assembly GCF_000951045.1 of Mandrillus leucophaeus. Lineage (NCBI taxonomy): Eukaryota > Metazoa > Chordata > Mammalia > Primates > Cercopithecidae > Mandrillus > Mandrillus leucophaeus. Next base: position 54,652 of record NW_012108920.1, on the reverse strand, counting down.
CTCAGCTCACTGCAAGCTCCGCCTCCTGGGTTCAAGTGATTCTCCAGCCTCAGCCTCCCGTGTAACTGAGATTACAGGTGCCCATCATCACACCCAGCTAAGTTTTGTATTTTTAGTAGAGATGGGGTTTAAGCATGTTGGCCAGGCTGGTCTTGAACTCCTGACCTCAGGTGATCCACACGCCTCAGCCTCCCAAAGTGCTGGGATTACAGGTATGAGCCACCACACCTGGCAGGCAATCTTTTCTTTAAAGTCATTCACTTTTATTTATTTTTATTGTTTTGAGACAGGGTCTTGCTCAATGGTGTGATCTTGGCTCACTGAAACCTCTACCTTCCAGGCTCAAACGATCCTCCTGCCTCAGCCTCCCAAGTAGTTGGGACTACAGGTGTGCATCACTATGCCCTGCTAATTTTTGTATTTTTTGTAGAGACAGGGTTTCACCATGTTGGCCAGGCTGGTCTTGAACTCCTGGACTCAAGCAATCTGCCTGCCTGGGCCTCACAAAGTTCTGGGATATAGACATGAGCCACTGTTCCCCGCTAAAGTGCTTTATTTTAAAAAAGTAGGCATTTCAGGCCGGGCGTGGTGGCTCACGCCTGTAATCCCAGCACTTTGGGAGGCTGAAGCAGGTGGATTATGAGGTCAAGAAATCGAGACCATCCTAGTCAACATGGTGAAACCCCATCTCTACTAAAAATACAAAAAAATTAGCTGGGCGTGGTGGCATTCACCTGTAGTTCCAGCTACTTGGGAGGCTGAGGCAGGAGAATCACTTGAACCTGGGAGGTGGAGGTTGCAGTGAGCCGAGATCACACCACTGCACTCCAGCCTGGCAACAGAATGAGACTCCGTCTCAAACAAAACAAAACAAAACAAAACAACAACAAAACAAAAAATTAGCCGGGCATGGTGGCGTGCGCCTGTGGTCCCAGCTACTTGGGAGGCTGAAGCAGGAGAATCGCTTGAACCCAGGAGGCAGAAGTTGCAGTGAGTGGAGATCGCACCACAGCACTCCAGCTTGAGGGACAGAGCAAGACTCCGTCTCAAAAAAAAAAAAAAAGCAGGCATTTCAATGCCTGCTTCGATGTTATCCTTTTAGCCTCATTTTCATTTGTGTAACCCACTTAAGTTGTCTTGGGTGCCTCCGAGGTGCAAGGCCATGCCTTGTGGAACCTGCAGTCCATCAGCCATGGGAGCTGAAGGAACAACTCTACAGTTTAGGCCCAGGGGACCACCATGAGAAGTGTGCAGTTTCTTTGGTTTGACAAACAGGAACCAGGTGGCAGGGACTGCATGAGCAAGGGAGTAGCGGCTGGACCAGGCCTGGTGAGTCTGCCAGGAAAGAATGGCCCACCCTTTGTGTGCTCACCTCACTGGGAGGCCACCCTCAAAGTGGGTGGTCACCCCCCTTCAGAGAGGAGAAACTGAAGACGGGGTGAGAAAGGGCCCTGTTCACAGGCTGGCTGAAAGGACTGCAGTGTGTGAGAACACAGGGCTGCACCTGACTTCCACGGAGAGCATGCATGGCTGGGGACAACTGTGCACACACAGAACTGAGCAGGCCAGGCAAGGCCAAACGCCCCAGCCACCGCTCCCCTCGCCCCTCGACCTCCTGCTTCCTTACAGAGGGGCCCCCTCTCTTACTTGGTGACCCACACCCCTAATTCTGGGTGCTTTTGTTCTTGGTGTTGCACCCTGCCCACAATCCCGGTGCCAGGAGTCCTCTGTGGGCACAGCAAACAGTGATGAGGGACAGTCCCTGCCTTCCCCCACCGAGGAGTAATAATAACAACCACGGCAAAGTCACCCAGAAAAGACCATAAAAACCTCAAGTTCAGCCGGGCGCGATGGCTCATGCCTGTAATCCCAGCACTTTGGGAGGCTGAGGCGGGCGAATCACGAGGTCAGGAGTTCCAGACCAGCTTGGCCAACATGGTGAAACCCCGTCTCTACTAAAAATACAAAAATAGCCAGGTGTGGTGGCATGAGCCTGTAGTCCCACCTACTCAGGAGGCTGAGACAGGAGAATTGCTTGATTCTGGGAGGCAGAGGATACAGTGAGCCGAGATCGCCACTGTACTCTAGCCTGGGCGACAGAGCAAGGCTCCATGTCATAAATAAATAAATAAATAAACCTCACGTTCCCGAAGAGCAGGAAAACGTTCTAAATCCGCGCTCCAGCTCACCTGGCCTGGAACCAAGCTGCTAAAATTGCGAGGCTACAGGCTTCAACTTGCGCTAGATTTGACTGAGCTGGGCAAATGCTCCTAGGCCTTTGGGATAGACACGCTGCCTGGATGTCGCGTAAAGGCCGTCAGTGTCGGAGACTGCACCCGCGGAGCCGGGGACTAGGTGGCGGGGCCGGCCCAGGGAATCCGGTGGGGTTGAGGACCGCGCTGGGGGCCTCATCTCATCCCCCGCGGGCGCTGCCTAAGGCTGCCGGCGTTGGCAGCGCATTTTGGCCCAGGCAGTCGAAGACGGGTTGGGACGCCCCCTCGTGGGAGTTCTGGGGATGGGTTGCTCTAAGCCTTCCCCAGGGTCGCGCTTCACCGCCCTAGGCCACCCGAGACCCCGAGGCCACGCGGTGGTCAGCAGACCCTGTCTGGTGGGAGGGGGCAGACAGCCGAGCCCGGAAGGGGGCAAAGAGCAGAGTCAGGCCTGGAACCTCGCGTCCCCTTCCCGGTTGGCCCCAGCCCGTCGCCTCCCCGTCTCCTCTCCCCTACAGGGCTCGCAACAACCCCCAACTCCGCTCCCTGCCCTCTGCGGTGCTCCTAACAGAAGGAACTGTCCCCCTCCTTAAGCCCTCGGCGTTTTGCCACGCAGGCCCGTGTCCCCAGAACCCGCACAGCCTGCCAAGCATAGGGAGGGAGCAAGGTCCCATTTCCAGCCAAGACCCGGAGCTGCTGGAAGGCAGAGGTCCAGAGGACGGGTGAAGGGGGACAGGCTTGGAGGGCAGTGCCACCTCCCCCTGGGGGCGTGTCCCTGAGGCCCCGCCCGGGGCCCTGCCTTTTTTGCGCCGGCTGTGACAAGCGCTGCGGCATTTGTCCCCGCGACAGAACCGCTGCCGCCGTCTCTAAGGTCGCCCGGGTCCCGCCGCCGCCACCATGCCTCGGGGAAGCCGCAGCATGGCCTCCCGGCCAGCCAGGTGTGAGGGGGACAAGGGGCCTGTGGGGAGGGGGTTAGGGAAGCGTAGGTACTCCCCCAAGGGCGTCCGCAGAGTGACCTTGGCTGCTGCTGCGCCATCTTGGCGGGGGGAGGGGCGGGGGTGCAGCACCCACGTGTGGAGACAGGGGTCGTCCACCTCTATGGGGGTCGTTTCCAGGAGCTGCAGCACCCCCGGCCTGGGGTCTGGCCAGGATTAACCCTGCTTCCTCCCACCTCCGCAGCCGCCCCGCCGCGCCCTCTGCCCACCCGCCCGCGCACCCACCGCCCTCAGCAGCCGCCCCAGCACCCGCCCCTTCGGGCCAGCCGGGGCTCATGGCTCAGATGGCGACCACGGCCGCAGGGGTAGCCGTGGGCTCCGCTGTGGGACACGTCATGGGCAGCGCCCTGACCGGAGCCTTCAGCGGGGGGAGCTCGGAGCCCTCCCAGCCTGCTGCCCAGCAGGTGAGCAGGGGGTCCAAGAGAAACTGAGGCAGGATTCTCTCAAGGCCACACAGGGAGCTGCCCAAGTGTCCAGTGAGGAGTGTCCGCGTGTACTCACCATTGCTTCAGCCCAGGATTCTTTGCCCAGGAAGGGTCCTAGTCCACTGGTCTTGAGTTCACTGTCACTTAGAGGCAGGCTTCCCAGCCCCTCCCTTGAGGCCAGGGTCCCTAAGCTCCCAGGGAGAGACACCAACCAACCCTTTAAAGATGGGAAACCCAGGCCCTGAGGGCTCAGAGACTTGTCCAAGGTCAGCTCACCCTAGCAGAGTGGAGGGATGGTGGATTTCCTGAGCCCCTGTTCTCCCCGAACCCAGGTCTGCACATTGTGGCCGCTGGGCCCAAGGGTGAAGGGGAGCCACTTCCCTGATGACCTTTCCCCTGCTGGGGACCCCACTAGCCCTAAGCCAAATGTGGCTTTGTGGCTAGGTCAGGGGTCATGAGGATTAGTGTAGCTGAGCCAGGAAGGTGCTAAAACTTGTGGGGGTGGGGCTCATACTCTGAGAGTCCAGGCAGAGTACTGGGCTCTTCTAGAACCTTCTCCTCCCTCCCCTGCACCCGCCCAAAGTGCCCATTAGAAGGCAGCAGAGGCCAGGCGCAGTGGCTCACGCCTGTAATCCCAGCACTTTGGGAGGCCAAGGCAGGTGGATCATGAGGTCAGGAGTTCAAGACCAGCCTGGCCAACATAGTGAAACCCCGTCTCTACTAAAAATACAAACATTTGTTGGGCATGGTGGCAGGCACCTGTAGTCCCAGCTACTTGGGAGGCTGAGGCAGGACAACCGCTTGAACCCAGGAGGCGGAGGTTGCAGTGAGCTGAGACTATGCCACTGCACTCCGCTCTAGGTGACAGAGTAAGACTCCATCTCAAAAAAAAAAAAAAAAAAAAAAAGAAAAGAAAAAGAAGGCAGCAGAAACACGCTGTCTGTAGCCGCCTCCACTGCTGGGTCACTCAGTCTGCCTAGGACCCTTGGGGCACCCAGGCTGGGGATGTGGGGAGGGGCAGGTGGCCCCAGCTTTGAAACGTACCTCCAGGTACCAACTCCAAGCTGATCCTGCAGCCTCTTGCATTGTACCCCCAGGCTCCCACCCCCACTGCCCCCCAGCACCTGCAGATGGGGCCCTGCGCCTATGAGATCAGGCAGTTCCTGGACTGTTCGACCACTCAGAGTGACCTGTCCCTGTGTGAGGGCTTCAGCGAGGCCCTGAAGCAGTGCAAGTACAACCATGGTGAGTGGGTGGACCCCGACCCAGGCGGGGATGGGGAGAGGCCGACCCTCCTCTTGCACCTGCAGGCTGACCACCAGCCTGTGCTGCTCCTCCCTTCACAGGTCTGAGCTCACTGCCCTGAAGAGGTTGGTGCAAACTTGGGGGCCAGTCCTGCACCCACCTCTACCCCTCGCCGACAGCCAGACCACAACACCAGATTGTACCCGGATAGCTGGGATTGGAAGTGAGGAGGTTTCTCACCCCACAGATAACCTAAGACACAAATGTGCAATTAAAAGTTTATTTTAGACCACAGCCTGTTGTGTGCCTCTCTCGATGGCCTGTCTTCAGGGAGCTCCCTGGCTGATGAGGTGGGGTCAGGATGGATGTCTCACTACAGTGTGCAATCCATCACCTTAATCAGGGCCCTGGGTGGGGAGGAGGAGCCCTGTTGCAATCTGCACTGTGGTTAGCACAGGACAGATACCTTGGGCAGTCTAGAGTGTGGTGGAGAGGCATTAGTAGGTGATCCCAAGGGCATCTGACTCTGAGGGTGGAATGCCAGGATGAACTCATGGTTCTCCCCCTTCTCAGGGATACCTGCCACCTCTACCCTTCTTGTCTCTGCCTCCGCATCCCATTCTCTGCACCCACAGCTTAGGTGCCCCCAGCAGCCTTAAATCCTGTCTGACCTTGCCCCTCTTGCTGATGCAACTTCTCAGCAATTCCAGATTCTGCAAGAGGAGTCGTGCTGGGTTGCTGTCTGTTTGCACCTGATCACACAAGGCAGAGGTCATGGCTAACCCCCTTGGGTCTGAGTCCAACTTGGCTAGTTGGCAGTAGTGTGCCAGGTCCCCGGGCCTGCCAGAATGGAAGAACAAGCCCTTCGAACCCAGTGTGGGCCGTGCCATCACACACCATGCTGCCGCCTTCGTTGAGTTCCTCCAGCAGTTGTGCACTGAGCTGCTACTGTGTGCCAGCCCCTATGCCACATCTGTGAAGCCTGAGGACATTCCAGCCCTTAGTGAGCTGGCATTCCAGTGGGGTGGTGGGGACCCGTCTCAGGGTACAGTGTGTTCCGTCTGGGGGTATAGGTGCGTGGAGTTGCTGTTGAGGGTCTGCCTCTCATCGTATGTGTCCCTCCCACAGGAAGGGGTCCCACTCTGGGTGTCTCCTTGGGTGTCCATATCTCCTCCGTACCTGGCTCCCAGTCCCAGCTAGCAACTCCTGGGTGACAGGGAGCTCACCTTTCTGGGCCTTGAAGTGGGGCTTTGCTCACGGCGGCCACGCCGGGTGCCCATGCGCTTCCTCCAGTTGTGGCCCGCAGAGGAGAGGCCTGACAGCCTGCGCAGTTCCTCTGGAAGGCCCGGGAAGTCCTGCTGGTAGGGGCTAGGGAGAAGGTGTGCCCTCCCCCTGGGCTGTACCCTGACACTCACCTGCCAGCTCTGGGTAATGGTCATCCAGGTTCTCCAGTAGGGACTCATAGCGGGTGGGGACCATGTCCTCTCCCTCTGTGGCATGTGGAGAGAGGATGAAGGACACCTGACTGGCCTGATGGTCCCTACTCTGCCTCTCACTCTGGAACTGTTTGCTAGTCCAGGCTGGGGGCAGAGCATGGGGTAGGGATGGAATGGGGCTAGGTCCCCAGCTGAGGTGGGAGGCTGGACAGGGCCTTGGGTGGTCTATGGTCTGCTACGCCCGCCTCTTACATTCTAACATAGCTGCAGGGGAGAGAAGCTTGGGCCACCTTACTGATGGTTCGAACGAGGACATATATGGCTCGCTCCTTCAGCAGGGAGTTGCCCATGGTGTGGGTCCATGCAGCCCCTTCCTTTAGGTCCTCCTCCAGGCTCACTAGGTTGCCGTCCTCAGCCAGGAGAGCAATGGTCGCTGGGAGGACATGGAGAGAGGCTGGGCAGGGCTGGCACCCCTGCCTGGGACCCCTCAGCCCCTCCTTCTCCTCCCTGTCTCCTCACCATCTGGGGGCAACCCTGCTTTCTGCCTCAGGTGGGCGGTGAGGTTCACCAGCCTGCAAGAGGTGTTCACCAGCACGGAGCAGCCGGCTGTGGAGGAAGGGCAAAGGTGAGCATGTGGGATCTCTTACCTTCCTCCACATCTGGGGTCCTCTGTCTCTCCTTCCCATCTTTCCCTTTCCCAGAGCTGCGACTGGGCCTAGGGGGCTAGGACTGTGCCCCAGGCAAAACAGCTCCGACATCTGTTGCTTAAACTTCCTTGGAGACCCCTCCATCCATCTCCCGTGTGTGTTGACTTTTCTCCCATATAGGGTGACCCCCAAGCGTTAGTCTCTTGAGTCCTGCAAAGCATGAAGTGCGCGCCAGCCCAGCCTCCTCCCGGGCCCCGCCCCCACGGGACCCAGCCCGTCCCCGCACTGCCTCCCCTACCAACTCCCCTCTTCCCCTCCACCACCGCACAGGGCCGACCCGCCTCCAGCCGGAGGGACGGGGAACCTGCAACTGTGGCTAGAGTTTCAGGTGTCTGATGCACGCTGAAGCTTGAGGATCACGGATTGAATGGCGAAGAGATTGTGCGGTTTAAAAACCTGCTCCAGGGTGATGCGGTCCGAGAGGAGTCCTCGTGAATGAGCAGGACTCAGCTCGGGTTTTCCCTTTAAGGGACTTGCTCCAGGTGCTCGCTTTGCCTCCTCACAGAGCCGCTTCCCCGACCCCTGCCATCTGCACCACTCCCATCTTTCCCGCCATTACCTCCCCACCCTCCCCAAGGGCGGATGGAAGCAGCTTCTGAGTGTGCTCATCCCCCCACCCGCCTGCCAAGACAGGGGACCCCACTTACCCCCAAACATCACCTTGATAAACATAGCTGCAGCGGGGGAGGGAGATGTGGGGGACTTTGATCCCCCAACTCTCGATTCCCCAACTAAGGAAAGGCCTGGAGCAGAGACCTGCTTCAGGGCGGGGCTCTGGAGGGAGAAGTGGGTGTGTGAGTGTGGCTGGGTGGCCCCAGGGCCAGACCCCTGCTCAGCCACCTCTGTGGTTCTGCTGCTTCAGCCTAGTTCAAACCCTGCAGCTAGTCCAAGACTCCTGGCCTCCTATTCCTCCCCACTGAGCCCTGGGCCACAGCAGCTCCCCTAAGCTTCCAAGCTGGTCTCCATGGCAGTGGGGGCGGAGACATCTAGGCAGGAAATGCCTTCCTCCCTGTATCCGTTAACGGGACCCATGGGGGAGGGGTGGCAGAAGAAGTGGGCGCTGGCATTCCCTGAGGCGGGGAATGCCATCATTGGGACTGATTGTTTTTTTTTAGAGAGAGTCTCCCTATGTTGCCCAGGCTGGTCTGGAACTTCTGGGCTCAAGCAGTTCTCCTGCCCCAGCTTCCCACAAGGGCTGGGATTGCAGTTGTGAACCACCTCCGCTGGATGAAGTGTCATTTACATACAGTACAGTAAAGTTCACCCTTTCTGGTGTTTTCAAATTTCGTCAACTCTCATATAACCACCACCACAGTGAAGATACAGAACATTTCCATCACCCCCAAATTCCAGGTCCATAGCAGGTCACAATCACCTCCTTGTTAGCACTCGCCATTAGCTAGTCCCTCACACAGGCTCTCACCGTCATTTCCTGTCTTTTATTTATTTATTATGCTCATTAATTATTATTATTATTGTTTTTTTTTTTTTTTTGAGATGGAATCTCCCTCTGTCACCCAGGCTACAGTGCAGTGGCATGGTCTCGATTCACTGCAACCTCCGCCTCCCGAGTTCAAGTGATTCTCCTGCCTCAGCCTCCCGAGTAACTGGGACTACAGGTGTGCACCACTACACCTGGCTAGTTTTTTGTTTGTTTGTTTGTTTTGAGACGGACTCTCACTCTGTCACCCAGGCTGGAATGCAGCGGTGCGATCTCGGCTCACTGCAAGCTCTGCCTCCTGGGTTCATGCCATTCTCCTGCCTCAGTCTCCTGAGTAGCTGAGACTACAGTTGCCCGCCACCATGGCCGGCTAATTTTGTTTGTATTTTCAGTACAGATGGGGTTTCACCATGTTAGCCAGGATGGTCTCGATCTCCTGACCTCGTGATCCACCTGCCTCGGCCTCCCAAAGTGCTGGGATTACAGACATGAGCCACTGCGCCCGGCCTTTTTTTGTATTTTTAATAAAGATGGGGTTTCGCCATGTTGGTCAGGTTGGTCTCGAACTCCTAACCTCAAATAATCTGCCCACCTTGGCCTTCCAAAGTGCTGAGCCACCAAGCCTGACCTATTTGTTTTTATTTTTTTGAGAAGGAGTCTCGCTCTGTCAGCCATGCTGGAGTGCAGTGGTGCAATCTTGGCTCACTGCAACCTCTGCCTTTTGGGTTCAAGCGATTCTCCTGCCTCAGCCTCCTGAGTAGCTGGTATTACAGGTGCCAGCCACCACGCCTGGCTAATTTTTATATTTTTAGTAGAGATGAGGAAGGTCAGGCTGGTCACGATATCCTGACCTCAGGTGATCCGCATGCCTTGGCCTCCCACAGTGCTGAGATTATAGGAATGAGCCACCGCGCCCAGCCATTTCATGTCTTGCATTTGTCTGCTTCTCCCAGTCTCTCCCCTTCTTGTTCCCCTCCTCTCTGTCTTCTTTTTCTTTCTGTCTAGATTTCACATTCTCTCTCCTCTCCCCTACTCTCCCCCCGCCCCTTTCCCTTTCTTCCTTTTTTCCTTTCTCTTCCTCCCTCCCTCTCTCCCTCCCTCCCTTCCTTCCTTCCTTTCTTTTTTTGACGGAGTTTTGCTCTTGTTGCCCAGGCTGGAGTACAATGGTGCAATCTTGGCTCACCGCAGCCTCCGCCTCCCTGGTTCAAGCGATTCTCCTGCCCTAGCCTCCCAAGCAGCCGGGATTACAGGCATGTGCCACCACACACAGCTAATTTTGTATTTTTAGTAGAGACAGGGTTTCTCTATGTTGGTCAGGCTGGTCTCGAACTCCTGACCTCAGGTCATCCGCCCCCCTCGGCCTCCCAAAGTGCTGGGATTACAGGCGTGAGCCACTGCGCCTGGCTGGCTGGCTTGCTTTCCCTTCCTTTCTCTCTCTCTCTTTCTTTCTTTCTTTCTTTCTTTCTTTCTTTCTTTCTTTCTTTCCTTTCTTTCTTCTTTCTTTCTTTCCCTCTCTTTCTTTTTTCTTTCTCTCTTTTTCTTTCTTTTCCTTCCTTCCTTTCTTCTTTTCTGTTCTCTTTTTTTTTTGAAACAGGGTCTTACTCTGTTGCCCAGGCTGCAGTGCAGTGGCACAATCACAGCTCACTGCAGCTTTGGCCTCCCTGGCTCAAGCAATCCTCCCACTTCAGCCTCCTGAGTAGCTGGGACTACAGGTGCATGGCACCATGCCTGTTGAAATTTTTTTCTTTTTAATTTTGTAGAGACGGAGTCTCGTTATGTTGCCTAGACTGGTCTTGAACTCCTGGGGTCAAGCGATCCTCTTGCCTTGGCCTCCCAAAGTGGTGGGATTATAGGTGCAAGCCACTGCTCCCGGCCTCACATTGTTTTTTTTGCCTCTCCGTGTTCATCCTTTCTTTGACTTTTTTTCTCCATGTCTCTTTTCATTATCCTTTCTCTTTCCATCCTGCTTACTGCCTCCCCTCTGTCTCTGTCTCTCCACTTCTGTCTCCTGCCCCCACCCCATGACCCTCCACCAGACCTCTCTAGCCAGGGCACCAGGTGGATGCCTGGAACAGCGCCTCCCTTTTCCCAGCTCCCTTACCCCAAAGTTTTAGAAGTGCTCCCAGCCCCCATGATTCAGCTGTGTCCTGCCCTTTGCAGGCAGAGTTCTGGACAGTGAGGGTGGAGGAAAACTGAGTCTTTCATGAAGCCTACCATTGTCAGACTCTGGCTCTGGATAAGCACTTTCCTTTGGACTGCCTTGGTGTTTCCATCTGTAAAAGAGGGATGTGACCCATGACTTAGCAGGGCTGTGGTGACGATTAAGTGTGATACATTTTAAAGAGCTGTCTCTGTGCTCAGCACCTTGATGTAATAAGCACTCCAATCAGTATTGCAGAAACAGGCAGCACTTCCCAAACTTAATTAAACATAGGGCGGCCAGGCGCAGTGGCTCATGCCTGTAATCCCAACACTTTGGGAGGCCGAGGCGGGCAGATCACTGGAAGTCGGGATCTCCCCAGCCTGGGCCAACATAGCAAGGCCTCATCTCTGTAAAAATAAAAACATTAGGCCGGGCGCGGTGGCTCACGCCTGTAATCCCAGCACTTTGGGAGGCTGAGGTGGATGGATCACAAGGTCAGGAGATCAAGACCATCCTGGCTAACACGGTGAAACCCTGTCTCTACTAAACAAATAAAAAAATTAGCCGGGCGTGGTGGTGGGCGCCTGTAGTCCCAGCTACTCAGGAGGCTGAGGCAGGAGAATGGCGTGAACCCGGGAGGCAGAGGTTGCAGTGAGCCGAGAT
>NW_012108920.1:41258-41857 GCF_000951045.1 Mandrillus leucophaeus | reverse complement strand
CTCTCATATAACCACCACCACAGTGAAGATACAGAACATTTCCATCACCCCCAAATTCCAGGTCCATAGCAGGTCACAATCACCTCCTTGTTAGCACTCGCCATTAGCTAGTCCCTCACACAGGCTCTCACCGTCATTTCCTGTCTTTTATTTATTTATTATGCTCATTAATTATTATTATTATTGTTTTTTTTTTTTTTTGAGATGGAATCTCCCTCTGTCACCCAGGCTACAGTGCAGTGGCATGGTCTCGATTCACTGCAACCTCCGCCTCCCGAGTTCAAGTGATTCTCCTGCCTCAGCCTCCCGAGTAACTGGGACTACAGGTGTGCACCACTACACCTGGCTAGTTTTTTGTTTGTTTGTTTGTTTTGAGACGGACTCTCACTCTGTCACCCAGGCTGGAATGCAGCGGTGCGATCTCGGCTCACTGCAAGCTCTGCCTCCTGGGTTCATGCCATTCTCCTGCCTCAGTCTCCTGAGTAGCTGAGACTACAGTTGCCCGCCACCATGGCCGGCTAATTTTGTTTGTATTTTCAGTACAGATGGGGTTTCACCATGTTAGCCAGGATGGTCTCGATCTCCTGACCTCGTGATCC
>NW_012108920.1:37400-39198 GCF_000951045.1 Mandrillus leucophaeus | reverse complement strand
ACTCAGGAGGCTGAGGCAGGAGAATGGCGTGAACCCGGGAGGCAGAGGTTGCAGTGAGCCGAGATTGCGCCACTGCACTCCAGCCTGGGTGACATAGCGAGACTCCGTCTCCAAAAAAAAATAAAAAATAAAAAATAAAAACATTAGCTGGGCGTGGTGGCTCACACTTGTAGTCCCAGCTCCTCGGGGAGGCTGAGGTGGGAGGATCACTTGAGCCCAGTTCAAGGCAGAAATTAATTAAAATCATACCACTACGCTTCAGCCTGGTTGACACAGTGAGACCTTGACTAAAAAAAAAAGACAAAAAACAGTGCCCTCTTTTTAACTCACAGCCTCCAGAATTCCCTTGGGGAGGCTATATAGCCCCTTCCCAGGTCCCACTCCATTCTTGACACCTCCTCAGGGTATCTCCATGACAGTCAAGATAGAATCTCTTGATTCCCTTCTTGGTGGCGATGAAGAGGAGATCCTTGGATGGCAGATGGTGACTATCAGAGCTGAGGCTCCAGGCCTGGAGTGGCCTTTCCTTCCAGATTCGGGCTCCAGGCACTGGAGGATCCACACTTACAGTCTCCTGAGCTGTATTCTGCGGGACGTGGGTCCCCAGATATGGTTCTGTCCTGGGGAAAAGTGCCCCATGTTTGTTTGTTTGTTTGTTTTGAGACAGAGTCTCATTCTCGTCACCCAAACTGGAGTGCAATGGCACGATCTTGGCTCACTGCAACCTCCGCCTCCCGGGTTCAAGTGATTCTCCTGCCTCAGCCTCCTGAGTAGCTGGGATTACAGGCGCCCGCTACCACGCCCAGCTAATTTTGTTTGTATTTTTAGTAGAGACAGGGTTTCACCATGTTGGCCAGGCTGGTCTTGAACTCCTGACCTTGTGATCCACCCACCTCAGCCTCCCAAAGTGCTGGGATTACAGGCACGGGCCACCTAGCCCCTCCCATGTTTTGTTTGTTTGTTTGTTTGTTTTGAGACGGAGTCCCACTCTGTCGCCCAGGTTGTAGTGCAACCTCAGCTCACTGCAGCCTCCGCCTCCCAGGTTCAAGCGATTCTTCCGCCTCAGCTTCCCTAGTAGCTGTGATTACAGGAGCACACCACCAAGCCTGGCTAATTTTTTGTGTTTTTCATAAAGACGGGCTATCATAATGTTGACCAGGCTGGTCTCGAATTCCTGAGCTCAAGTGATCCCCCCGCCTCTGCCTCCCAAAGTGCTGAGATTATAAGCATGAGCCACTGCACCCAGCCTTATTATTATTTTTTGAGACAGAATCTCACTCTGTCACCCAGGCTGGAGTGCACTGGCACAAACATGGCTCACAGCAGCCTCAAACTCCTGTGCTCAAGTGATCCTCCCACCTCAGACTCCTGAGTAGCTAAAACTACAGGTGTGAGCCACCACGCCTGGCCAATTAAAAAATTTTTTTTGTAGAGACAGGGTCTTGCTCTGTTGTTCAGGCTGGTCTCAAACTGCTGGCCTCAAACGATTTTCCTGCTTTGGCCTCTCAAAGTGCTAGGATAACAGGCATGAGCCACCATGCCCAGTGTCACAATTATTTTCTGATGTTAGCCTTACCTTACCTGAATAATAACAAAACCAATTAAAGTGGTGCACTCTTGTAAGGCGCGGTGGCTTATGCCTGTTATCCTAGCACTTTGGGAGGCTGAAGCAGGAGGATCGTTTGAGGCTGGGAATTCAAGACCAGACTGGGCAATATAGTAAGACATATAAAAAAAATTTTTTTTTTTTTTTTGAGATGGAGTCTTGCTCTGTCTCCCAGGCTGGAGTGCAGTGGCG
>NW_012108920.1:30144-36278 GCF_000951045.1 Mandrillus leucophaeus | reverse complement strand
GGGGAGGGGAGGAAAGGGGAGAGGAGGGGAGGGGGGAAAAGTGCCATTGAAAACATAGTTTGTGGCCGGGCGCGGTGGCTCACGCCTTTAATCCCAGCACTTTGGGAGACCCAGGCAGGTGGATGACGAAGTCAGGAGTTTGAGACCAGCCTGGCCAACATAGTGAAACTCCGTCCCTACTAAAAATTCAAAAATTAGCTGGGCATGGCGGTGCATGCCTATAAGTCCCAGGTACTCAGGAGGCTGAGGCAGGAGAATCACTTGAACCCAGGAGGCGAAGGTTGTGGTGAGCTGAGCATCGTGCCATTGTACTCCAGCCTGGGCGACAGAGCGAGACTGTCTCAAGACAAACGAAAAGAAAAGAGAAGACAAGAAAGGCAAGGGAAGGGAAGGGGAGGGGTGGAGCAGGGGGAAAGTGCCATTGAAACATAGTTTGTGATCGGTCGCCTTCAATCCCAGCACTTTGGGAGGCAGAGCAGATCATGAGGTCTGGAGATCCAGACCAGCCTGACCAACATAGTGAAACTGACCAACGTGGTGAAACCCCGTCTCTACTAAAAAAAATACCAGCTACTTGGGAGGCTGAGGCAGGAGAATCACTTTGAACCTGGGAAGTGGAGGTTGCAGTGAACTGAGATCACACCACTGCACTCCAGCCTGGGCAACAAAGAGCTAAACTCCGAAACTCTGTCTCAAAAAAAAAAAAAAAAAAAAAAAGAAAGAAAGAAAAGATAGTTTGTTACTCAAAGTTCCCCTAAAAAAGGGAGTACACCAAGGTGTGCCACACAGGAAGCAGAAGGAGTGGGAGGAACTATGGGCAAGGGCCTCTATTGTGGTTTCCAAGGCTGGGCCGGCAGGTTTAGGACTGAATAATTAAAGTGGATTCTGGAGCATGGGCTGTCCCTAGTTGTCTGGTGCATAGACCTGGAGAGATTAGGGCAGGTGGAGTATAAGAGCAGATTAAGGAGGGAGTTGAGGGGGTTGGGATTAGTTGACTTGCGTTTGAAAAGCATGCTTTCAGAAGAGTTATTTACTCTCATGGCTGGGTGAGGTGGCTCATGCTTGTAATCCCAGCACGTTGAGAGCCCAAAGTAGGAGGAGACTGAGAGGAGACATCAGGAGACTGAGATCAGCTTGGCCAATGTGGTGAAATCCCATCTTTACTAAAAATACAAAAAGAATTAGCTGGGCCTGGTGGCGCATGCCTGTAATCCCAGGTACTTGGGAGGCTGAGGCAGGAAAATCGCTTGAACCCGGGAGGCAGAGGTTGCAGTTAGCGGAGATAGCGCCGTTGCACTCCAGCCTGGGCGACAGAACGAGACTCTGATAAAAAAGAAAAAGAGTTGGCCGGGCGCGGTGGCTCACGCCTGTAATCCCAGCACTTTGGGAGGCCGAGACGGGCGGATCACGAGGTCAGGAGATCGAGACCATCCTGGCTAACACGGTGAAACCCTGTCTCTACTAAAAACACAAAAAAATTAGCTGGGCGTTGTGGCAGGTGCCTGTAGTCCCAGTAGTCCCAGCTACTCAGGAGGCTGAGGCAGGAGAATGGCGTAAACCCAGGAGGCGGAGCTTGCAGTGAGCTGAGATCCGGCCACTGCACTCCAGCCTGGGCGACAGAGTAAGACTCTGCCTCAAAAAAAAAAAAAAAAAAAAAAGAAGAGCAGGAGCTAGGATTCAAACCCAAGTTCAAAACCACCTCAGCTACTTGGAATCCTAGCAAATTAAAGGTTGTGATAATGTCAAGTGCTGGTGAGGATGCCAAGTCACTGTAAACTCTCTTACTCTGCTGGTGGAAGACCAGATTGGTACAAACACATGGGGAACCCTGGCAGACCTAGTAAAGCTAAATGTATTCTTTCCTTGCCGTCTGGCAGCTCCATTCCTGGGTGTGTCTCCAGCACAAATGAGTGCACCAAAAGACATGGACAGAGACATTCACAGAATTTTTATCTGTAACGGCCAAAGACTGGAGAGCATCCAAATGTCTAACAATAGGAGAATGGAGAAACTGATTATGGTGCATTCACACAATGGATTACACACAGCTATGGGCATGAATGAAATATTGCCGCACACACATGGATCACTCCCATCCTGTTCAACAAAAGAAGCGGCATAAAAGAGGGCACACTATCATTCCACTTATAGTTGAAGCTCTAGAGCAGGCAAAAACTAAAGTGATAGAAGTCAGAATGATGATTCCCTTGAGGGTGCAGGTCATCATTAACTGAGGGGACCTCAGGGGAGATGGAGATGTTCTTTTTTTCTTTTTGAGACGGAGTCTCGCTCTGTTACACAGGCTGAAGTGCAGTGGTGCGATCTTGGCTCACTGCAACCTCCGTCTCCCGGGTTCAAGCGATTTTCCCGCCTCAGCCTCTGCAGTGGTTGGGACTACAGGCACCTGCCACCATGCCCAGCTAATTTTAGTATTTTTAGTAGAGATGGGATTTCACCATGTTGGCCAGGCTGGTCTTGAACTCCTGACTTCAAGTGATCCGCCTTCTTCTGCCTCCCAAAGTGCTGGGATTATAGGCGTAAGCCACCGCCCTCAACTGAGATTTTCTAAATCTTGATCTGGGTGGAGGTTGCAGGAGTGTGTGTGTGTGTGTGTGCACGCGTGTGTGTGCGCACATACATACATATACATAAAATCATCAAGCTATACACTTAAGATTTATGCACTTTACTGTATGCTAGTTGTACCTCAATAAAAAAGTAGATTTCTACCTGCTATAACTGCACATGAGGACTTCTGGGCTCCTGTTCTTGGAAGGCCTCGTGGTGCCAGGACCCTGGCATTTGGGGAGATGGGGCTTGGCCATTGGGCTCCAGTCACCGCCCCTCCTTCCTCACTCAATAGGCTGATTTGCATGCTCTGTTGTGGTCCAGTGGCCTTCCCAGCCCCGTGCCCCAAAGCACCTGGAGCATATAGCCTTGCAGAACTTCTCCTTGCCTGCCTCCCTGCCTCTGGCCATGGCCTGCTGGTGCCTCAGCTTCCTTCTGATGGGGACCTTCCTGTCAGGTGAATCCTCCCTGGGCCTCACTCACCTGGGTGTGGGGTGGGGAACAGTACTGGCCCCAGAAGGCCCCTGCAAGGAGGCAAATTGATGGGGACAGTAGAGCAGGTCCTGGGAGGGTTTTTTTTTTTTTTTTTTGAGACAGAATTTTGCTCTTGTTGCCCAGGCTGGAGTGCAATGGTGCAATCTCGGCTCAATGCACCTCCACCTCCCGGGTTCAAGTGATTCTCCTGCTTCAGCCTCCTGAGTAGCTGGGATTACAGGCATGCGCCAACACACCCGGCTAATTTTGTATTATTAGTAGAGACAGGGTTTCTCCATGTTGGTCAGGCTGGTCTCAAACTCCTGACCTCAGGTGATCTGCCCACCTCAGCCTCCCAAAGTGCTAGGATTACGGGCTTGAGCCACTGTGCCTGGCTGGGAGGGGTATTGAGGTAGAGGGGCGACCTGGCTTCAGGCAGCTCTGCCCTTGACCTGGGGCAAATCACTTTCCTGTGTGGGTCTTGATTTTCCCATTTGTGAAAGACCAGATCACTAGAGCCCCGGACTCTGACTTTGGGTCTCCTTCTTAGTTTTTCACAGGGGAAGCTATTGTGGGCTGGTCCCTACCCCACAGGGCCTGAGGCAATCTAACCTCCCTGAGAGGGTCCCTGCAGCCAGTTGCTGGAGGCTGAGTAGATGTGTGGGACAGCCCAGGAGGTTCCTGGGGTTGGTTAGTCTGTATTCAGGGTTTGGAAGAGCTGAAGTGAAGTGGGCGGGGAAGTGGGGGAGGAGGGGTGCAGTTCTGCAGAGAAACGTGGATGGGTAGCAGAGGGACCTAGAGGCTGCTAGTCCAACCTTCTGAGCTCTGGGCCTTTAACTGAACACAGGTCCTTTAGGGGATGGCACTAATGGGGACTTGGGGGCTAACTCCAAATCTCTCACTCAAAAAGGGAGATGGAGGTCCAGAGAGGGCACCCTAAGTCACACAGAACCAGGCCTCCTGCACCCCATTCATTGCTAATCTCATAGCACTGGGCTATGAGCCCTTTGGAACTGGGAGTCTCCATGGAGTCCAACCAAGCTTTCACAGGGCAGGGGTGGGAGAGAAGGAGCTCAGGCTGGGCCTGAGTGTGTTTGTGTCTCTCAGTCTCCCAGACAGTCCTGGCCCAGCCGGATGCACTGCTGGTCTTCCCAGGCCAAGTGGCTCAACTCTCCTGCACGCTCAGCCCCCAACACGTCACCATCAGGGACTATGGTGTGTCCTGGTACCAGCAGCGGGCAGGCAGTGCCCCTCGATATCTCCTCTACTACCGCTCGGAGGAGGATCACCACCGGCCCGCTGACATCCCTGATCGATTCTCCGCAGCCAAGGATGAGGCCCACAATGCCTGTGTCCTCACCATCAGTCCCGTGCAGCCTGAAGATGACGCAGATTACTACTGCTCAGTTGGCTACAGCTTTGGTCCCTAGGGGTGGGGTGTGAGAGGAGTGCCTCCCCTCTGCCTCCCGTTTCTGCCCCTGACCTTGGGTCCGTTTTTAACTTTCTCTGAGCCTTGCTTCCCCTCTGTAAAATGGGTTAATAATATTCAACATGTCAACAACAGCTATTGTGACGGTCATGAGATCCTGGCTGAAAAATGTGACTGTGGTGGGTCTGGGAGTTGAAGACCCACTCTCGGGGTGGGGTGCAGTGTGTGGGGAAATGGGGATTCTGGGGACTGTTGTCAAAGAGGAAGCACCTGAGACTCTTGGGGCACAGCTCAGACTCCCCCCTGGCCCCCTGGGGACTCAAACTGGTAGCCTGACCTTCCTGTGACCTGAGGAGCTGGAGGGAGAAAAAGGAACCAGCCCTTCACGCCCCCAACTCTGCATGGTTGGTTATGGTCCAAGGGTTATGGCTCTAGGGTGGCTGGTCCCCATGGAGCTCAGGCTGTTGGCTTGGGGAGGGGCAGCCACTGCCTATCGCTTGGAGTCTGTGCCCAAGGCCCGACAGAGCATTAATGGGGCAGGAAGGCAGATGTGTGTAGGTAGCATGGGGGGGCACTCGAGCGCCATGGCTGAGGGTGCTGAAGGCAGGTGGGCAGACGGCTGGGGCAGAATCTCTTTTCTCAGGACAGTGTGTTCTCCTGATGTCCTGTGATTGGGCCCAGGTCTGTGGAGGGAAGCTTTCCCATAAGCTGGGCAGCTGCACCTGAGCTGGGGCGGGCATGGGCAGAATACCGGGTGGAGGAGTCAGTCTTGCCATCAGCAGCAAGGAGCGGGTGGAGATTTTTTTTTTTTTGAGATGAGTCTCGCTCTGTCGCCCAGCCTGGAGTGCAATGGCACTATCTTGGCTCACTGCAACCTCCGCCTTTCAGGGTCAAACGATTATCCTGCCTTAGTAGCTGGGATTACAAGCGCGTGTCACCACTCCTGGCTAATTTTTAGTAGAGACAGGGTTTCACCATGTTGGTCAGGCTGAGTCTCGAACTCCTGACCTCATGATCCAACCGCCTCGGCCTCCCAAAATGCTGGGATTAAAGGCGTGAGCCACTGCGCCCGGCCGGGGGGGGGGAGGGGGGCGGCGCGGAGATTTCAATAACACATTCCTCTTCTCTCTCGGTGCGCCTGAGAGGCGGCGCTTCAGGTCGAAGTCAGCCCTGGGATGCAGAGAGTTGCAGGGCTCAGGGTCCTGGGATGGTCCCGCAGACACTCCTAGCTCTTCGCCTGCCCGTTCTCATCTCTGTTTCTGTTGGGGGCGGGGAGGGCAGGCAGGACCAGGGCTACCCTTGAAACAGGTTGAGGGGAGGGGATCCTAACAGGACCCTGGTGCCTGTGTAGAGTGACAGGGTCGACAGCTCTGGGACTCCACTCTCCTTTCCCTGAAGACCCCAGCTGCTTCAGTAGCTTCTGGCTTGCACCCAGCCCCAGCGCCGATGTCCCGAGTGCCCGCGGCTCGATGTCCGCCCGCCCGTCCCGACCTGTTTCCTCCTCTACTCTCCTGCCAACGCCTGCCCATCTCTTGTTGCCCGGACGGCCAGAGCCACCATACCGACCGGAGAGGCTCTCCTGACTCGGGTCCTTATGTCCCAGGGCCCGGGGGCTACCTGCGGCGAACCTCGGCGCGGTGGGACCACCGAGACGCCGGGACCT
>NW_012108920.1:13741-29684 GCF_000951045.1 Mandrillus leucophaeus | reverse complement strand
GGACCAGGTGAGTGGCCCCGCGTCCGTCGGTGTGACCCGAGTCCGCCTGACCACCTGTCCCTCCGGTGGCCCTGGGTGCGCGTGTCCCCAATAGCGGGGAAGCCTGTAGGGGCGCCACGTCGCCGCCTGGGCAGCGTGTGCGGGTCCGTGGCCACTCTTGGGCCCCCAGCCAGGAAACCTTGACTGCACTAAGGGTTTGCAGGGTGCCCAGGCCCTAGGGACTCTCTGGAGGATGGGATGACAGATGCAGAAGGACCCGGAGAAGGCCCCGACAGAGGTGGGAAGCATGGAGTTCCAGACCTTTGTATTTTCGGTCCAAAAACACTTAACATGTTGTGGGAGACAGATAAAGGGTTGCCAACTTTTTATCCTGAGTGGAGACTTCAGCGTGTAGGGGCCACATAGTGGGAATGGAAAACCTCTACGGAGGGAAGTTTGAGAACACCAGGATTTAACAGGTGGGTGGAGGAAGAGTTGCAATCTAAAGATATCAAGAAAGAGAACTTGGAAAGCATGAAAATTGGGAAGAGAGCGTTCAGAAGCCAAGGGAAGAAAGCGAGGGTGGGGATGGGGTTGGGGGGTAGCTCAAAGCTTTCATGCACCCAGGTAGGCAATGTGGGCGGGTGAAGGGGTATTGTCACATCTTCGTTTTTCAAGAGAAAGCCAGAAACCTAGTGAGTTTTAAATATTGGCAACTAAGGAAAATGAACAGGAAAAGCCGAACTCTTCGAGAGCCAAACATAACGTAGCAGGATCTCCAGGCTGCCAATTTGCAACCCCTGAAATGAAGGGTTTTGAGAAGGAGGTATTGGAGAGCAGTGCCAGATGGGGTGGGAAGGTGAGGACTGAGAAGAGAGGGACTTGGCAATGAGGAGGTCATCGGATGCCAGAGCTGAGGTCCCAGCTGAAATCGGAAACTCGAAATTTGTCGTGGTGCCATACATAGTTGTATGATTTTTCTTGGCAACATTTAACAACTTAAGAGGAACTGGTAGAGAAGGCTGGGACTTAGCCGCTAGTTGCAGCCGGACGAGGAGGTGAGGAGCATGGTGCTGGAGCGTGAGAGTTAAGTGACGCGCATAGCATAGAGAGAGTCTAAGCTGGATGGAGAAGGGGTGGAACTGGCAAAGGAGAACTAGAGTAAAAATGGCTTGGATTTCATGAGGTCGAAGAGCACAAATTGAGTGAGAGAGCTGGAAGGGTTGGAGATTGTGGGTTGCTGAAGAGGGGGTGGAGGGGGAGAGGAGTTGAAATGATCTAAGAATTTTTGAAAATACTTTAGGTCTGGGCGAGGGGGCTCGTGCCTGTAATACCAGCACTTTAGGAGGCCGAGATGGGTGGATCGCATGAGCTCAGGAATTCGAGACCAGCCTGCGCAACATGGAGAAAACCCGTCTCTACAAAAAGTACAAAAATTAGACAGGTGTGGCACGTGCCTGTAGTCCCAGCTACTTTTTTTTTCTTTTCTTTTCTTTTTTTATTTTTATTTTTATTTTTGAGACAGAGTCTCGTACTGTCGCCCAGGCTGGAGTGCAGTGGCGCAATCTCGGCTCACTGCAAGCTCCGCCTCCTGGGTTCACGCCATTTTCCTGCCTCAGCCTCCCAAGTGGCTGGGACTACAGGTGCCCGCCACCCAGCCCGGCTAATTTTTTTGTATTTTTAGTAGAGACGGGGTTCACGGTGTTAGCCAGGATAGTGTCCCAGCTACTTAGGAGGCTGAGATAGGAGAATCACTTGTGCCCGGGAGCCAGAGGTTCCAGTGAGCTGTAATCACACCCCTGCACTCTGTCCTGGAGAAAGAAAATACTTTAGTTCAGTCCTTTTAAAAAAATATATCCAGTCTTTCTATTTGGCTGAAAAATCATTTTAAAAAATCATTTCTGGGCCGGGCGTGGTGGCTCACGCCTGTAATCCCAGCACTTTGGGATGCCAAGGCGGGTGGATCACCTGAGGTCAGGAGTTTGAGACCAGCCTGGCCAACATGGTGAAACCCCGTCTCTACTAAAAATACACAAATTATCCGGGCCTGGTGGCCAGTGCCTGTAATCCCAGCTATTCAGGAGGCTGAGGCAGGAGAATTGCTTGAACCCAGGAGGCGGAGGTTGCAGTGAGCCGAGATTGTGCCATTGCACTCCAGGCTGGGCAACAAGAGTGAGACTCCATCTCAAAAAAAAAAATCATTTCTGCTGGGCATGGTGGCTCATGCCTGAAATCCAGCACTTTGGGAGGCGGAGGTGGGAGGATTGCTTGAGCCCAGGAGTTCAAGACTAGCCTGGGCAACATAATATTATCTCATCTCTACAGAAAAATTTAAAAATTAGCTGGGTGTGGTGACATGCGCCTGTAGTCCCAGCTACTTGAGAGGCTGAGGTGGGAGGATCAGTTGAGCCTGGGAGGTCAAGGCTGCAGTGAGCGGTGATTCCACTCCTGCACTCCAGCCTGGGTGACAGAGTGAGACCCTGTCTCAACAACAACAAAAAAATTTTTTTCAAGTAGAAATGAGTTCTGACTATTCTGGTTAATTTAGTATATATATTTTTTAAGGCAGTTACTCCCTAGATTCAGTATAAGGATAATAGTACCTTTGTATAGAGTTGTGAAGATTAAATGAGGTGCCATGAAGGACCTATTAATGCCTAGCACATAGTAGGTGCTCAGTGAATATGAGCTGTTGCTATCGTTATTGTGTCACCTGAAGACTTTGCCTTTATCTAGCACAGAATTTTCTGAATAGAGCTCTTTGGGGCTTCTTCAGGGGCCACAGCTGGGAGGGGGAGTGCTGAGTGGGCTGTTCTAGCTTCCTTCATTGTTCCTGCTAAGGCATCCTCCTTCCACTGGAGCAGCTCTGCTTTTGTCTGTTTTATTTACTTATATCTCCTAGACCAGTGATCCCCAACGTTTTTGGCATCAGGGACCAGTTTTGCGGAAGACAATTTTTCCCTGAATGGGTGGGGGACATGGGGGATGGTTTTGAGATGAAACTGTTCCACCTCAGATCATCAGGTGTTAGATTCTCACAAGGAGTGCACAACCTAGATCCCTCATATGCACAGTTCACAATAGGGTACGAGTTCCTATGAGAATCTAATGCTGCTGCTGATCTGATAGGAGGCAGAGCTCAGGCTGTAATGCTCGCTCACCTTCCGCTCACCTTCTGCTATGCGACCCGGTTCCTAACAGGCCACAGACCGGTGCCTGTCCCCCACCCTGGGAGTTGGGGACCCCTGTCCTAGACAGTTGACTTATTTGACTAAAGTATTCTTTGACCAAAAAAAAAAAATGACAGTTCTAGCACAAAAACAAATGGCTTTTCCTTCATTTGATCAGTTATTCAACAACTGTGTTCATTGCAATTGTGCTTTTGTGCTGGGGGCTGGAGCTTCTGAAATGAAGGAGCGCAGTATTTGCCGTTAGAGAATTTTCAAGCTAATGGTGGGGGCCTGAGATGGTGAACAACCTGAGGGTGCAAAGAAAAGGGGACGTTTGGACAAGTCCTGAAGGATGAGCAAGTGGCAGTCTGAGAATGGTCCTTACCTGTTAGGACCAGACAACAGGAGTGCAAATTAGTCATCGAGCTGGAAAATTGGAATCGTTGGAGGGACCAGCCTGGGCAATACAGTGAGACCTCATCTCTACAAAAAGAAATAATTAAAAAAATTAGCAGAGTGTGGTGGCTTACACCTGTAGTCCCAGCTATTCAGGAGGCTGAGGTGGGAGGATCACTTGAGCCTGGGAGGCAGAGGTTTCAGTGAGCCAAGATCACACCACTATACCCCAGCCTGGGCAATAGGGCGAGAGCCTATCTCAAATAAAAAAGAAGAAGTGTATAGGAGAGACAGGCAGGAGGTGGATTGGAAGGGCCAGGTGTGAAGGAGTTGGGCTGTCACAAGATCCTAAGAAGTGAACCACCAGGCTGGGCACGGTGGCTCATGCCTGTAATCCCAGTACTTTGGGAGGCGGAGGCAGGCAGATCACTTGAGGTCAGAAGTTTGAGACCAGCCTGGCCAACATGGTGAAACCCAGTCTCTACTAAAAATACAAAAATTAGCCAGGCATGGTGGCGGGCACCTGTAATCCCAGCTACTTGGGAGGCTAAGGCAGGAGAATCACTTGAAATTGGAAGGCAGAGGTTGCAGTGAGCCAAGATCGCGCCACTGTACTCCAGCCTGGGCGAAAGAGTGAAACTCCATCTCAAAAAAAAAAAGAAAAGAAGGGAACCACCATAATCCATAATCAGGCTTACATTTTAGATATTTGACTCTATTCTTAGTATAGGGCGTGCACCAGAGGGAGAGGTGGAAACCGGAGATCAGCAGCTAGTTTGGAGGTGAGCACTAAAAAGATCCCAGGAGGTAGCACTGAAGCCTGAGCTGCAGAGTGGCAGTGAGGACTGAGAGACAGAGATGCTGCTAGTGCAGCCTCAGGAAGTAGATAGGAGGGGACCAGTTGGGTGAGAATAACAGCAGCTATGCTGACTCCTAGGCTGGGGCACTTGGCTGGAGGGAGTGCAGCTGAACTAGGGTAAGGGAAGAACTCTCTTTCTCTTTCCCAGTAAAACCTGCCCCCAATGTCACCCAGTAGCTGGAGTCTTGCTCCTTTTCTGCAGTGGCCCCACTTCTTGGTTGTTGTTGTTGTTGTTGTTTGAGACAGAGTCTCACTTTGTCACCCACGTTGGAGTGCAGTGGGGTGATCTCCGCTCACTGCAGTCTTTGCCTCCCAGGTTCAAGTGAGTCTCCTGCCTCACCCTCCCTAGTAGCTGGGATTACAGGCATCCACCACCACACCCGGCTAATTGTTTTGTGTTTTTAGCGGAGAAGAGGGTTTCACCATGTGACCAGGCTGGTCACTCCTAACCTCTAGTGATCTGCCAGCCACGGCCTCCCAAAGTGTTAGGATTATAGGTGTGAGCCACCGCGCCCAGCCCCCACTTCCTGTTTTAGCTCACCTTTCTGAACACCTTCAGCCCGTAGAGTCTAGACACCATGATGTGGCACTTCATTGTGTCTGTCTGTCTGCCTTCAATTGTCTGTGGTAAGCAAAACTTGCCTCTAACTCATTTGGGATCATCTTCAGGGCAACATTGTGTCTTATGCATATTTGGTTATTTCTAGATTCTAGGACAGGAAGCAGGCATTCTAGGACATGAGCTGCTTGACTTGCCGACTTGACAGCGTTCCTGTTTTCTTTTCAGATTGTCAGAACAGTAAGTGTGGCCCAAAGAAGAACATTTTTAAAGAAATACAACCATTGGGGATGATAGCAGATTCACAATGGAGGTTCCCCCAGCAACCAAGTTTGGCGAGACCTTTGCATTTGAGAACAGGTTAGAGTCACAGCGAGGACTTTTCCCAGGGGAGGACCTGGGGGACACTTTTCTTCAGGAAAGAGGTTTGGAGCAAATGGCTGTGATCTACAAGGAGATCCCTCTTGGTGAGCAAGATGAAGAACATGATGATTATGAGGGGAATTTCAGTTTGTGCTCAAGCCCTGTTCAGCATCACAGTATCCCCCCAGGAACCAGACCCCAGGATGATGAGCTCTTCGGACAAACCTTCCTCCAGAAATCCGACCTCAGCGTGTGTCAGATAATTCACAGTGAAGAACGCAGTCCATGCGATTGTGCAGAAACAGACAGAGGGGACTCAGGACCTAACAGGCTTCACAGAACCCCGCAACCAGCCAAGCCCTACGCGTGTCGAGAATGTGGGAAGGCCTTCAGCCAGAGCTCGCACCTGCTCCGACACCTGGTGATCCACACCGGGGAGAAGCCCTATGAGTGCTGTGAGTGCGGGAAGGCCTTCAGCCAGAGCTCCCACCTGCTCAGGCACCAGATCATCCACACTGGGGAGAAGCCCTATGAGTGCCGGGAGTGTGGGAAGGCCTTCCGCCAGAGCTCAGCCCTCACGCAGCACCAAAAGATCCACACGGGAAAGAGGCCCTACGAATGCAGAGAATGCGGGAAGGATTTCAGCCGGAGCTCCAGCCTCAGGAAACACGAGAGGATTCATACAGGAGAGAGACCTTATCAGTGTAAGGAATGTGGGAAATCCTTCAACCAGAGCTCAGGCCTGAGCCAGCATCGGAAGATCCACACCCTAAAGAAGCCTCACGAGTGCGATCTCTGTGGGAAAGCCTTTTGTCACAGGTCACACCTCATCCGACACCAGCGGATCCACACTGGGAAGAAACCATACAAATGCGATGAGTGTGGGAAGGCCTTCAGCCAGAGCTCCAACCTCATTGAGCACCGCAAGACCCACACCGGCGAGAAGCCCTACAAATGCCAGAAGTGCGGGAAGGCCTTCAGCCAGAGCTCCTCCCTCATCGAGCACCAGCGCATCCACACCGGTGAGAAGCCCTACGAGTGCTGTCAGTGTGGCAAGGCCTTTTGCCACAGCTCTGCGCTGATCCAGCACCAGAGGATCCACACTGGCAAGAAGCCCTACACCTGCGAGTGTGGCAAAGCCTTCCGGCACCGGTCCGCCCTCATCGAGCACTATAAAACCCACACCAGAGAGAAGCCCTACGTGTGCAATCTGTGCGGCAAGTCCTTCCGGGGGAGCTCGCACCTGATTCGCCATCAGAAGATTCATTCTGGGGAGAAGCTATAGAAAGAGGAGCCCACACAAAGCTTGAAAGCCTGTGCTAGATGGAGCCCTTATTCCACGTCGCATGGTCTCCAAGACCCTACCTACCTCCCTGATGCTGAATGGAAACCCTCCAACCTAAGCGCTCTTGAACATCCCACTAGCAGGAAGGCCCCACGTGGCCCCCGGCCAAGCACGCTAGCTCTCAGCAGGTGTTCTGCATGGAAGGGAAGGCGGGGCGATAGGGAGGGCAGCTGGAAAAGAGAGCTGGCCTTCAGTTTCTCCTTCTTGCATTTGACTCCCAAGTCTACAGGATTTCATTTTACCCTGTCTTCGCTTTTCCCAGAATCCAGAAGAAGAATAAATGCCAAGAGGGAGAAAGTTGAGTTAAACCCAGGAAAATATCAAATGAACTCTTTAAATCAGGCTGCAGTCTGGCACTTTTAGAAGACAGAAACCACACTCACAGTCCAAATCAGTGGAAGAAAAATGAATTCAAAAGTAGAAGTGTCAGCAGCAAAGTGTAATTTTCTCGCTGGGTTGGGCATTGGTGGGGACAACCAAAACAGGTCTGCAGAACAAAGGCAGGTCTGAAGGGTGGGTCTTGGGATTGGGGGTACGGGTGGTGAGCCCCTGGGCATGGTCTCTTAACCCTCTCCTTAGCCCTAGGGCAGTTTCCCTCAGAGAGCTCTGTTATAGGAGGATAGAGATTTGATCCTGTTGGCCGGAGGATGTTTGACACCGGCTGTGACTCAGCCTGGGCACTGGATGTGACTGCCCTCCAGGAATAAGCCCTCCCTGAGACAGTGTCCCCAAGACCACAGTGTGCCTTGGACATTAGCAGGGCCTGGGTCTGGTCTGGTCTGACAATGACGCAGCCCTTCTGCCCCAGCGTCAGGGGACCTGGGAAGCTGGGTGGCTTGTTGGAGGAGGCTGTGTTCTAATCAGAAGGTCTGGGTTCAAGTCCTAGTTCCACCCCCTCCTACCTGTGTGAACTTGAACAAGTTCTGTAACCTCCCCAGGCTCCATTTCCCCATCCAAGAGTTGGGGTAATGGGAACTGGCCACGTGCCTCTAAGGGTTGGTGCCAGGCTGCCATTCAGAATGCGGCCATGGTGAAAGTGCTTTGGCAACTGTGAGCAGTCATGGTGACTGAGGACTGATTCCCAGAGTGACCCCTGCCCCACCCCTGTGCATTTCCGCAGACTGGAGAGATGTTCCCATCTGGTTTGTGAGCAGTGGGACCTCTTATTGAAGAGAGCTTTCCCTCCCTCCGCCCCTTGCAGCCTGGGCTGTGTATGCCTGCGGATGCACTGTCCCACACAAGGACACTTCCTCTTGGATGCCATCCTGAGCCTCCTGTAGCAGCAGTGTCATTCCACACTTCCATATTCTGTCTTCCCCGCCTGCCAACTAGGAGTTCATGTGGGGCTTGTTTAAACACTACCATTGCCTGTGTCCCACCCAGCCCAGTTCAATCAGCCCCAGTGGTGGCAGGTTTTAAAGCTCCCCAGGTGATTATAACTTCCTAGTGTGCAGCCAGGCTGTGGGCCCTGTGCTGGGCTTTTTTTTTTTTTTTTTTTTGAGATGGAGTTTTGCTGTGTCTCCAGGCTAGAGTACAGTGGCGTGATCTCTGCTCACTGCAATCTCCGACTCCTGGGTTCAAGCGATTCCCCTGCCTCAGCCTCCTGAGTAGCTGGGACTACAGGCGCGTGCCACCATGCCTGGGTAATTTTTTGTATTTTTAGAACAGACGGGGTTTCGCCATGTTGGCCAGGATGGTCTTGATCTCCTGACCTCATGATCTGACTGCCTGGGCCTCCCAAAGTGCTGGGATTACAGGCATGAGCCACCGCGCCCAGCCTGTGCTGGGCTTTTATGCATCGCTTGAGAGCTTCCAATGTCAGTCTGCTGGCTTTGGCTGAGCAGAGCTTGAAGGCCATTCTGTCTCAGTGCCCCCACTCCCTGTTCCCTGTACCCGGAGCCTCAGGGATGGGCTCAGGCAGTGATGGTCAGTTGAGCGCTTGGAAAGTGTTTGTCTGGAGCCTCGAGGATCTCTTTAGTTCTGACTTCCCTCAGGCTCCTCAGAGCTAGTGGGGAAGGAGGCAGTCTAGGCTGTTTTGAAGTTTCCTAAACATTTATGGCTGGGCTAACATAACTTCATCATGGTAACACTGGCTATTTCAGCTGATCAGAAGCTCAGCGTGGCCATTATGCCTAGTTTTGATGAATAAACATGGGAAAGCCATAATTAAGTTGGGCTTGATAGGCCAGAGATTTTCAAATGACAGATATGATGGGCTGGAGAGGTCATGGTGGGAGTTCCGGTCATGCCTCTGTCCAGCCCCTGTCTTTGCTACGTATGTGAAACATTTAACATTTAACCAGCACTCCATTGTCCACCAGAACCGTCTGTGTGACCAGTTGGACCAACTGGGTGGTGCCCTGGGCATTGCCTGCAAGTGGCCTCATTTCAGGTGTGTCTCTATCAAGAGTGAAGAGAGAATGCTAGGATGCAGTTGGGACAGCACGACATTAAGCAGGGGCCCCTGAAAGATCTACCTCCTCTTTACCCCTGCCCCTCTCCCCCACCGTTATCATCTGGCAAATGTCTGTTACCTACCTTTGGTCTCTCCCTCCCCATCCTTCCTGCACACCCCAGCCAAATTGATTTTTAAAGCATCACTTTGCACAAGTCACCACTCTCCTTAAAACCAACTTTCAGGAGCTTTTCGGCACATAAAGCCTCGTTTCGGCCAACCTGCTTTACCCACTCTGAGCAAGCCACATGGAGTTCAGGCCGCCCCTGCTCACCTCAGCATCACTCCCAGCTCATAATTCTGTGCTGTTCTTGCATTTTGAAATATGCACTTTCTCCTCCTCTCCCTCCCTCTCTTTTTCTAATTTTTGTGTAACATGGAGATGAAGATCCCCCTCTCCCCCAGGGGTTAACAGATAAACATGATAAGACCAGGTACTTTTCTTTTTTGGAAGTATGACCAGAGCCCCAGAGCCTCATTCCCTCTGTTCAAATTCTTTCCTTGTTTTATAGGTTTTTTTTTTTTTTTTTAGACAGAGTCTCACTGTCGCCTAGGCTGGAGTACAGTGGTGCTGTCTCGGCTCACTGCAACTTCTGCCTCCTGGGTTCAAGTGATTCTCCTGCCTCAGCTTCTTGAGTAGCTGGGATTACAGGCATGCACCACCATGCCTGGCTAACTTTTGTGTTTTTAGTAGAGATGGGGTTTCACCATGTTGGTCAGGCTGGTCTCAAACTCCTGACCTCCTGATCTGCCTGCCTTGGCCTCCTAAAGTGTTGGGATTACAGGCGTGAGCCATGGCGCCTGGCCGGCTTATTAGATATTTATTTAAAACCCTCTCATTCTATTTAGATTCTCAAACAGTGTAAAGTTATAAAAGATCATCCCTGGCAATATTTTAGTCAGTTATCTTTTAATTTAGTTGTTCTTTGTTTTGGTTTTTGTTGTCCTTTTTTTTTCTTTTTATGGCAGTGGTTTACTTAGATGTTGTTGAGTAGTACAAAACTCCAACTCTTGCTTTTATTTACTACTCTCTTTGTTTTGTCAGCATATATGTGTTCTCTCTCCTTTTTGTTTGTTTTTTTCTTTATAATTCTAAGATTACTTGGATATAATTAATCATATTTTAAATATTTGTAGTAAATGTAGGTACTTTGGTCTATGATTTTTGTTTTGTTTTATTTTTAGAGGGAGTCTTGCTCTGTTGCCCAGGCTGGAGTGCAGTGGCATGATCTCGGCTCACTGCAAGCTCTGCTTCCTGGGTTCACGCCATTCTCCTGCCTCAGCCTCCCGAGTAGCTGGTACTACAGGCGCCCACCACCATGCCCGGCTAATTTTTTGTAGTAGAGACGGGGTTTCACCGTGTTAGCCAGGATGGTCTCGCTTTCCTGACCTTGTGATCCGCCCACCTTGGCCTCCCAAAGTGCTGGGATTACAGGCGTGAGCCTCCGCCCCTGGCCATTTTTTTTTTCCTTCTTCTTAGACAGCTTTGTCTGCACTCCGTTAAGTTTTGATATGTGGTGTTTTTTGTTATAGTATTAAGAATTTCCTTTTGCCCAAGTGTTATTATTTAAAAATATTTCTAAGTGGGCCGGGCGTGGTGACTCACACCTGTAATCCCAGAGGCTATAACTTGAGGAATGGGCTCAGAGCAGATCCTGGCACCGAACCCAACTGTGACAAGAAAAGAGACAAGTGGGCCCAATGACAGACCTATAGTCTATCCAGAAATGACACTCCACATATGGTTAATAGCTCGTAGAGATGGGAAAAATACAAAAAATTAGCTGGGCATGGTGGTGTGCGCCTGTAATCCCACTTTGGGAGGCTGAGGTGGGTGGATCACGAGGTCAGGAGTTTGAGACCAGCCTGGCCAACATGGTGAAACCCTATCTCTACTAAAAATACAGAAATTAGCTGGGCACAGTGGCAGTCGCCTGTAATCCCAGCTACTGGGGAGGCTGAGGCAGGAGAATCGCTTGAACCTGGGAGGCAGAGGTTGCAGTGAGCCGAGATTGTGCTACTGCCCTCCAGCCCGGGTGACAGAGCAAGACTCCATCTCTGGGAAAACAACAACAACAACAACAAAAAATAGCCAGGCGCGGTGGCTCACGCCTGTAATCCCAGCACTTTGGGAGGCTGAGGCGGGTGGATCACAAGGTCAGGAGATCATCCTGGCTAACACGGTGAAACCCCATCTCTACTAAAAATGCAAAAAATTAGCTGGGCGTGGTGGCGGGCACCTGTAATCCCAGCTACTCTGGAGGCTGAGGCAGGAAAATGGTGTGAATCCCGGAGGCAGAGCTTGCAGTGAGCCGAGATCACGCCACTGCACTCCAGCCTGGGTGAAAGAGCAAGACTGTCTCCAAAAATATATATATATTTCTAAGTGATGAATGCTTAGGGTATTGCTGCTTATCTCTTATTGTATGTGGTGTCAACATTTCTAAGTGTCCATAGACTTCTTTGGGCCTGGATATATTATCAATTTTTATAAAAGCATTTGTGTAATCTCAAAATGTGTTTCTGTTCTACCATTTCTATTTGTTAACTCCATTTTTTCATTGTTTTGTTCAAATCCATACTTTTCTCTGACTTTCATTTGCTTTAGAGTTCTTAACCTGGGGTCCATGGCCTGCCTAGGAGTCTTTAGCATGTAGGGGTTTATTGGTTGTAGACCCCTAGGAATTGAACAAAGCTGGATATGTGCATGAAGGAATTTTGCTGGAACAAAGATCTGTAGTATTTACTATATTTTTAAATGCCTCTGTGACACCAAAATAGTTCAGAACACTCATTTACCTGATCTAATCATAGTTTGATTTTTGTGTGTTATATCTTTATGTATTCCTGTTTCACTTTTAATTTCTGTATGTGTATTGTCGCTATGTTGTGCTGTTTTTCTCAAGTCATTTTTGAGAAATAGGTAGGGTATAAATTATCAATAAATAAGTATCATGTTTGGGGCATATATATTTAATAGTGATACATTGAAAAACTTGGCCGGGCACAGTGGCTCGCGCCTGTAATCCTAGCACTTTGGGAGGCCGAGGTGGGCGGATCACTTGAGGTCAGGAGTTCTAAATGAGCTTGGCCATAATGGTGAAACCCCATCTCTAGTAAAAATACAAAAAATTAGCTGGGCATGGTGGTGTGTGCCTGTAATCCCAGCTACTTGGGAGGCTGGGGCAGAAGAATCACTTGAACCCGGGAGGCAGAAGTTGCAGTGAGCCGAGATTGTGCTACCGCTCTCCAGCCTGGCTGACAGAGCAAGACTCTGTCTCAAAAAAAAAAAAAAAAAAAAAGCGAGAAAAACGATGCCTTTTAGTACCCTCTTTGCCTCTTTTAATATTTCTATAATTGAAGCCCTTTGCTTTTCTTGAATTTGCATGGTAGAGTTTAGCTCAGCATTTTATTTTTTAAATTTGTGTATATATTTTGCTATACCTCTGTACGTAAATAATAAATCGTTAGAGTTTGTTTTCTGGTTCTTTCTGTAATTTCTTTTTATACAAGAAATTCTATCATTAATACTATTGAGCAAGGCATAATTTATTTTCATCTTAATATTTTAATATATATTAACTAATCTAACCTCAAAAGGCCATGCTCACCCCTCACTCCCATCTCTAGGAGTTATTAACCATATGTGGAGTGTCATTTCTGGATAGACTATAGGTCTGCCATTGGGCCCACCTGTCTCTCTTCTTATCACATTTGGGTTTGGTGCCGGGATCTGCCCTGAGCCCATTCGTCAAGTTACAGCCTCTGACCTCAGGGTCCTCAGCTGTAACGGGGGAATGATGCCACTCACAGCCTTGGAGGGCTCAGAGGTATAAGGAATGCAAGCGTGCTTAGCAAACTATGAGGTGCAGTTGATTATTACACTATTAGTATTTTGAAGTATTTTTTTCTTTTTCTTTTTTTCTTTTTTTTTTTGAGATGAAGTCTCACTCTGTAGCCCAGGCTGGAGTGCAGTGGTGCGATCTCAGCTCACTGCAACCAGGATCAAGTGACTCTCCTGCCTCAGCCTCCCGAGTACCTGAGATTACAGGTGCACGCCATTGCACCTGGCTAATTTTTTTGGGGGGACGGAGTCTCACTCTGTTGCCAGGCTAGAGTGCAGTGGCGTGATCTTGGCTCGCTGCAACCTCCACCTCCCAGGTTCAAGCGATTCTCCTGCCTTGGCCTCCTGAGTAGCTGGGCTAACAGGTGTGCACCACCACGCCCAGCTAATCTAATTTTTGTATTTTTAGTAGAGGCATGGTTTCCCCACGTTTGCCAGGCCAGTCTCGATCTCCTGACTTCAGGTGATCCACCTGCCTTGGCCTCCCAAAGTGCTGGGATTACAGGCATGAGCCACTGTGCCCGGGCCTCTTATGAGTCTTTAATACCAAGGATGCTTCCTCAAGATAAAGGCTCAAGTCCATTTCAGTGTCGACTGTCAGGGACTCAGCTGCAGACTCTTTTGATTTGTCTGCTTTTTGTTTGTTTTTGATTTTTTTGTTTTTTGCAAGCCTTTATGCTGCTTTCCTGTCTTTCTCCTCTTCCTGAGTTCCCTTCCGCATACCTACAGCGTGACCTCCACCAAGCTTGCAAGCTTGCTGTTTGCTGCAAAGAAACCTGGACTGACAATCTCTCTTCTGTCATCTGGGCAGCCAGACTGAGTGTCCCCTTCTACCTGTGTACATGTCCTCTAACACCTAACCCTTTGCAGCTTCTGTTTTTTTTTTTCTTTTGGAGACAGAGTTTTGCTGTTGTTGTCCAGGCTGGAGTGCAATGGCAAGATCTCGGCTCACCACAACCTCTGCCTCCTGAGTTCAAGTGATTCTCTTGCCTCGGCCTCCTGAGTAGCTGGGGTTATAGGCATGCGCCATCACACCTGGCTTATTTTGTATTTTTATTAGAGACGGGGTTTCTCTGTGTTGGTCAGGCTGGTCTCAAACTCCCTACCTCAGGTGATCCACCTGCCTCGGCCTCCCAAAGTGCTGGGATTATAGGTATGAGTCACTATGCCCGGCCGGCTTCTGTTTCTTTATCTATAAACAGTACTGTCATGAAGATGCAATCAGATGGATTTTAGCTCACAGCCTGCCACCTGGTGACTTACCCATATTAGGTATTGTGGTTACAGCCCTGCTGTCAAACCACTTCTCCGACTCTCTAGCCTCAATTCATTTGTCAAAGCGTATGGCCCCGGTATTTTGCTGCATATTCAGAAGTATGACCTCACGTCTGCAGAATGCCACTGGCTTTCACACGAAGCCTCCCAGAAAGGGATGCCAGGCCTCGACACTGGCTGGTGGATCTCAGGACTTGCCACTCCATTTTCGCATTTTTCAGGACCACATGGCATACAGTTGGTCTCACAGTCTTTCCTGTCTTCCCAGTGGTCAGCTGCAGCCCAGTTCTAGGGCTTCGGTGGGGGAAGACAGGAGAGGGCTGGGAGTCAGGGCACTAAAATGTGTCAGATGAAGCTTTGCTTGCAAGGAGCTTACCACTTGGGTGGTGGAGAAGGCCCAGAAGGCACTACTACAGTGCTTCCAAATCAGGAAAAGGTTGCTAAATGCCCATACTACTCAGGATCACATGGGAGCCCAGAGTTGGACACCTGGATCGACCTGACATTGATGATGTTTGGCTAGAATACTGATGGATGAATGGGAGGTAGCAAGACCGACACTGAGGGAAGGGCATCCCAGGCACAGGGAAGAGCATTTAGGAAGACTTGAAACAGTCGGATATATTCTGAGAATTCCAAATAATTCCACTCTTAAGTTGAGCCAGGGTATAAAGTCTTTAAACTATAACACATTCCAGCCATTGGTCTCTTTTTCTCCCTCTATTCCATCCCATATAGCTCAATACTATAGCTAGATTTATCTTCCTTCCTTTCTTTCTTTTTTAAGATGGGGTTTTGACTGGGAGCAGTGGCTCACACCTGTAATCCCAGCACTTTAGGAGGCTGAGGGGGGTAGATCACCTGAGGTCAGGAGTTCGAGACCAGCCTGAACAACATTGAGAAACCTGATCTTTACTAAAAATACAAAATTAGCCGGGCATGGTGTTGCATGCCTGTAATCCCAGCTACTTGGGAGGCTGAGGCAGGAGAATCGCTTGAACCTGGGAGGCAGAGGTTGTGGTGAGCCGGGACCATGCCATTGCACTCCAGCCTGGGCAACAAGAGCGAAACTCCATCTCAAAAAATAAATAAAAATAAAACAAAATAAAATAAATTTGGCTCCTCTGATTTTAAAATTGATTGGGGCTCCCTATGACCTAAAGAACCAAGATCAAACTCCCTGTTTTGACCTTCAAAACTCTTCACAGCCTTCCCCCAAACTCCTTCATGTCTCCTCCCTACCTTTTCTTATAGCCACTTGGATGACTTCCTGTTCTCCAAGCAGGCCAGTCACCCTTTTTGTCCAGACTTCTCCCTCTCCCTGGAATGTTCTTCTCCCCTTCTTCCTTGGACAAATTCCCCCTATCTTCCAAGACCCAATGCAGAGGACAGGTTTACTGGAAGCGCCTTCAGGGTACTCCCAGTGCCTAGAATCCAGCCTGTCATTTTGGTTGAATCAGATCAAGGACATCTTCCCTGAGTACCCAACAGAGACGCCCCCCTACACCCACCCCCTTGTGCTCCCTGCACTCCTGCTCCATGCTATGTTGGAACTTCTTGAAGTCAGGCTTCATTTCTTTTTTGTTTCATTTCTTTCTTTCTTTCTTTTTTTTTTTGAAACAGAGTCTCACTCTGTCGCCCAGGCTGGAGTGCAGTGGCGCGATCTCGGCTCACTGCAACCTCTGCTTCCCAGGTTCA
>NW_012108920.1:10754-12531 GCF_000951045.1 Mandrillus leucophaeus | reverse complement strand
CTCTGCCAAGCTCAACGCCCTGAGCTCGTAGTCGGCCCGGCCCGGGGACGTTGCTGGCCGAGGAGGTCGTCAGTCAACTCTTGTCTTCCAGACCTGGAGGACCCAAGCTTCCGGACGACGAGGACCCGCCCAACATGGCCTCGGAGGTGAGTGGGACCTCGGGGACGCCGGTCCTCCCAGCCTCGAAACGAGAGGGTGGGGGCGCCAGACCTGCCTCGGCCACCCTGCTGGGAATCCGTCTTCAGGAAGCCTTCACCCCCAGCACTCCCAGGCGCATCTTCTGGAGCTCAGCAGTCACCTTTACCGGGACTAATCAGTGTCCCCAGGCAGCCCTTATGGCAAACCCACCAACCCACGCTACTAGGGGTAGAGTGGCTCTGCGCTGACCTCACAGTGATGCTTGCCTGGCCAGGAAAACTGCTCCCACGCCTTCAGACCCCCACCTCTTCATTCCTTCTTCCCACATGTCCTGTCAGGTCCCGCCCCTTACCACACCCTTTCTGCTACAGCAATTGTCCCTGTTTGTAGAATAAGTCTCAGCCCCTAAAGTATTATTGTCCTTGACTGTGGCATGTGGAAAGAGCCAGGAAAAAGGGGACGTCGCCCCGTGGCTCCAGCAACCCCGGTGCCTGATCCCTTCCTGTCTCACTGGACGCTGCTCCTTAGGATCAGCGACTCTGGCACTTCTCTTCCCGACCACTGAGATACGGGAGTCCCAGGCACAGGTTTCCTTCCTTGGGCCTCAGTTGATTTATCTGGCAGTGGGGGGTAATAATAGCTGTCGGCCTCCCTCCGAAAGGCACTAGATTATGAGGCCATTGCTTTGGACCCTTCAGGTTAAAGAAGCTGTTTGATGCTTGATGAAGGGAACTCCGGGAAGCAGGAGCTCTGGGTTCCAGCACCTTCTGGCCCTCATTAGCTAGCAATTCATTTCCTCTTTCTCAGTGCCCTTCAAGCTTCTGGGTCATGGGAGAGGGCAGGGGGGCAGGGCCTGGACTTTGGAGCCAAACAGACTCGGTTTCTGTACCAGTAACTTGAGCCCTCTGAACCTCTTTCCTCATTTGTGAAATAGGCGTGATATTGTGATATTGCTCACTTCATAGAAGGCTGTAATAACATACATCGAATTCCTAGCACAGGACTGAGCAACAGTAGGTGCTCAATAAATGGTGGCTAATCACAACAGTACTGATATTTCTACTTTGGGAGGCTGAGGCGGGAAGGTTGCTGAAACCCAGGAATTCCAGGTCAGCCTGGGCAACATAGTGAGACCCTGTTTCTACAAAAATATTTGAGGCTGGGTGCGGTGGCTCACGCCTGTAATCCCAGCACTTTGGGAGGCCAAGGTGGGCAGATCACGAGGTCAGGAGATCAAGACTATCCTGGCTATCCCGGTGAAACCCCATCTCTACTAAAAGTACAATAAAATTAGCCAGGCACCGTGGCGGGTGCCTGTAGTCCCAGCTACTCAGGAGGCTGAGCCAGAAGAATGGCGTGAACCGGGGAGGCAGAACTTGCAGTGAGCCGAGATGGCGCCACTGCACTCCAGCCTGGGCAACAGAGCAAGACTCCGTCTCAAAAAAAAAAAAAAAATTGAAAATTACCCAGGTGTGGTCATGTACACCTAGAGGCCTCTAGAGGCAGGAGGATCGCTTGAGCCCAGGAGTTTGAGACTGCAGTGTGCATGATCTCACTACTGCACTCCAGCCCAGGCAATCTCAAAAAACAAAAAACAAAAAACAAAAAAACCCGCCAGGTGTGGTGGGTCACGCCTATA
>NW_012108920.1:9206-10133 GCF_000951045.1 Mandrillus leucophaeus | reverse complement strand
CACTCCAGCCTGGGTGACGGAGTGAGACTGTTCCAAAAAACAAAACAAAACAACAACAATAAAACCACAGTGATCTCCTAAAAAACAGAAAAGAAAAAAGCATGGTGTGATGGTGCATGCCTATAATCCCAGCTACTCAGGAGGCTAAGCCAGGATTGCTTGAGGCTAGGAGTTCAAGACCCACCTGGGCAACATCGTGAGTCTCTGTCTCATTGGGGGGTGGGGGAAAATGACCTCCTGCCTTGGGTGTCATTGGCAGGACGGGTGGGACCTGATGGGCATGGGTGGTCCTGTCAGTCGCTGTCCATCTCCCTTCCTTCCCAGCGTCCCCTGGGCTCCCCCTGCCCTCATTCACCCCTTGCTGAACCTACCTTTTCCTGGACCATTCAGGCACCATCACGGGGTATTACTCAGCTGAGGCCTGTACCAGTGCTGCAAGGGTGACCTATGCCCTCCTAAGGGGCATGGTGTATGGAGTGATAAAGTCAGTCACCCAGCTAGTATGTGATGCCAGGCACTGGGTTAGCTTCCTGCAAAACCAACACCTCCTCCACCCTAGAGAGTGACGTACAGATAAATTCCCCCACACTGACCTTGAGGGGAGGGTGACTGGGATGTAGGGCCTGGAGGGGACCTGCCCTGTGCTGCAGTCAAGGGAGGCATGGCCACACCAAGCCTGCAGAAGGCCGTGAGGCCAGGCTGGGCACACGGCAAGTGTTTAGTAGAGAGCCCATGGTAACACAGAGACCTCTCCTACATAAATCTCACCAAACTCCTGACAAGAGGGGTCTGAAATTAAAGGCCAAGTACGGTGGTTTATGCATGTAATCCCAACACTTGGGAGGCCAAGGTAGGAGGATCGCTTGAAGCCAGGAGTTCAGTTGAAAACCAACCTGGGCAACATAGCAAGATCCCAGCTAACACATT
>NW_012108920.1:7006-8281 GCF_000951045.1 Mandrillus leucophaeus | reverse complement strand
TT
Organism: Mandrillus leucophaeus; assembly: GCF_000951045.1. Taxonomy (NCBI): domain Eukaryota; kingdom Metazoa; phylum Chordata; class Mammalia; order Primates; family Cercopithecidae; genus Mandrillus; species Mandrillus leucophaeus. The sequence goes on along the minus strand of NW_012108920.1, from coordinate 8,279 downwards.
TTTGAAACAGAGTCTCACTCTGTCGCCCAGGCTGGAGTGCAGTGGCGCGATCTCGGCTCACTGCAACCTCTGCTTCCCAGGTTCAAGCCATTCTACTGCCTCAGCCTCCTGAGTAGCTGGGACTACAGGCGCTCACCACCACACCCAGTTAATAGAGACGGAGTTTCATCATGTTAGCCAGGCTGGTCTCAAATTCCTGACCTCAGGTGATCCGCCCACCTCAGCCTCCCAAAATGCTGGGATTACAGGCATGAGCCACCGTGCCCAGCCTCATTTCTTTTCTTTTTTAGAGGAGTCAGGCTGGAGTGCAGTGGCACAATAGCTCACTGTAGCCTCCAACTCTTGGGCTCAAGTTCTCCTGCCTCAGCCTCCTGAGTAGCTAGGGGACTGCAGGGGTGCACCACCACGCCCGGCTATTTTCTTTTTTTAATTAAATTTTTGTAGAGACGAGGTCTTGTTATATTGCCCAGACTGGTCTCCAACTCATAGCCTCAAGCGATCCTCCCACCTCTGCTTCCCAAAGTGCTGGGATTACAACTGTGAGCCTCCGCGCCTGGCACAGGCTTTATTTCTTATGCTCCTTCCTTTTTCCTGGATGCCTTTCTAACTCTGTATCTGGCACATAGAGGTGCTCCCTACGTGTTTGTTGAATGAATGAATGAATGAATGAGCGAACATGCCATTTCATCTTATGTATCTCTTGAACCCGCCAGGCCCAGGCCTGATGTCATAGCCTCTACCCATGGCCAGAGTCTCCAGTCCCCTGCATGTCTGCTGGCCACAGCGCGAACGCCGAGGCACCACCCTTCCCAACCCCAGCTCCGTCCCCTTCCCCGCCGGGGTGCCTCTGACCCTTTCCCCGCCGGCTTCGCGGTCCCTGGACCGCCAGTCTACAGCTCAGCCGGGGGTGTCCCCGCCCACAGCCAGGATTGGAGGACGGAGGCAACGCCCACCCTGCCAAGCGGCCTTCTATTGGCACGGCTGCCTCCAGGGGCGGGGACAGGGCCGGGCGCCAGCAGATGCCATCCAGGCCCGAAAAGCTCAGGCCAGTGGCGGGCGCGACACTTTACCCGCCCGCTTCCCCGCCGCGGTGCTGCTCAGCTCCTAGCTCAGGGGGTGTCCCCGCCCACAGCCAGGATTGGAGGACGGAGGCAACGCCCACCCCGCCAGGCGGCCTTCTATTGGCACGGCTGCCTCCAGGGGCGGGGACAGGGCCGGGCGCCAGCAGATGCCATCCAGGCCCGAAAAACTCAGGCCAGTGGCGGGCGCGACA
>NW_012108920.1:0-2811 GCF_000951045.1 Mandrillus leucophaeus | reverse complement strand
AAAAAAAAAAGAAACAAGTCAAGCCGGGTGCGGTGGCTCACACCTGTAATCCCAGCACTGTGGGAGGCTGAGGCGAGTGGATCACTTGACGCCAGGAGTTTGAGACCAGCCTGGCCAACATGGTGGAACCCCATCTCTAATAAAAATACAAAAATTAGCCAGGTATGGTGGCGCATGCCTGTAATGCAGCTACTCGGGAGGCTGAGGCAGGAAAATCGCTTGAACCTGGCAGGTAGAGGTTGCCGTGAGCTGAGAGGGTGCTGCCGCGCTCCAACCTGGGCGACAGAGCAGGACTCTATCTTAAAAACAAGCAAAAAACTAGCCGGTTGTAGTGATGTGTGCCTATAGTCCCAGCTACTTGGAAGGCTGATGCGGGAGGATCGCTTGAGCCCAGCAGCGGGAGGCTGCAGTGAGCTGTGGTGGCACCACTGCACTCCAACCTGGGTAAAAGCAAGACCCTGTGCCTAAAAGAAAAACGAAATGTTTGAAACTTACATTTTAATAACAACAAGGATAAAGAAGCTCAACTCAAGGAAGAATGAATAAGCCCTACGAGGTGATTTGGGAGCAATGACAGATTTTGTTAACTAAAGAAGCAAACTCCAGCAGTGAGGACGTGACACCAAATCCCCAAAAGGGTCAAAGCTCTGGGTCACAGATAAAATCTTCCAGAGCAGTTGTTCCCAGACTGCCATTCTTGGCCATCATAATTATCGCCCAGGAACTTGCTAGAAATGGAAACTTTCGGCTGGTCGCGGTGGCTGACACCTGTAATCCCAGCATTTTGCGATGCCGAGGCGGGCGGATCATCTGAGGTCAGGAGTTCGAGACCAGCCTGACCTACATGAAGAAACCCCCGTCTCTACTAAAAATACAAAAAATTAGCTGGGCGTGGTGGCAGACACCTATAGTCCCAGCTACTTGGGTGACCGGAGGCAGGAGAATTGCAGACCACAGGCATTCAGAGAAATAAACAAAGTAATTTCTTTCTTTCTTTTTTCTTTTTATTTTGAGACAGAGTCTCACTCGGGCACCCAGGCTGGAGCGCAGTGATGTGATCTCGGCTTACTGCAGCCTCAATCTGGGTGCAAGATCCTTGTGCCTCAGTCTCTTAAGTAGCTGGGACCACAGGTGTGTACCAGCACTCTTGGCTGGTTTTTGTAATTTTTTTTTTGTAGAGATGGGATCTTGCTATGCTGCCCAGGCTACAGTTAGAAATTTATATCAGGCAGAACCAAGAAACACATTATATGTCCCTCATTCCACCTGTTTAAAATTCCCTTCTTGCCTTTTCCCTTTTCATATGTTAGGTTTTGAGCTCCTTGGCCTTCTTTTTTTTTTTCCTTTTTGCAGCTTATGGAAAATTGATACTGAGCTTGATAATGTTGTGAGAGAAAAGGAATTTCAGGAAAACAAGAAAGAGAGGCCAGGTGTGGTGACTCACACCTGTAATCCCAGCACTCTGGGAGGCTGAGGCGGGTGGATCACCTGAGATCAGGAATTTGAGATCAGCCTGGTCAACATGGTGAAACCCTGTCTCTACTAGAAATACAAAAATTATCCAGCAGGCATGGTGGCACACACCTGTAGTCCCAGCTACTCAGGAGGCTGTGGCAGGAGAATCGCTTGAATCCAGGAAGTGGAGGTTGTGGTGAGCCGAGATCGTCCCATTGCACGCGAGGATGTGTCTCTTCTTTTCAGCAACTGCAAAGTGGTAGACACCATTTCATGTCATAAAATTGATTCAAAGATTCTTGCCCGAATAAGGAGTGTAATTGATATACTCATGAAATTTGTTCTGTTTCCTGTTGCTAAAAGTGATACTTGGGAACAAGATACTAAAACATGCAGAAAATGGATGAATCTCAAAAACATGCTGTGTGGAAGAAGCTAGACCCAAAAGAGCATCCCATATAATTCTATTGATGTGAAATTCTGGAAACACCAGATCTAATCCATAGTGACACAGAGCAGATCAGTGGTTGCCTGGGTCAGGGCTGGAAGGTGGATTGCCTGGAAGGGGTCAGAGGGAACTCCCTGGAGTAATGAGAAAGTTCTTTTTTTTTTTTTTTTTTGAGACAGGGTCTCACTTTATCACCCAGGCTGGAGTGCAGTGGCTCGATTTCGGCTCACTACAACCTCTGCCTCCCAGGTTCAACCATTTCTCCTGCCTCAGCCTCCTGAATAGCTGGGATTACAGGCATGCACTGTGACACCGAACTGGTTTTTATATTTTAAGTAGAGACAGGGTTTCACCATGTAGTACAGGCTGGTCTTGAACTCCTGACCTCAGGTGATCAGCCTGCCTTGGCCTCCCAAAGTGCTGGGATTACAGGCATGAGCCACCGCACCGACCTAGGGAAAGTTCTTTTTTGTTGATTTGTTTTTGTTTTGAGACAGGTTCTCACTGTGTTGCTCAGGCTGGAGTGCAGTGGTCCTGCCTCAACTCACAACAGCCTTCCTGACCTGAACCTAGGTGATCCTTCCACCTCAGCCTCCCAGGTAGCTGGGACCACAGGCCTTTGCCAACACGCTTGGCTAAATTTTTAAATATTCTTTGTAGAGATGATATATCACTATATTGCCCAGGCTGGTCTGGAACTCTTAGGGTCAAGCAATGCTCCCACCTTGGCTTCTCAAAGTGTTGGGAATACAGACATGAGCCATCGCACCTGGCCTTAATTTTTTTTTTTTTTTTTTTTGTGACAGCGTCTTGCTCTGTCGCCCAGGCTGGAGTATAGTATTGTGGTCATAGCTCACTGCTGCCTCCAATTCCTGGCTCAAGTGATCCTCCTGCCTCAGCTTCCTAAG
>NW_012108919.1:5440111-5441719 GCF_000951045.1 Mandrillus leucophaeus | reverse complement strand
CACATGAGGTCCAGAGTTCAAAACAAGCCTGGCCAAGAAGGTGAAACCTCATCTCTACTAAAAATATTTTAAAAAATTAACTGGGCATGGTGGCGTATGCTTGTAATCCCAGCTACTTGGGAGGCTGAGGCAGGAGAATCGCTTGAACCCAGGAGACGGAGGTTGCAGTGAACAAGATCGCACCATTGCACTCCAGCCTGGGCAACAAGAGCAAAACTCCATCTCAATAAATAAAAATAAGTAAATAAATAAACAAAGGAACTGTAGAAAAGCCTAAGTAACTGGATGGGGTCATTCAAACATTTTGAAGGTTGATGCACTTTCTAAAACCATGAGTATACATTTGAACTTTTTTTGTTGTTTGTATTATGTACATTTATTTGGAAGATGATTCTACTATGAATGAAGATATTTTAGGTTCACAAAAACTCATATTTTCAAATACAATAACTGCGTTTTCCCTTATTCTAATATATAATTCAGAGGAGACTTCAGGGTCTTGATATTTCCTGCTTCAGGTATTTTGCATGAAGTCTGATGTCATTAATGAAGACTGCAAAGAAAAGTAACTGTAATTATAAGCCTCTTGAAATCTACAAACAGTTGGTGTAAGGAAGTAGCTATGTTGCTGAAATGTTTCAACATCATTTCCTTGATTACGTCTAACCAGAACCTGAATAGAGCTTTCTAAGAATGGCAGCACCATAAGCCTTTTATTTTTGTGATCTGATTTCAAATATCCATTGAGAGATTTTTGCCCCATCCGCACCTCCACCCTCCAAAAACAGAGAACTGGTTGCAAACTGGAGCAAATGCTGCCATAGATTTGCACTTTCCAGGATTCTTCACAACATGAGTAAGAGCTCCATGGCCTCCCACAGAGTGGCCCAAAATAGACAATTTTCCATGGTCCACTGGAAAGTTGGCATTTATCAGCGGAGAAACCTTAGCCATTATGTAAGAGTACATTCTGTAGTTTTTCAACTCTCCACATATAATCCATCCCTAGTGCCTGAAGTCCCAGATCTGGTCTTTTCCCTGGTTTCTGGAGCAATGATGAACAGTCTGCATTCTGGAGCGGGGCTTGATCTTGGCTGACTCATGGTAGCATTTGCTCTGTGTATTTTAAGACATGCAGTCAGTGCAGTTCAATCATTCTTCAGTTCTTGGCTTTGGAAGTAAGCAGACAGCAAATTTCATTTCTCATGTTGGTTCAAATCTATCATGTTCAAACATGGTCAGCAAACCAAGAGCAGCAGGGGCCAAGATAACTTTCTTTTTTTTCTTCTTCTTCTTTTTTTGAGATGGAGTCTCGCTCTGTCACCCAAGCTGGAGTGCAGTGGCGTGATCTCGGCTTACTGCAACCTCCGCCTCCTGGATTCAAGTGATTCTCCTGCCTCAGTCTCCCACGTAGCTGGGATTACAGGAGTGAGCCACCACACCCGGCTGATTTTTGTATTTTTAGTAGAGACGGGGTTTTGCCATGTTGGCTAGGCTGGTCTGGAACTCCTGACTTCAGGTGATCCACCTGCGTCGGCCTCCCAAAGTGTTGGGATTACAGGCATGAGCCACCACGCCCGGCCGCCAAAAGAACTTTCTGTGATGATG
>NW_012108919.1:5435003-5438867 GCF_000951045.1 Mandrillus leucophaeus | reverse complement strand
GTTTATTAATTTTGTATAAGGAAGTCAAACACTTGGCAGATATTGTTAAGGTTCAGGTTTTATTAAAGCATAATTTTTTATTTGTTTGTTTGTTTGTTTTGAGATGGAGTCTCGCTCTGTTATCCAGGCGGAGTGCAGTGGTGCCATCTCTGCTCACTGCAAGCTCCGCCTCCCACCTTCACGCCATTCTCCTGCCTCAGCCTCCCGAGTAGCTGGGACCACAGACGCCTGCCACCAAGCCCGGATAATTTTTTTTTTTATTTTTAGTAGAGACAGGGTTTCACCGTGTTAGCCCGGATGGTCTCTATCACCTGACCTCGTGATCTGCCCACCTCGGCCTCCCAAAGTGCTGTGATTACAGGCGTGAGTAAAGCATAATCTTATAGCAGGTTTTATTAAAGCACAATTGTCATAAAATAAACTGTACATATTTAAATTAGATAATTTAAGTGTTGACATCTGTATGCACCTAGAAGCCATCACCAGCATCATGATAATGAATACATCCATTGTCCCCAAAAGTTTCCTTGAGCCTCTTTGTAATCCTGTTCCCACATCCTTTGTGCTCCCTCTCCCGTCCCCAGGCACCCATGGATGCACTTTCTGTCATTATAGGTTCGTTTTCACATTCTTGAATTTTATATATGGGGAACCATACTGTTTGTATTCATGTTTTGGCTGCCTTCTTTCACTCAACATTATTATTTCGTGATTTATCCATATTCATTATTTTGAGTTGCTGAGTAGTATTCCATTTTATGGCTGTATCTCATATTGTTTATTCATCCACATGCTGATGGCGAATTGTTCCAGTCTGGAATTACTACAAATAAGGCTACTATCAACGTTTGTGTACAAGTATTTGGATGTATGATTTTCTTTCTCTCCAGTAAACATCTAGGAGGGGAATAACTGGGTCATATGGTAGGAGTATTTTGAAACTGTGGTTTTTTTTTTTCTTTTTTTCTTTGAGACAGAGTCTCGCTCTGTCACCCAGGCTGGAGTGCAATGGTGTGATCTCAGCTCACTGCAACCTCCACCTCCTAGGTTCGAGTGATCTTCCTGCCTTAGCCTCCTGAGTAGCTGGGATTACAAGTGTGAGCCACTGCACCTGGCTGAAACTTTTAAAGAAACTGCCAAAAAGCTTTCCAAATTGGTTTTACCATTTCCAATTCCCACCAGTCTTGTATGTGAATTCCAGTTGTTCTATATCCTCAACCATACTTGTTATGTTCAAGTGTTCCAATGTCAGATATTCTAATAGGTGTGTTATGGTATCTCTTTGTGGTTAGGGTTCAATTTTGAAATTAAAATTAAAATTTTATATTGCTCCCCATCTACGCTTTTTTTTTTTTCTTTTGAGACAGAATCTTGTGCTGTTAACCAGGCTGGAGTGCAGTAGCACCATCTTGTCTCACTGCAACCTCCACCTCCCAGGTTCAGGCAATTCTCCTGCCTCACCCTCCCAAGTGGCTGGAACCACAGGCACGTGCCACCATACCTGGCTAATTTTTGTGTCTTTAGTAGAGAAGAGGTTTTGCCGTGTTGGCCAGGCTGGTCTGGAATTCCTGACCTCAGGTGATCCGACCACCTTGGCCTCCCAAAGTGCTGGGATTACAGGTGTGAGCCACCGTGCCCGGACATTTTTCTTATTAAAGTGATCAAAGTGGTGGGTAATGGATTTTTGAAATAGGTGAAATAAATAACATTGTCTTATCTTACGAAAACGTCTGAACTAGGGAGTTACAAAGAAGAGATGGATGGAAAAGAACTTTTTCTAGAATTGAACACAATGGCCTTTGAATCCTAGATTACCCTGTGGTTATCTGAGTAATCTACTCTCCTTATATTTTGCATATGAAGACCTATTAGAGAATTCATAAAGCACAGAGATGGTTTGATCTATAGGAGGAAACTTTTTTTAAAGTTAACTTCTTTTTAAAATTTCAAAATTAACATGCTTTTGACAAAATTTTAGTACCACATAAAGAAGAGTAGAAGGTGCAATGTAAAAGTCTTCCTTCCCCAGCTACTGCAAATACTTCCCATGGTGACACTGTACACAATCATGATTGTGTGTGTATGTATGTGTCTTAAGGATGCCTATGCATAAATTAAGCACAAGTAAAGATGCTCCACATCTGCCCTTAGGGAAATGTAAATTACAACCGCAGTGAGATGTCACCCTTTAGAATGGCTGAAATCAAAAATAAATAATAAAAAAAAAGGCCGGGCACGGTGGCTCATGCCTGTAATCCCAGCACTTTGGGAGGCCGAGGCAGGTGGATCACGAGGTCAGGAGATCGAGACCATCCTGGCTAACATGGTGAAACCCTGTCTCTACTAAAAATACAAAAAAATTAGCCGGGCATGTTGGCGGGCCCCTGTAGTCCCAGCTACTGAAGAGGCTGAGGCAGGAGAATGGTGTGAACCCAGGAGGTGGAGCTTGCAGTGAGCAGAGATTGCACCACTGCACTCCAGCCTGGGCGACAGAGTAAGACTCCATCTCAAAATAAAAATAAAAATAATAAATAATATAAGAAAAAAAACCCTGAAAATAGTAACTGCTGGAGAAGATGTGAAATAACTAGAACTTACAAACACTGATGGTGAGAAAGCAAACCAGTACAGCCTCTTTAGGAAGAAATTGGGCAAATTTCTTATAAGGTTCGACATATACTTAATATGACCCATTAATCCTACCCCTTGATATTTACCCAAGTGGAAGAAAAAATCATGTTTACACAGAAACCTGTACACAAATGTTTACAGTGAATTTATTCAAAAATTCAAAATGACTATAATTTGAAAATCACACAAATTGCCCTCAACTGGGGAATAAACTGTGGCATATCTATAAGATGAAATGCTACTGTGTGATTAAAGTAAACTGCTGATACAGCCAATGAGAGGGATGAGCCTAAATAGGCTAACTTAAAGAAGCAAGACTTACAAGGCTGTCTACTGTGTTCCATTTCTATGACATTCTGGTAAACGAAATCTACAGTCCTGGTTGGTATAACAATTGTATCAAATTGTATCAAATAACAATTGTATCAAAGACAGACCCCATACATGATAATGGTCCCTGAGATTATAATGGAGCTGAAAAATTACTAGTGACTCTGTAGCAGCTGTAATTTAGCACAACAGCATGATGCTGGTGTGAACAAACCCACTCCTCAAGAAGAGCTTCAGGCAGGTCCTTCACGTAGGATTCCAGAAGAAGGCATTTTTCTCATAGGGGATGACAGCTCCATGCATGTGTTTTTTTTTTTGCCTCTGAAGACCTTCCAGGGGGACAAGTGGACGTGGAAGATAGTGATACTGATGATCCTGACCCTGTGTAGGCCTAGCCTTATGTGTGTGTTTTATATCTTAGTTTCTAAAAAAAAGTTTAAAAAGTAAAAGAAAAAAATTCATTTTTTATTGATACGTAATGTTTGCAAAATAAATTTTTTAAATAGAAAAAAAGCTTATAAAATAAGGATATAATGAAAGAAAATATGATTTATTTATTTTGAGATGAGGTCTCAGTCTGTCACCCAGGCTGGATTGCAGCCTCCACCTCCTGGGCTTAAGAAATCCTCTCACCACAGCCTCCCTGCCTCAGTTTCTTGAGTAGCTGGGACTACAGGCACGCACCACCATGCCCAGCTAATTTTTTTATTTTTTGTAGAAACAGAGTTTTGCCAGGTCACTCAGGCTGGTTTTGAACTCCTGGACTCAAGCAATCTACCTGCCTGTGCCTCTCAAAGTGCTGGTGTTATAGGTGTGAGCCATCATGCTCAGCCTAGAATTTTTTTTTTTTTTTTTTCTTTAAGACAGAGTCTCGCTCTGTCACCCAGGCTGGAGTGCCGTGGT
>NW_012108919.1:5432307-5434143 GCF_000951045.1 Mandrillus leucophaeus | reverse complement strand
TCAGCCTCCTGAGTAGCTGGGACTACAGGCACGCGCCATTACACCTGGCTAATTTTTTTGTATTTTTAGTAGAGATGGGGTTTCATCATGTTAGCCAGGATGGTCTCCATCTCTTGACCTCGTGATCCACCAGCCATGGCCTCCCAAAGTGCTGGGATTACAGGTGTGAGCCACCGTGCCTGGCCGAAAATATTTTTATACAGCTGTAAAATGTGTTTGTGTTTTAAACGGTGTTAGTTAAAAAGACTTAACAAGTTTTTGTTTGTTTTTTTTGTTAGTTTGTTTTTGTTTTTGAGATGAAGTCTTGCTCTGTCACCCAGGCTGGAGTGCAGTGGCGCAATCTCAGTTCACTGCAACCTCCGCCTCCTGGGTTCAGGCCATTCTCCTGCCTCAGCCTCCCGAGTAGCTGGGACTACAGAGGCCCGCCACCACAGTCAGCTAAGTTTTTGTATTTTTAGTAGAGATGGGATTTCACCGTGTTAGCCAGGATGGTCTCGATCACCTGACCTCATGATCCACCTGCCTTGGAAAGTACTGGGATTACAGGCCTGAGCCACCACGCCTGGCCAGAGTTAACAAGTTTTTAAAAATCTAAAAGTTTATAAAGTAAAAGAGTTACAGTAAGCTAAAGTTAATTCATTATGGTAAAAAGAAAGATACTGTTTATAAATTCAGTGTAACCTAAATGTACAGTGTTTATAAAGTCTAAAGTAACGTCCAGTAATGTCCTAGGCCTTCACATTCACTCACCTCTCACTCACTGATTCACCCAGAGCAACTTCCAGGCCTGCAAGCTCCATTGGTAAATGCACTATATAGGTGTGTCATTTTTTATCCTTTATGCCATGTTTTTACTGTACCTTTTCTATGTTTAAATTTGTTTAGAGACACAATTGCTTGCCATGATGTTACAATTGCCTATAGTATGAAGTACAGTAGCATGTTGTACAGGTTTGTAGCCTCGGAGCAGTGGGCTACACCATATAGTGTACGTGTGTCATATACCATCTATGTTTGTGTAAGTACATTCTATGAGGTTCGCACAATGACAGCGTCGCCTAGTCACATTTCTCAGACTGTATCCCTGTTGCTAAGCAAAGCATGACTATATATAGCACAGAAAACACATCAAAGGCTTCCAGGGGTTGAGGATGAGGACTGGAGTAGATCACAAAGTTGCACAAGCCAGTTTTCTGGAGAGATGGAACTGTACTGTGTGCTGATTGTGAAGGTGACTGCACATGTATGCATTTGTGAAAACACTCAAAACTGTATGCTAACAGGTGGATGTTCTTGTACGTAAATTATACCTTTTTTAGTGTGCACACAATTGTGTGCAGTCGCACACATTCAGGGCTCACTGTAGCCTCAACTTCCCCAGCTCCAGTGATCCTGTCACCTCAGCCTCCCAAGTAGCTGGGACTGCAAGTGAGCACCACCATGCCCAGTTAATTTTTTCTTTTTTAAGTAGAGATGGGGGTCTTGCTTTATTGTCCAGGCTAGTCATGAAATCCTGGGCTCAGGCAATCCTCCTACCTTGCCTACCAAAGTGCTGGGATTACAGGTATGCACCACCATGCCTGGACTACCTTATTACTATTATTATTTTTGAGATGGAGTCTTGCTCTGCTGCCAGGCTGGAGTGCAGTGGCACAATCTCAGTACACTGCAACCTCTGCTTCCCTGGTTCAAAAGATTCTCCTGCCTCACCCTCCTGAGTAGCTGGGACTACAGGCACCCACCACTACACCCGGCTAATTTTTGTATTTTTAGTAGAGACGGGGTTTCACCATGTTGGCCAGGATGGTCTCGATCTCCTGACCTCGTGATCTGTCT
>NW_012108919.1:5428034-5430842 GCF_000951045.1 Mandrillus leucophaeus | reverse complement strand
ATAAAAAAAGAACCAGGAGAGAGCAGAGCAACATTATAAAAACCAAGACAAGAAAACATTTCATGGAAAAATAAGTGGTCCAAGCACCTTAGAAAGAGCAGCTCTCAGAATGAGAAAGTTATACATGCCTTCCTTATAACTAAGCCAATCCAGTGAGGGATGAAAGAGCAATTGCTCATAATAAAAGAGCTCTACTGAGGAAGCAAGAGGAGGAAGGCTGAGAGAGGAAAACAGTCCTGCAACTTGTTAATTAACAGGTCACACTTTTAATTCACTGTTAAAGGGGAGAAGAGGAGGTGGTGGAATGCAACCTCTAAAGGGTTATGGAAATTGAACCAAATTTAGAAAATTGTTGATGGTAGGTAAAAAGAACTCCAAAAAGAGATAAGTAGAATGGGCACTTGATTCTTAGCCCAGAATCGGGATCCTTGCCAGAACAATGATATCTTTCCCACTGTGAGTCAGTTCAGAGCCTTGGCTCGTTTATCTCTTGTTCAATGACAAGAATGGCAACAACGAAGCCACAGAGGTGAGGGCTAAGACCTAGACTACTGAGGTCCAACAAATGGAAGAAAGGGAGTATCTAAATCAAGTGAATGCATATCAATGCTGCCATTCAGGAATATTTAAATTTTAGTGAAGTGTCATTAAGCTTTAAAATGGAAGATCTAGCTGGGGGCGGTGGCACACACCTGTAGTTCCAGCTACTCAGGAGGCTGATGTGGGAGGATCACTTGAGCCCTGGAGTTCAACGCCAGTCTGGGCAACATAGAGAAACCCTGTCACTAAATAAATAAATAAATAAATATTTAAAAAAGATAAAAACTAAGAAATTAAAGATCTAGAAAGAAATTTCCATTCGAGAAAAATATACGTAGGGAATGTCTATTTGTTATCTTAGTTCTAAGGGGGTTTATATAGTACTTTAGCAACTTGAGGACTTAATTTAGAGCCAAATATCCAAAATATTGGTTTCTAATTGAAATGCTTGTCATTGATTAACTAATTTTGTAGTACAGTAAAAAATGAATTGAATACTGGTGGCAATGGCAGAGTAAGGACCTCTAAAAATCCTCCCCTCAATAAAAGTAATTAGAACACTGGGAAAAAATTCAAAATCAACTTTTTCAGAACTCAAAATTAACAATAACTGAAGGCTTGCAGCAATCAGAGGGGAGTTTTTCTTCAGGAAAAGTGGTCACATCTGGTAAAAATACTGAGCTTTGTGGCAATTTAATTTTCTCTATTCCCACTTTCATCACCTCAGCTCTGTGGCGATCTTAAAAACCAACAGCCCAAACTCACAGTGAAAATAGTGCTTGGCAGGCACTGGAGGGATAAAATGGGATTGGTGCACCATCAAAGCTCTGTTCCTAGAGAACGGTCATTATTTAACCTGTCTGGTGATTCTCTCAAGGTCCCACTCATGAATCTTGTCTTTTTTTGACCTGATTTGGAACTTTCCCAGCAAGAACATAATTTTTCCTAAAGTTATTTGACAAAAACAATCAGCAGCAATTGTTTAAAATAGCAGCTGCCTGAGATGGTAGATAACTGTTGGGGTGAACGATAGAGTAACCAAAAGCTTAAAAGGAAAAACTGGGGAATGAGCCGTCCATGGACACTTTGGAAAGCTCTGACATAGTCTTGGGAATCTAGAAGGCCATATGCCTGCATAGGAAACACTGCACATGCTCAGAGCTCTGTGCACACGCAGGAAACACCTGAGAAGGCCCTAAGCTGTCACCTATGGCTGCACGTGAGGCTCTGTGCAAGCAGAATATGAAGAAGGTATGCTTCAATGTGCACATAGAGAGGCCTCCCCCAGCAAAGACTGGGAGACTTGTTGGTTCTTGGCATTTAGGAAATCCATGTAGAATCATTAGCTGCTACTAAGTAGACCAAGAACAAACTTCAGTGGCCATGCATGACAAAGAATACAGACTTTACGAAATTAATTTTGAAAAGTCAATAAACATACAAACAGAAAACCCATAGAGAACAACAATAACAAATCTGGGAAACAGAGAGAACCTAATGTCTGGAGTTGCCATGCTTTTATTATTACTATTATTATTACTATTATTATTATTGAGATCGAATCTTGCTCTGTTGCCCAGGCTGGAGTACAGTGGCACGATCTCGGCTCACTGCAACCTCCGCCTCCTGGCTTCAAGCAATTCTCCTGCCTCAGCCTCCTGAGTAGCTGGGATTACAGACATGCACCAACATACCCAGCTAATTTTTGTATTTTCAGTAGAGATGGAGTTTCACCATGTTAGCCAGGCTGGTCTCAAACTCCTGACCTCAGGTGATCTGCCCACCTCAGCTTCCTCTTCCCAAAGTGCTGGGATTACAGGTGTGAGCCGCTGAGCCTGGCCCCATGTTATATTATTTTAAATGTCCAGTTTTCAATAGAAAATTACATAATGCAAAAACAAACAAACAAACAAAAAACAGAAAAGTGTGGCCCATACACAGGAAAAAAAGTAGTCAAAATAAATGGTCACTGAGAAAGCCCAAATTTTGGAATTACTATGTAGACTTTCAATTACTGTTTTAACTATGTTGTCAAAGAACTAAAGGGAGCCATGTCTAAGGGACTAAAAGGAAAATATGAGAATGATGTCTCATTAGAGAATATCAATAAAGGAACAGAAAATATATTTTTAAAAACTAGATTGCTGCTGTTGCCAGCATCCCTCTACCTCCTCCATGCAGCTCCCACCCACTGCTGCCCTCAGCACCTCACCCCAGCCCTAAAGTCCCTACAAACCACCTCTCTGGAGTACAGCTGTTGGGGAGGAT